>NC_139646.1:25806448-25823948 GCF_964638095.1 Poromitra crassiceps
AAAATCCTTTTGTGGCGGTGCGCCACAAATTCCTTTATGTATGGGAAACACTGAGAATTGACTACACTGGAATACAACAGAAGATGATAGAATAGATAAGAATAGAATCACACGTGGAAAAGTCTATAAAAAAACAGACTAAAATAGCACAGAGGAGAATGGAATATCCTGTAGAACAGAATCATGAGATGAGATGCTACACCAGCTGGTGTGCAACACTCTAAACATCGATTATCTTCACTTGTCAGCCATCTTACTGTGAGTCACGTCTCGGGTTTGCGCGCCGACGAAGCGCCCATGAACGTCACGCACACACAGAGCCACTTCCTGATACTTTACCGTGAGTCGAGCACTTCATCCGACGTGCCAATTACACCGAGCGCATTCCTCGTCTGCTGTAACGCACCACATTCAAATTCCATAACGCGATGCATATCTCGTCGCGGAGTGAAAACATCTCTGTCTCGACTGTCTCTTCACCCCTTAAAGTTCCCTCATTTCCCCGCGTTGATGCTATCATTAAAACTAGCTGCGGGCTAGAAGATAAATCCGTCTGCACAAAGCTATCTCCGCGCTCCATCATTATGCCAATTACTGCTTAGAAACCATAGGATGGGGGGATGGAGGAGAGAGGAGAGAAGACAGCTCTCCATGCTTCCTCCTTTGCTGTCATTCACAGCAGTTGCGTTGCTCTACTGTACGTCTTTATGGCAGCCGGGCCACAGAGAGTGGCTTGCAGGGCTCAAAGTACCCACCTTATTTCTGAATGCCCCGCTGTGAAATAATGATGGGTGCAACAAGGTCCGGTTCAGAACATGACCGATTGTTGCAGCTTGGCGCATTTCCTCGTTAAAACTCCGACGCTGGGGGAAAAAAAGTTGCTTGTCACAATAAAATACACTCGTTTGACGACTTATTTCAGGCAATGTACTAATTGTATCTATCCCATCCGCTATTTCTGTTGCTCTTTGAACAACTCTGGATATTTATTGACGAGATTTTTGCCAAGCTGGACGCGCTACGGGGGTTTAGGGTTCAAATCGCTAAAGCGGAAGTCAAACTGTGGGAGATTGTTGCTCCACTTCACGGAGATCTCCGGGCTACAGTGTGCAGCACATTCACTGTGTGTGGAAGCCTCCAGGCAGACCCAGATACAGGACGGAGAGATGTTCCAGAGCATTTGTTTAATAAGGTATACAGTAGGTATTTCATCTCATGGGTAACTGCCACGGGGTGCTTGTAAAAGTGGTGCAGAAACGGTAAAGGGATAGTTCGGATTTTTTTGATGTGGGGTTGTATGAGGTACTTGCCGACGGTCAGTGTACTACAGGCAGTGGAATGCAGCCGGTGCGGTCCCAGTTTGGAGAAATGGAGACCGGCCGCGTCAGGCGAAGTAGAGCTGTCTGCTGAGTGTGAACGGGGTCATGAGCAACTAGAACGACCGCACAAGTGAGCAGTCGACTCGACATCCATGTCTGTCCAGACTTTGACGTTTGAGCAAAATGTTTGCTCAAACGTCAAAGCGTTACTGAGGTGTGGCGTTACTGAGGTGTGGCGTTACTGAGGTGTGGCGTTACTGAGGTGTGGCGTTACTGAGGTGTGGCGTTACTGAGGTGTGGCGTTACTGAGGTGTGGCGTTACTGAGGTGTGGCGTTACTGAGGTGTGGCGTTACTGAGGTGTGGCGTTACTGAGGTGTGGCGTTACTGAGGTGTGGCGTTACTGAGGTGTGGCGTTACTGAGGTGTGGCGTTACTGAGGTGTGGCGTTACCGAGCTTGAAAATGGCGTCCTGGGACTCGAACACGGCTCTCCGGTGTGAAAGGCAAGTGCTGCTTAGGCCCGCCTCCATCCACCTCGGCCACAACACCCTTACTGGCCACCGCGCTATTTCAATATCAAGAGTTTATGACATGTAGAACATTCATATAAACACATATCTAGAAACATGATATCCAACATAGCTTTGGTTCATAAATGTGAGATTTCCGACGTATCCGTGGATTGCAGAAACCTATAGTGGCGAGCAGGCTGCATTTGGCTCGACGATGAAGAGGCAGGTGTGTTCTGATGCCCTCTCCACTCATCAAGCCCTATTAGATGAGCAGCATGGTCCATTAGGAAGTGCCCTTTTTCTCCAATCACATTTTGTGACAAGGGGATTTCTCGCGGCACCGGGGTGACGTGACCTCGGAGACGGAAGATGGAGAGCGGCTCAGAGTGATCTTTTGGGAACAAGGGATTAATATTCCTCTTCATTTTGTCTCGTTATCCTCTCTCCCCTGAAGGGACAACGTGACGGCCGCTCTCCTGTCATCCTGTCACGCCACGAAATGTTAATGGAGAGACTATTTTTACATGGGTCGCGGCGCCACGTCTGGCGCAGCTGCACACGCTGGACACATGGACATGACCATGGCAATATGCAGACGGGCGATATGCAGACGGTTAGACAAAAGACACGCATGCTCTCCAGAGCTCAGTCCTGAAGAAAAACTATCCCCCACCTCCCCTGTACTGGCCCCCGCCCCCTTCAAACCTCCATCGGTCCAACTTTTCGTTCTGCTTTTATCCATTTCCCTTCGATTTGACTTCAGCGGCGGCGTTAACTTCTCGTTTGATCTGCTCTTAATATTGTGGGGGACGAGGAAGAAGCTGAAGCATCTGACAGGCCCTCCACACGCATCTGCATGGTGGAGCTCTCATCTTCTGACGCAGGCACTTATTATCACCGACAGCACGTCTGACTCATTCCTTGCAGCCGCCCGAAGAGTGGAGACATTCTCATGTTAGCGAGCTCCACCCGCCCAGGGTGACATGCTGTTCAAACTAAGGACGCGAGCTCCACCCGCCCAGGGTGACATGCTGTTCAAACTAAGCACACTTTACCACGGTTGGGCTTGAAGGCGCTTCAGAAATAATGGGAAGGTGAAATAACGGAATACTGAATAAGGGAAGATAGGAGTTCAAACATCTCGGGCCCTATCTTGGTACAGGCGCTATCCGCTTTTTGCGCTTGCGCACCCGTTTGTGTGCCTTAAACTTAAGGATGGCTTTACCGGTAATCAACCCACTTTGTATCATATATATAATCTGGGTAATATAAGCACTTGGCAGCGTTTTGCCTTCTCTCTCTGGTTTCTCCAACTACTGCCAACAATAATGTTGGCAGTAGTTGGAGAATTGATTTGACTCAAATGAATAACTCATTAACTCAAATCAACTCTCAATAACTGTCAAACTAGATGACGGTTTTTAAGTCATTCATCTAGTTTGACAGTTATTGAGGGTTGATTTGAGTTAATGAGTTAATCATTTGAGTTAGTGTGGACCAGTGATGTCACTGGTCCACACTTTAACACTCAATAACTGTCAAATGAAATGACAGACTTCAAAACAGTTTACAGTTTTCTGATATACTACTGATGTTCTAATGATACAAAGCTGGTTGAAAATGGGCAGTGTTCCTTTAAGTCTCGCATTCCAGGGAATTACGTTAACGTCTGCGGGTCTTATAGGCGTAAGTGGCTCGAGCGCAACTCGGAGGAGAGAAAACTATCTGAAGCTTTCTTTGTTGGAGTCCAGGTATGTTTTACAAGAAAGTGCTCGTCATTGTCGACGATAACGTTATCTGACCTGGCTAACAGTGGATACTTGCTTGCTTGCTGTGTACCGGGTTCAAAGTAGTAGGCTACGTTCTTTATTTTACCCCCTTCACTGTCCGCTCCAAAAACAACTCTCTTATTTTGCGGCGTGACCGCCGGAAGTGTTAAAAGGACCCAGAAGAATTTGGCCCACTGTAAGGTCTGAACATAAGGTGAATACTTTGATATAAAAAACAATAAACGGGGCAACTCCAATCTTGAACAATCTCAGCATGAGACGCCAGCTCTATTATTCTTCCGCTTCCAGCATAACCTAGCGTCAAGCGCCCCCACAACAACAA
Source organism: Poromitra crassiceps (assembly GCF_964638095.1). Lineage (NCBI taxonomy): Eukaryota > Metazoa > Chordata > Actinopteri > Beryciformes > Melamphaidae > Poromitra > Poromitra crassiceps. The sequence continues at coordinate 25,810,391 of NC_139646.1, forward strand.
CACACACACTTCCGTTTCCTGTCTTCAACATAAGAGCCTACAGTGCATTGGCTGTCTAGAACGTAAACATAAATTATATAGCACCTTCATAAAAATAGCTTACACAATCATGCAAGACACACTGGAACTCCGTCCTACAACATTATTCATAATAAATGCCATGCATTGCATTGGCAAACGTATCAGAAATGAATTTGTTCACTTTTATTCAGTCAGTTGTTGTTACATCAATAGAATTTAAATTAACAGTTTGTACTGAATGTTTGGGCTAAAATAGCTCCTAAATTTTTTTTTTTTTTACATAAAGTAAAGTAAATACACAAAACATTTGCATTTTAAACCTTTAAAGTTTTTATTTAATATGTATATTAAATTGCGAGTTTTCTTGCTTATAGACTAGTCGCAAATACAATTTGAGACTAGTCGACGGGGAAATTAGTCGAAATTCCCATCCCTAGTTGCACGTGACATGTACAAGTGCTTGTAACTTGAGTCAGGCTTGTGTCTGGGCAGATCAACCCTGCTGAGGCAGCTTAGCTGCTGAAACATTGGGCTTTATGACCATCTGAAATCATTGCATCAGAGCTGCGGGTGTGCGGATACTTTTACAGCATTTCCATGATCTGATTCGTTCCACACCCCAGTTTACTGTAAAGACTAAACACATTGAATGTCATACTTAAGGTCCTTACACATCGGGAGCGTTTTTTTCGTGCGATTAATTTGCACGTCAATAATATTTTCCGAACCTATATCAGTCAATGCAACCGTGCATACCAACGGCGAAGTTTCGCTGAGCGTTATTGCTGCGTTTATTTTTTCGAACAATTTTTCAGAAATTCGCTTCCGACGTGTACACATCTGTGGCTGTGATTGACAGGTGGGTCAAAACTCGCATCGCAATTTCGTACCGTACATTCGCATCGCTCTTGATGTGTAAGGACCTTTAGACTGTGGACTTTGTGATGTCGTCTCTTATTTTCAATGAATCATTCTGAAGTAATTTGCCATGACACTTTGTAATAAATCTTTTTCCAGTACGCTTCAGTTTGTGGCAGTGATAGTGGCAGTTCGGTGCATCCGAGTCACGAGGAACTTCCCGTGTGGCAGCTAGGCGCCACCCACCGAGGACGAGATGCTCTTCAAATCAAGGAGTCCTGGTGGGTGGACTGCCTGTTGACAGTATGTCGGGGTCGTAGCTCAAGCTTTTGATGAAGAAAGGCATTGTCTTCAAAGGGTAACATAACATTCAGATGAATGCTACCTTGGACATAAAGACGGCACAGACAAAAGAAAGTAACATCGCAAATAAATCGATTATTCTTTAAAGAAAGCACTAAGCATCATGCCCCCCGGGGTGGCATGGAATTCAAATGAAGTGCGCTTGACGGTTTGACTCTGTCACCTCCTTTTCTGTGTCACAAACACACGGCTGCTTTTATTGTGGAGAGGAAAGTTGCACACTGCCTCCCAGGGCTGCTTTTATTGTGGCGAGGAGAGTAAGTTGCACACTGCCTCCCAGGTTGGCAATTCTATTAAAAGTCAAACAGCAGCGCACTGTAATGGTTCGACTAAACCGCGGCGCAACAGTTCCACAGCAATAGCCCCCGAAATGGTAGCCTAACACACACCGAGGTCTGCATCCCCTTACACTTACACTTAGCCCAGATTGTTTACAATGCTGCAAAGTCCAAATCAATAGGGCCTGCCAAGCCGGGAACAGCATAATGTTCCATTACAACTCTCTGCTGCTATTCAATTACAGCTCCGGAGTTGGAGAAGTTTCAGCTAGCTCAGGTCCCCAGAGGGGGAAGCACGGAGAGAAAGTATGAGAGAGAGAGAGAGAAATACATCTCTAAAACTGACAAACAGCTAAAATAAAGTTATGGCACGCCACCCCCTTGACTTTTCCAGTCTTCCTTGAAGCTGTGGTGCACGGGTGTGTAGATGACGGGAGCTCTTCTGAGCATTTTCACCCTCAACTTTCCCCAACGTTTGCTGGAGTCCATTATTTGCTGTTATAGAGACACTGCAGAGCGCCTCATCATTCAGAAACCACGGCCAAAACGGGCGGAAAACACAAACTCCCGTCCAATCCTGGCGTTCTCCTATGTCGCGTGCATTAGTGTCCTCTAGAGAGAGAGCGGCGTCAGCGGAGGACCAAAATGCGAGACTCATTAGCCAATGAACAGCCAGGAATGGGTCTCGCGCTACTTTTGCATGCTGAAATAAAGCTGATAATGTACAATTTGATTCAAGGGGGGGAAAAACCCTTTCAGAGTACAACACAAACTGTCTATTTTGCTGCAACTTGACAGTGCTGCTTAATCCAGGACCTTACTTCCTGGAAATATTGAGAGTAAAAAAAATGGTCCATTGGACTGGAATGGAGATGTCGATACTCTTCTATCTACATGGCTCTGGCGTGCATGGTCGGGTGTTGCACAAAAAGATCGTATATGCGGAAGATGAACACTCCAACTTACTTCATTGACAGCTAGATCCACATTTTTCTTCTCGCCAATTCTCAATGGCGTCCTTGTTTTGCTCAGGAGTACAAAAAAACTTTAACTGGCAATTTTTTACATTTGTTGTCTGCGCAGCCCCACCACACAACAGCTTTTAGCTATGTTTAATTCAAGGAATATGACGCTGGTGTGTGGAAGTGAACGGAAGCTCTCCCCCGTGATGGGCGTGGCCTATTTCATGCAGTGTCTCTATATCATGGTCTGGGGGAATACTCGAGAATACTCGATTATGATTGGCTGCAGGGTGTCCATTCATTTGTGATAATGTCCAGTGATAATGTACACCTAGCTAAATGGTCTGTTCATCGTTCATATCAATTAAGGGTTAATATGGCACTTTTATAAGTTTAGAGTAAGTTAAGTTAGTCGTCAAAATAACTATTTAGATTACCCGTGTGCTCAGTTGATCAAAAATAACGGCTATTTAGAAATCTGTCGTTTTCTGAGATCTGCTGATGTTGTCAGCTGACAGAAGCCGGGCTCTCAGCTGTCAACTGTCAAACCAGCTCGGTTTACAACTTTGCAGCAAGGCAGCCAGGCGCTTTGCAAGAGCGCGTGCTTCCTGTATGACTGATGCAAATCAAGTCGAAGAGGAAAAAGATGAGATCAACAAAAAGAAAACAACGAAATGTGTGACGCCACCATCCTCCGTTCTTATCTCACTTTCATTGGACCCCCGCCCCTCCCAATGACCTGTCCACCTCCACCTTATGACATGTGCCCCGCCCCTCCCAATGACCTGTCCACCTCCACCTTATAACATGTGCCCCGCCCCTCCCAATGACCTGTCCACCTCCACCTTATGACATGTGCCCCGCCCCTCCCAATGACCTGTCCACCTCCACCTTATGACATGTGCCCCGCCCCTCCCAATGACCTGTCCACCTCCACCTTATGACATGTGCCCCGCCCCTCCCAATGACCTGTCCACCTCCACCTTATGACATGTGCCCCGCCCCTCCCAATGACCTGTCCACCTCCACCTTATGACATGTGCCCCGCCCCTCCCAATGACCTGTCCACCTCCACCTTATGACATGTGCCCCGCCCCTCCCAATGACCTGTCCACCTCCACCTTATGACATGTGCCCCGCCCCTCCCAATGACCTGTCCACCTCCACCTTATGACATGTGCCCCGCCCCTCCCAATGACCTGTCCACCTCCACCTTATAACATGTGCCCCGCCCCTCCCAATGACCTGTCCACCTCCACCTTATAACATGTGCCCCGCCCCTCCCAATGACCTGTCCACCTCCACCTTATGACATGTGCCCCGCCCCTCCCAATGACCTGTCCACCTCCACCTTATGACATGTGCCCCGCCCCTCCCAATGACCTGTCCACCTCCACCTTATGACATGTGCCCCGCCCCTCCCAATGACCTGTCCACCTCCACCTTATGACGTGTGCCCCGCCCCTCCCAATGACCTGTCCACCTCCACCTTATGACGTGTGCCCCGCCCCTCCCAATGACCTGTCCACCTCCACCTTATGACATGTGCCCCGCCCCTCCCAATGACCTGTCCACCTCCACCTTATGACGTGTGCCCCGCCCCTCCCAATGACCTGTCCACCTCCACCTTATGACATGTGCCCCGCCCCTCCCAATGACCTGTCCACCTCCACCTTATGACATGTGCCCCGCCCCTCCCAATCACCTGTCCACCTCCACCTTATGACATGTGCTTGTTCGTCCCATCCATCCATGCAGCACCTCATCTCCCCGATCTTCAATGTGTGTGGGGAGAGATGGCTTGTGTCAGGATTTATTTTTTATTTTTTACCCAGGAAGAGTAGCCCTTATCCAGGCATTCTACTGCCAGTAACTAGGCCTGTCTCCTGGGAGCCCATATCACCACAGGGGTTCAAGAGAAAGATGGCAGGAGAGAGAGAGAGAGAGAGAGAGAGAGAGAGAGGGACAGAAATGCCAAAGACAGGGGGTAGAGAGAGCGAGAAAAGGATCAATAAAAGGAAAGAGACACAAAGAAAAGTCAAATCACAAAGATGAAGAGAGATGCGAGAGAGGGAGAGAGAGAGAAAGAGAGAAAGAGAGAGACAGAGAGAGAGATGGAGAGAGAGAGGAAGAGAGAGAGAGAGAGAGGGAGAGAGACAGAGAGAGAGATACAGAGAGAGAGAAATAAAGAGAGAAAGAGAGAGACAGAGATGGAGAGAGAAAGAGAGAAAGAGAGAGAGCAGAAGAAATGAAGTTTTCTTTGCGTCTCCTGCGGTGTTGAAAGGTCATCATGGGGTCCCTATGGGAACAATTAAAGGGCCTAGTGGCAAGTGTGTGTGTGTGTGTGTGTGTGTGTGTGTGTCTCACACTGAGGACAAGCCTCCCTGAGAATAGAGGAGATATGGAGAGAGAGAACATTGCATAGCCTTTTTAAAATACCCCAACACACCTAAAGACAGCAGAGATCCTGCTGCCCCTATCCTTCATCCTCTCCTCCGTTTTCCTACATCTATTTTTATCCTACAATTGATTTTTCTCTAAATCAGGGGAGGAGCTTAAACACAGTTTTAAATCAGGGGAGCTTAAACGCTGTTTTAAATCAGGGGAGCTTAAACGCAGTTTTAAATCAGGGGAGCTTAAACACAGTTTTAAATCAGGGGAGCTTAAACGCAGTTTTAAATCAGGGGAGCTTAAACGCTGTTTTAAATCAGGGGAGCTTAAACGCAGTTTTAAATCAGGGGAGCTTAAACGCTGTTTTAAATCAGGGGAGCTTAAACGCAGTTTTAAATCAGGGGAGCTTAAACACAGTTTTAAATCAGGGGAGCTTAAACGCAGTTTTAAATCAGGGGAGCTTAAACACAGTTTTAACGTAGAGGTAGCCCTAGTCAACTTTGCTCGAGGCCCAATAAGTCAAAAATCTCAAGCCAAGTCTTAAAGTCTTCCAATGGTCAAATCAAACTCCTCCACAGGCTATGTCCCACCTCTCTACCCTGTTCCACTGGGAATATGGCATGATAAGGAATCACATCCCCTGGGAATGTTATTTCAGCTCGACTTTAAGTCTAAATGTAGAACAGTCAAGTCCAAGTCAATGTCAAGTCTCAAGTCTAAATGTAGAACACATCCAAAACAAATCAAGAGTCCAGTATCAATTGTGTGCTGCATAGCCTTGTCTATACCTGGACTCAGTGTTATATCCATTCTAGTCTTGATGCCAGATCCATGAGAGTTCTTGTGCTGATACACTATGGCCATTTACACCTGGCATTAACATGCGTTTTCTGCCATCAGATTGCAATCCGATTGTATTTTATCACTTGAAAGTACAGGTGTAAACACCCCCAAAACGCATTGAAGAAGGATTGCAATCTGATCGGCCAAACCACCTCCGGAGGTGGTCAGGGACGCATTATGACAACATTTAACACAAGTGTAAATGCAATGCGTCCTCTCAAAACGCATTCAGCAACTACCGGAAATACATAATCTTCGGAAGTCGGTGACGGCGCGCACACCTGTCCTGAACGCAATTCCCTGGCAGCACCGCACCGGTGTGTGCCCTCATCTCGGAGGTTTTGCCACGGCTGTAACCACCTGTGTTGCGTTCAGGTAACATCCTAAATTACAATATTATACAATTGAGAGCATAATTTCTCTTTTATATCAACACTTCTCCTTTGGAAAAGGAGTGGAAAATGAAAGGAAAATGAGGGAGAAAGGGTTCGAACCCTTTCCCCCTCATTTTCCTTTCATATAAAAGATAAATTATGCTCTCAATTGTATAACATTGTAATTTAGGATGTTACCTGAACGCAACACAGGTGGTTACAGCCAATGACATGCACGGAAAACGTATGTAGGCTATGTGTGTGTGTCACGGACCCAGTGTCTCCCAGCTCCATGGGAGAAGAACCTACAGAGAAAACTGCTATATCGACACGTCTGAAAAACTACCTCATGAGAGCGCAAAAGCTTTTTGCAATATTTGGGAGGTTTTTCGAAATTTACGTGTTTGCATTACCCGATTTTTATTGCGATATTTAGTAATGGAAACACGGCTTACAGACAGGCCAAGGACAAGAACAAGAAAAGTGGCAGGGGCAGAGCAACGTGTCCTTTTTATAAAGAAATAGATGCAGTGCTGCGTGATCGGCCATCGTTTTGTCCAGGTGAAGGGGACATTCACTGCGCATTTGAGCTTAACAATAACCTCTATTTCCCTGTGCATGTATGCAAACATGCATGCACACGTTCAGGGAGCGCGCGCGTGATGACGTTCGAGCTGGAGAGCAATCGGATTGCAATCTGTTCACCCAAAACGCATGTTAGTGCCAGGTGTAAATGGAATCAGGCTGAAGTGATAAAATACAATCTGATTGCAATCTGATGGCAGAAAACGCATGTTAATGCCAGGTGTAAATGGCCTCTATGTTACTGCATGCTGCAGATCTCTCTGTGGGTCTGATACACTATGTTACTGCATGCTGCAGATCTCTCTGTGGGTCTGATACACTATGTTACTGCATGCTGCAGAGCTCTCTCTGGGTCTGATACACTACGTTACTGCATGCTGCAGATCTCTCTCTGGGTCTGGGATACTTTCCCTCAGCCGGCTGGTTATGGGAGGGAACCGTTCACTTGGCCAGTCATATGCCAGTGATGGCTTCAGTCCTCTCCAATCAGTAACGACTTTGCGATCAGACAACACGGGAGGCGCAGCCCATTTTCCAAACCACTCTCTCATCGGTGCTACGACCTGTCACTCATTCAGTTTCAACCCGCCTTCAAAAACCAGCAGTGGCTGTTAACTGGCACAGACTCACTTATGTAGTATGCGGAGTGCAGCGATTCAACGTAAGATTTGAATCTGGGGAGAGACTATGTCCATTCTAACAGGCATAGGTCTAACTACACAGTCAGTCTTCAGCTCAGTCTAACAGGCATAGGTCTAACTACACATTTAGACTACACATACATTATTTAGAACAGGTCATGCTGTCATGCTGTTATAAATAAGCCTCCCCTTAGGCGCCTCATTGCATACTCAATTACAATATCTCTATTCACCTTATTCAGAAGAGACCGTCTGGCTCGAGAGACTAACAGGAAGTGTAAATACAATCAGAGGTTCCGATTGTATTTACACTTCCTGTGACTCAGAAAACCTAGTCTGACTCATATGTGAGTCAAACTAGGTTTGACCAGGTGAGTCAGACTAGTTTGAGCAGGAAAAACAGCCGGCGTTTTGAACAGGAAGTCGCGATACAATGGGTCAAGTGGGCGGGGCTGCATAATTTGAATAGAGACGTTGCTGTGATGTAGCCTTCTAAAACGTGTTGATTACTATAGATCTTTTTTCGTTTCTTTGTGTCTGTCCCCTCTTGTCTGTTGACCTGTTCTTTGATCCTTGTCTTTCCTTAATTTTCTCTTGCTCTTTATCATATCGGTCATGTTAATAACATGTTTGTATGAATAGATAACATCTCTAACATCAACCACCCCCACTACCCATTTTATCGCTTATCATTCCTTCTCTTCAGCCTGTTCTCTCGGAGCTTGATTCATCATTGTCTCCGCTATTCTTCTCCTCGTCACACACTCACACTGTGTCAACGCCATGACTGTTACTTGTGTCTAGTGTTGTCACGGTTTTCGGTACTTAGTCGGTACTACATTGCTACGGTACTGAACGGTACCTGTTTTTCATGGTACCAAGGGTACCATGCCACCATGGCTTTAACTCCAGGCGACTGAGGCGAGTTTATTTGAGTGCTGGCAATGAACACCAAAACATGGACACAGCCGTCAGCTAACGTTAGCCTGTCTGCCTGAGCAACACACATACAGTACATACTGCGCATACAGCCCCGCGCACTTCCGGGACTACGGTGTCCCCGAACGTCCACACGTAATCGCCAACAGTTATTCACAGCTTGTTGATACGAGCAGTGCGCACAGGCGGCGAAGAGAATGGCTAGTGGAAGTACAGCAGGAGAGGCTGCTCCGATTCCAACAACTCAACTTGTAGAGAAGAAGAATGCAAAGAGTCGCATTTGGAAATATTTCGTATTCAAGGCAAATGCAAAAACCAAACAGGGTAACACATCCAATCTCGCCAAGCACCTGAAAGACAGGCACCCAGACCTGTTTAAAGTAAATGGTAAATGGCCTGCATTTATATAGCGCTTTTATCCAAAGCGCTTTACAATCAGTAGATAGTCTACATTCACCCATTCATACACCAATGGCGGCAGGCTGCCACGCAGGGTGCCTACACACCATCGGGAGCAAGGAGGGTTAAGTGTCTTGCCCAGGGACACAACGACAGCAGCTGGGAGGGAGCGGGGATCGAACCGCCAACCCTTGCGTCACTCTACCTCCTGAGCTTTGAAAGAATTCAAGGTGGGTTAATTCTTTCAAACGGTGTAAAATAACACGTTTAACAACATATCAAACGGACCTTATCCTGTCACATTAGTTTTTGAGATAGCTGGCAATGCATTGTGTAACCAAAAAACATTTGGCTAACGTTAACGTGTTTTGTAATGGAATCTTTATGGGACATGGCTAATACCTGGCACAGCGTTAGCTAGCATAGTGTAGCACGTGTGCAATGCAATGTTTGTAATGGAATCATTATGGGACACGGCTAATAGCCAAACTTAGCCATAGTTCCATAATGATTCCATTACAAACATTGCATTGCACACATGCTACACTATGCTAGCTAACGCTTTGCCAGGTATTAGCCATGTCCCATAAAGATTCCATTACAAAACACGTTCACTAGTACCGGTACCGACTCCTGAATTATTGGTACCGTGACATCACTACTTGTGTCACACACTCCCACTGTGTCAACGCCATGACTGTTACTTGTGTACGGTAAGGCAGCACACACCTTTGGATATGTCCACAATGTGATCACTATAAAAGAGAGCAAGGATCACACAAAACAACACCAGAAATCTATTTGAAAGCTGTAGCTAAGAAAAAACTGAATCCTAATAATATTGTCCCCAGAAATGTAGTCTATTTACATGAGCGGATTTGTGAGTTTATAGGTGGCAAATTATGTCTCTCCATGGCACTCTGTCTGGTCCATCTCTCCATGGCACTCTGTCTGGTCCATCTCTCCATGGCACTCTGTCTGGTCCATCTCACTCTCTGACTCTCCTCAGCACCGCTCTGCATCTCTTCAGAAAACCAGCAGCAGATTGACTGTTGTGTCCTCGGGGAGTTGAGTGGATTCCTCTCACTCAGCATGCTCCTCCCCCGCCGGAGCCGCTACTTCACAGTAAAAGTGCGGCGACCGTCAATATCAAAATAAGTGCGCGCCTGCTGGTCTGCGAATGCGAGGCAGACCGGCTGTTTGCTTTAATGTAAGGAGATAAACGGAGCTTTGGACACACACGCGCGCGCGCGCACACACAAACACACACACACACACACAAACAAACAAACAAACACACACACAGGCACACACTTGTAAAAAATATCAATGGGCTCGTATACAAAGACAAGCGGCGCATACAACACATAACTAAGACACAATCACACACAGACCCTGCATGATAGATGATTTAAATTTAAACAAACTTAAATGCCCAAAGTGCACAAGTAGTGGTGACAACTTTGTTTGTAGATGCTCAAATCCTTGGTCACACATTGATCCATGTCTTTCTGTCGCCCTCTCGACTCAATACTGTCCAATAAAGCAAAGATAGCATGAAGAGAACACTGAGCTCTGAGCTATCTGCAACAAACACCTCCTTTACCCTCTTATCTATTCCACTCATCACACTTTCTGACTCTCCTTTCATCTCCTCTCATCAGCCTCTCTCTGGTCGCCCTCGCGCCTCCTTCTCTCCTCTCTCATCTTTCACTAATGAGCCTGTCTCTTCTTTGCCTCTTGTCAGCCCCCGTCTGTACTCATCAGTTCACCAGAGACCATCTCTGTCAGGGTCCTCCCCTCATCAGTTCACCAGAGTCCATCTCTGTCACTGCCCTCCCCTCATCAGTTCACCAGAGTCCATCTCTGTCACAGCCCTGCCCTCATCAGTTCACCAGAGACCATCTCTGTCACTGCCCTCCCCTCATCAGTTCACCAGAGACCATCTCTGTCACGACCCTCCCCTCATCAGTTCACCAGAGACCATCTCTGTCACGGCCCTCCCCTCATCAGTTCACCAGAGTCCATCTCTGTCACTGCCCTCCCCTCATCAGTTCACCAGAGTCCATCTCTGTCACTGCCCTCCCCTCATCAGTTCACCAGAGTCCATCTCTGTCACTGCCCTCCCCTCATCAGTTCACCAGAGACCATCTCTGTCACTGCCCTCCCCTCATCAGTTCACTAGAAACCATCTCTGTCACAGCCCTCCCCTCATCAGTTCACCAGAGACCATCTCTGTCACTGCCCTCCCCTCATCAGTTCACTAGAAACCATCTCTGTCACAGCCCTCCCCTCATCAGTTCACCAGAGACCATCTCTGTCACGACCCTCCCCTCATCAGTTCACCAGAGACCATCTCTGTCACTGCCCTCCCCTCATCAGTTCACCAGAGACCATCTCTGTCACTGCCCTCCCCTCATCAGTTCACCAGAGACCATCCCTCCTCCTGCACTTATCCATCTTCCTCTCATCACTCCTTATTAAAACCACTCTCCTTCCCTTTGAATTGTTTGCAGCATGTATTTCTCTGACTAGCTACAGTACAGTAAGTACAGTATGTAGCAGTACAGTAAGTACAGTAAGTACCAGTAAGTACAGTAGTCCCTCCATGCCTGCCACTCTATCAATCTGAATGAAGTTAATCACCAATCTAAGGCTGAGTGTCAATATAGCTTTCCCTCTCTCTCTCTGAGTGACATTAAAAGCAGTGGGAAGTAGGGATGCAACAAATCTTTTTTTTATGTACGATTATAGTCTGAGAAAAAACCACGATTATCACGGTGTCACGATTATTATTATGGACGTCTAAAAATCACATGAGCATTCTTTGAACGGAGGTTTTATTGTATTTTCCCCGCATTGTTTAACAGTTGATGTCTTTTGGAAGGCAAATAATGCACTAACCAAAATATTTGTCCAAAATAATAAATAAAATAAATCAAGTCTGACTGTAACATTCATGACTGTATCTCTCTTTGGAACAAAACATAGTCAGGCTGCAGCCTGCACAATCTCTCTGCAAGGCTCTTTTGATGAACTAAACTATCTTGTCTACATTTATTTTGGATCACCTGAGTAGAGAACTTGTAAAACATGGTGGAAAAACAGATCTAGTTTATACTTTAACAATATGAAAATAAATAACATAATAAGTGACCCCCTAGGAGAAATATAACGAATGTGGGTAATACACTTTAGTGTTATCATCAACTGTGTCATCCATGCCTATTAGTTTTATTATTATTAATTTTTAATCATCTAATGTTATTTTATGAATGGATTCTATGAGTCCCCACGAGTCTCCCCTATACAGACGAGCCCACTGGTCAACAACCACTCAAGCAGGAAGGTTGCGGGAGGCTTACAGGCGGGTTACAAGCATAATAAGCATCACATGTCTATGTTTTGATCCAGACATCCAACAAGTGTTTACATGTTTTGCTGCTTCCTGCTCTTCCAGGAAAACATTGAAAAAGCACTTAGGACTCCACCGAAAATACTTTTTGAGATCTGAGGCTATTCATCAAACATTCGGCGCTGTAGGTTCGGAAGGCCAGGCCTAATGATGCTGGAGAACACATTGACATTTTGTAAAGGGGCACAGTGAATGACGTGTGTGTGTGTGTGTGTGTGTGTGTGTGTGTGTGTGTGTGTGTGTGTGTGTGTGTGTGTGTGTGTGTGTGTGTGTGGTTGGGGGAAAGGGGGGGGGGTCACCAGGGGCCTCTTCGTGAAGCCGATGGACAAAATAAATGAAACCGGAATCATCCCCCTTTATTATTTCATAGGTAATAACATTGGATATTTTTATGATATATTGATTGCCGGACTGGAAATGTCCCCGATTTTCATTTGAGAAATCTGGTCACCTTACCTTAGCTGCGACTGGTTTTCGTCAGGTTTTGCAGATTGGGGAGACGTCCTCTTTAACAACACCCTGGGTGTCCTTTTTGTATCCGAAATGCTCCCTTACCGATGACTTTAGATGTTTTTTGGGGGGGAAACAGAGAATCTTTTTTAGTTGCTTCTGGTCTCTCTGGCTCTGCCATGACGTTAGCTGTAATGCTAGCGTATGCACGCCAAGGCAAGGGAGAGATAACTAACGTTACGTTACATCGATCTCCGTTCAGTAAACAAATTAAGATGAGGCCACGGAGACCACGGTTTGTGTCAGGCGACTCGGTCACAGAGCACACGTCTTAGAAATATTTATGTTGGGCTGTCGTCCATGGTGGCTAGGCTACTGGGAGCAGACTGGGAGACTCAGCTGTGTTTGGTCGGTGCACCCGCTAAATAGTCCGTGATGAAAACGAAGCGAGAGAGACAGGTTCCTCTCGTTCCAGCGCTGTCTGCGCCGCACGGAAGTTTAAACTGACGGACTGTTGTGAAACAAAACACTCGGTGTAGCGGGGCCTCTGCGGTTATATAACCGTGACGTTTTAAATGGCGGTTAATAGTCAAACCGGTTAACCCCTGCATCCCTAGTGGGAAGTGGCCACAAGGCGCGCAGAAGGCACAGCCTCCTGAGAAGCAGCAGTAGCAGTAGTACATCTTCCTCACTTCCCTGCCCATCCTTTGTCCCACATCTGTCTGTCCCTCTTCATCACTCCATTCATCTGTCTGTCCCTCTTCATCACTCCATTCATCTGTCTGTCCCTCTTCATCACTCCATTCATCTGTCTGTCCCTCTTCATCACTCCATTCATCTGTCTGTCCCTCTTCATCACTCCATTCATCTGTCTGTCCCTCTTCATCACTCCATTCATCTGTCTGTCCCTCTTCATCACTCCATTCATCTGTCTGTCCCTCTTCATCACTCCATTCATCTGTCTGTCCCTCTTCATCACTCCATTCATCTGTCTGTCCCTCTTCATCACTCCATTCATCTGTCTGTCCCTCTTCATCAC
>NC_139646.1:25826448-25836448 GCF_964638095.1 Poromitra crassiceps
TCTGACATGACCTGAAGAACGTAGGCCTACAGTCTGACATGACCTGAAGAACGTAGGCCTGCAGTCTGACATGACCTGAAGAACGTAGGCCTGCAGTCTGACATGACCTGAAGAACGTAGGCCTACAGTCTGACATGACCTGAAGAACGTACAGTAGGCCTACAGTCTGACATGACCTGAAGAACGTAGACCTACAGTCTGACATGACCTGAAGAACGTACAGTAGGCCTACAGTCTGACATGACCTGAAGAACGTAGGCCTACAGTCTGACATGACCTGAAGAACGTAGACCTACAGTCTGACATGACCTGAAGAACGTAGGCCTGCAGTCTGACATGACCTGAAGAACGTAGGCCTGCAGTCTGACATGACCTGAAGAACGTAGGCCTGCAGTCTGACATGACCTGAAGAACGTAGGCCTACAGTCTGACATGACCTGAAGAACGTAGACCTACAGTCTGACATGACCTGAAGAACGTAGGCCTACACTCTGACATGACCTGAAGAACGTAGGCCTACAGTCTGACATGACCTGAAGAACGTAGGCCTACAGTCTGACATGACCTGAAGAACGTAGACCTACAGTCTGACATGACCTGAAGAACGTAGGCCTACACTCTGACATGACCTGAAGAACGTAGACCTACAGTCTGACATGACCTGAAGAACGTAGGCCTACACTCTGACATGACCTGAAGAACGTAGACCTACACTCTGACATGACCTGAAGAACGTGACCTGAAGAACGTAGACCTACAGTCTGACATGACCTGAAGAACGTAGACCTACAGTCTGACATGACCTGAAGAACGTAGACCTACAGTCTGACATGACCTGAAGAACGTAGGCCTACAGTCTGACATGACCTGAAGAACGTAGGCCTACACTCTGACATGACCTGAAGAACGTAGGCCTGCAGTCTGACATGACCTGAAGAACGTAGGCCTACAGTCTGACATGACCTGAAGAACGTAGGCCTACAGTCTGACATGACCTGAAGAACGTAGGCCTACAGTCTGACATGACCTGAAGAACGTAGGCCTACAGTCTGACATGACCTGAAGAACGTAGGCCTACAGTCTGACATGACCTGAAGAACGTAGGCCTACAGTCTGACATGACCTGAAGAACGTAGACCTACAGTCTGACATGACCTGAAGAACGTAGGCCTACAGTCTGACATGACCTGAAGAACGTAGGCCTACAGTCTGACATGACCTGAAGAACGTAGACCTACAGTCTGACATGACCTGAAGAACGTAGACCTACAGTCTGACATGACCTGAAGAACGTAGGTCTGCAGTCTGACATGACCTGAAGAACGTAGGCCTGCAGTCTGACATGACCTGAAGAACGTAGGCCTGCAGTCTGACATGACCTGAAGAACGTAGACCTACAGTCTGACATGACCTGAAGAACGTAGGCCTACAGTCTGACATGACCTGAAGAACGTAGGCCTGCAGTCTGACATGACCTGAAGAACGTAGGCCTGCAGTCTGACATGACCTGAAGAACGTAGGCCTACAGTCTGACATGACCTGAAGAACGTACAGTAGGCCTACAGTCTGACATGACCTGAAGAACGTAGACCTACAGTCTGACATGACCTGAAGAACGTACAGTAGGCCTACAGTCTGACATGACCTGAAGAACGTAGGCCTACAGTCTGACATGACCTGAAGAACGTAGACCTACAGTCTGACATGACCTGAAGAACGTAGGCCTGCAGTCTGACATGACCTGAAGAACGTAGGCCTGCAGTCTGACATGACCTGAAGAACGTAGGCCTGCAGTCTGACATGACCTGAAGAACGTAGGCCTACAGTCTGACATGACCTGAAGAACGTAGACCTACAGTCTGACATGACCTGAAGAACGTAGGCCTACACTCTGACATGACCTGAAGAACGTAGGCTTACAGTCTGACATGACCTGAAGAACGTAGGCCTACAGTCTGACATGACCTGAAGAACGTAGACCTACAGTCTGACATGACCTGAAGAACGTAGGCCTACACTCTGACATGACCTGAAGAACGTAGACCTACAGTCTGACATGACCTGAAGAACGTAGGCCTACACTCTGACATGACCTGAAGAACGTAGACCTACACTCTGACATGACCTGAAGAACGTGACCTGAAGAACGTAGACCTACAGTCTGACATGACCTGAAGAACGTAGACCTACAGTCTGACATGACCTGAAGAACGTAGACCTACAGTCTGACATGACCTGAAGAACGTAGGCCTACAGTCTGACATGACCTGAAGAACGTAGGCCTACACTCTGACATGACCTGAAGAACGTAGGCCTGCAGTCTGACATGACCTGAAGAACGTAGGCCTACAGTCTGACATGACCTGAAGAACGTAGGCCTACAGTCTGACATGACCTGAAGAACGTAGGCCTACAGTCTGACATGACCTGAAGAACGTAGGCCTACAGTCTGACATGACCTGAAGAACGTAGGCCTACAGTCTGACATGACCTGAAGAACGTAGGCCTACAGTCTGACATGACCTGAAGAACGTAGACCTACAGTCTGACATGACCTGAAGAACGTAGGCCTACAGTCTGACATGACCTGAAGAACGTAGGCCTACAGTCTGACATGACCTGAAGAACGTAGACCTACAGTCTGACATGACCTGAAGAACGTAGACCTACAGTCTGACATGACCTGAAGAACGTAGGTCTGCAGTCTGACATGACCTGAAGAACGTAGGCCTGCAGTCTGACATGACCTGAAGAACGTAGGCCTGCAGTCTGACATGACCTGAAGAACGTAGACCTACAGTCTGACATGACCTGAAGAACGTAGGCCTACACTCTGACATGACCTGAAGAACGTAGACCTACAGTCTGACATGACCTGAAGAACGTAGGCCTACACTCTGACATGACCTGAAGAACGTAGGCCTGCAGTCTGACATGACCTGAAGAACGTAGACCTACAGTCTGACATGACCTGAAGAACGTAGGCCTACACTCTGACATGACCTGAAGAACGTAGGCCTACAGTCTGACATGACCTGAAGAACGTAGACCTACAGTCTGACATGACCTGAAGAACGTAGGCCTACAGTCTGACATGACCTGAAGAACGTAGGCCTACAGTCTGACATGACCTGAAGAACGTAGGCCTACAGTCTGACATGACCTGAAGAACGTAGACCTACAGTCTGACATGACCTGAAGAACGTAGACCTACAGTCTGACATGACCTGAAGAACGTAGGCCTGCAGTCTGACATGACCTGAAGAACGTAGGCCTGCAGTCTGACATGACCTGAAGAACGTAGACCTACAGTCTGACATGACCTGAAGAACGTAGGCCTGCAGTCTGACATGACCTGAAGAACGTAGACCTACAGTCTGACATGACCTGAAGAACGTAGGCCTACACTCTGACATGACCTGAAGAACGTAGACCTACAGTCTGACATGACCTGAAGAACGTAGGCCTACACTCTGACATGACCTGAAGAACGTAGGCCTGCAGTCTGACATGACCTGAAGAACGTAGACCTACAGTCTGACATGACCTGAAGAACGTAGGCCTACACTCTGACATGACCTGAAGAACGTAGGCCTACAGTCTGACATGACCTGAAGAACGTAGACCTAGAGTCTGACATGACCTGAAGAACGTAGGCCTACAGTCTGACATGACCTGAAGAACGTAGGCCTACAGTCTGACATGACCTGAAGAACGTAGGCCTACACTCTGACATGACCTGAAGAACGTAGACCTACAGTCTGACATGACCTGAAGAACGTAGGCCTACACTCTGACATGACCTGAAGAACGTAGGCCTACACTCTGACATGACCTGAAGAACGTAGGCCTACAGTCTGACATGACCTGAAGAACATAGGCCTACAGTCTGACATGACCTGAAGAACGTAGGCCTACAGTCTGACATGACCTGAAGAACGTAGGCCTACAGTCTGACATGACCTGAAGAACGTAGGCCTACACTCTGACATGACCTGAAGAACGTAGGCCTGCAGTCTGACATGACCTGAAGGCGAGGAAACCAACTAGCAAAATAGATTAGTTCCTATCAGACACGGCTAATGAAATGCTCAAGTAGGTACAGTAGGTTAACTGTCCCTCCCAAAACGTTGGGGTTGAAGTCAAACATTGTCTGCCATTAAATTCACCCTGCTATTAATGACCCTGATCATTATATTCACCCTGCTATTAATGACCCTGATAAAATACTGAATGCAAAGGATCCAACCAAATGTGACAGTTGCATAAAAATGAAACTAAATGAATGAAAAATGAACTTGCTCAACATGGAGAAACAAGGCCTCTAACGACAGTATTTAAAAAAGAATACTTCAACGTCTTACATTGGGATAATTTAAGACTTCTTCATACCTTTGAAGGATTCCAGTGGGACTTATTAATATTAGTCATTAATGAGAAGTATAATAATTGATGTGGGATGGGAATAGAGATAGAGATTGAGAGATCCTGTTTTACACAGTCTACTAGGGATATATATTTCATGTAAGAGTAACAAATTATTAATATATTCCATTCTATAATTCATGTGTTTCACTTTCACCATCTCACCCTAAAACACAGAGAAGGCAGGCCAGGAGAGGGAAGAGTCATCAGTCACATTTTGAGTGAGGATTTGAGTGAATCAATGAGTTATCTGCATTTGATTAGTAAAACGATCTAATTGACTAGAAATATTGCACGTTTATTTCTAGTGTGCTTTGCACGTGCACAGTTGAGCAAGTGTGCGCGGGGGAACCCTCCGCCTGATTATAGTGGTGAGATAGGTCATTTACAGATTCATCCTATCCTAACCAGTGTGAGATTAGACAATTCTATTAGCACCTAACATTTCAGTTGTTCAGCTAGAGATCTGATTAGTCCATTTATTAATGATAAAATACAGTTCTCGTGTAGCGATACAACAGCAAGTCAAACTCCATCCAACGAGTCAGGATTCAGCCTGGTCTTCTCCTCTCCATGCTGAGATGATTCAGCCTGGTCTTCTCCTCTCCATGCTGAGATGATTCAGCCTGGTCTTCTACTCTCCATGCTGAGATGATTCAGCCTGGTCTTCTACTCTCCATGCTGAGATGATTCAGCCTGGTCTTCTCCTCTCCATGCTGAGATGGCATGTGCTATATTTGAATTGCTACTATATCTATCCTCAGCAAATAAACACATCATTTACATTCTCACCAAAAATGGTGACTGATGTACATAGAAATTTAATTCAACTAGTGCAGTGCCCGTTCCCCTCCCCCATCCTCCCCCTGCTTGCACTGCTCCCCAAATTGGTCAAATTGCATGAAATTGCAACACTGCACTTTGTCGGGTCCCCAGCAGTGCACCCGGCAAGTTTGAAGTCGATCGGAGAAACGGTTCTCGACATAAACCATTTTTTTGTGTTGCCAGTAGGTGGCGCTATGACTACGCGCATGTCCGAATTGCACGGAATTCGGCACTGCACTCTGTCGGGTCATTTTCCGTCTCAAAAATCTGTTACCAGTAGTGTGAAATCTAAAGTTTATTTAGACGTGAAAGCTCAACTCAAGCAAACGTTATGTATGGAGTAGCCCCCTGCCCCCCAGACACACACACACACACACACACACACACACACACACACACACACACACACATACACACACACACACACACACACACACACACACACACACACACACATGCTCACACACACTCAGAAAGTGCTGCTTGATGACAAACAAATTAGTCTTGCTTCCCTGGTTCCCGGCTTTCTGTTCCTGTTCACAAATATTGATGAAGCTGTCTATGAAGATAGGAATTGTGTTCGGAGTGCCGCCGCGGATTATCATTAATTGTTAGGTGCAACAAACCAACAAAGCCTTTCTAATTGGAAATGTACTCGGAGCGAGGGAGCGAGAGAAAAAGACAGTAAAGGAGAAGAACTGAGCGGATAAGAAATGAGGAGAGGAGGAGGAGGAAGAGGAAAAGAAACCAGCCTGGATGAAGGAACTCAGAGCTCAGAGAGATGGAGAGACGCAGCAGAGGAAGACGAGTGCATTAAGGCGTCGTCAGGTTCAGCTCGCCGAGCGTGAAGGAAAATACCTGGCAGTCGCAGGTGGATGAGTCGCTGGGTGGAGGCGTGCAGAAAGAGGTGGTGGAGCAGCAGAAAGAGGTGGTGGAGCAGCCGGCCACACGTCAAAAGAAGAAAACGCAAAAAAGTTTGATTTCAATTAACACGTTAACTGCCAGCGACGTATGCATACGTCAAGCAGAATCCAACCGTTAACTGCCAGCGACGTATGGATACGTCAAAAAAATCGTTTTTTTTTTTTTGACGGTGGATCCTTGATCTGGCCCTTTTGCATCTTCTATTATACTGTTAGAGCCGCCGGGCGTGTGCAATCCATTCCGCCGACCCACTGAGTGGCGACGGTGCTCAGACTATTGAGTGTTGTTTGGCCAGAAACGCACGCATTCCAGCTGAGCTCAACCGAGGACCCAGAAGCGAACGAGCCTCATTCTCATACTGTAGGCGAAAACCTTTCACACGGGCGCACGGCGGTGGGGGCTTCCACAGGTGGACTGGGTGGAAAGCACACTTTGAAGCGCGCAGCATAAGCCTAGAGTCACACAAGGCTTCGTCAAAGCTCTCAACCGAAAATCCAAGAACGGATTAAGCCACATCCACGCTCGCCGACGAGGGACCGCCAGAGAGAGGCTGCTGCTCACTGCTCAGACAGGCAGGAGAGACTCTGGCTTGTGACTGACAAACACGGAGACACGCCCACGGAGGGAGGAGTTGTAAGGAGAGGGGGTGCGGGTGCTGCTATGGAGGAAATTACTGTTCAGAACTATATTGTTTATGTCTGATGTCTCACTGATGCCAAAAATAAATGGTTAAAGTGACTGTTTGATATTGAATTTCACAAAACTGCGATTATCTCAGCTTTTTGTCTCAGACGCTGAAACCATGCTGTACTCAACGGCTAATATCTACATAACTACTAACTCTACAAACTAACTCTTTTAGACAGAGAAAGCACACATTCTATTAGTACTTTTGTGAACTTTGTGTTGACAAACTCCAAGCAGAAAATTATCCTTGGCTCTTGTAAAATGAGCCAGAATCCTCAAAAAAACCCTCTGGCAAAAGCTACCTACAGTAAAAAAAAAAAGGCTGGCAGTGAATGTGTTAAAATGTTGGGATTGTCATTTATCAACATGAAAGTCGAAGCCACGACAGGGTTTCTGCAAGTTTCAACAAGCGAAATTTAAGACTTTTAAGACGAATACCTTTTTAAGAAAAACTCTCTCGTAACGGGACAAGCCCCGTCTTTTATTGTCACATGAACACCACAATACATGCATGCGGCCACAACACACTCATGCTGACGGTGGCCAGTGAAAAGTGTCCTCTGCATTTAACCCATCCTGGCTTTGTCCTTTCCTCCGGGGGGCAGGCCAGGAGCAGTGGTCGCTTTCTCGTACAGCGCCCGGGGACCAACTTCGGATGTTGTCGTCACTGGTCGGATGACGATGACGATCTGATCTTCTGCATGTTTTTAGTGGGGGGGTTATATACGGAGGAACCCCCTGGGGGAGCACGGGGAGAACATGCAAACTCCACACAGAGAGAAAGGCCCTTACGACGAGATACCCCACCTGGGCAGTAGGCACTGAGGATATGGGGGGGAACACAACCACAGCGCCCACAGTGTCCCAGGCGAGAATCGAACTCAGGACCTTCTGACTGTGAGGCGACAGCTCTACCACTGAGCCACCGTGCCTCTAAGAGCAGTATGAACGTAATTTAAGACCTTTAGATTTCACATCCATAGTGGCAAAAAAAAAAGTACAAAGAATATGAATGAAAATCAGACCAAACCAAAATTAATTGCCGAGTAAATGAATTTATTAACATTCAACTGAACACAGAACTGTGTACGCAAGAGTAATGGTACATTCCAGAGTCGTCTCCAGTATCTCGTCCGAATGGGAAAGTTAGAAGGATGAACAATGGATGAACTATGATTTCTTATCTGGGTCCATCCTCACTGGAGAAAAATAATCACTTTACGAAAAGTTTTTTCTGCTATGGGACAGCTACACCAGCAGTGTCATGAAACACACATTTCTTTCAGCAGTTCTTCCAGTAAAAGTACATCCAGACAGATGTTCACTGTTCCACACCCTGCGGCGTAGAGTAGACCCGATGCTTTCTCCCTGATCACTGACCCAAACCACTTTGTTGGGAACCCGAGCATCAAATCTGAGCACTGACACCAGCTCATCTCTCTCCTTATATTTTCACCGGCTTTGGTCTTGGTCAGGGGGGGGAAACATTGTGGTGTCCAGCAGCACCCGGCTATTCAGCATCAATTGGGCATCATTACATAATGGCATGTACCATGTAGCTGATAGGGAGAAAGGGTCAAACGGTGGAAGGTGTTAGAGCAGGGGTGTCAGACTCATATTAGGTAGAGGGCCGGATTTGTTCAACTGAGACCTCATGGGGGCCGGATTTTTTTTTTTACTAAAATCAATTCGACTCAACACATGGATATTTAGGCTACACGTGGATTTATTATTTGGAATCATTCAAGA
This sequence comes from Poromitra crassiceps, assembly GCF_964638095.1. Classification (NCBI taxonomy): domain Eukaryota; kingdom Metazoa; phylum Chordata; class Actinopteri; order Beryciformes; family Melamphaidae; genus Poromitra; species Poromitra crassiceps. The sequence continues at coordinate 25,835,059 of NC_139646.1, forward strand.
ACGCCTGCGTCACAGATACCCATCAATAACAAAGTGCATAAAGCAGAGAACTGCAACAAAGTGCAAGATGCAACATATTGACAAGAAATACTGCTCTTTCCATTTCTCTTGAAACTGCCTGCATTCCGTGTCAACCTTTCTCTTTTTCGACAGCATCTTGTTGAGTCCTTTGTTTTTTGGTAGGTAGCTGAATGCGCTATTCAATTTCAGCGTGGCATCATGGCGGCTTTGTTTACACCTGATGACCTACTGACATACTTCCTTGTAGTGCAGGTTAATTAACTTATGAATGAACTCTTAGCTTTCTTATTAGCCACACGTAGTTCATGATAATGGGGTGCGAATTTAATAATAATAATTATATATATATATATATATATTTTTTTTTATATTCCAAAACATCTCGCGGGCCGGATGAAACCTGCCCGCGGGCCGGATCCGGCCCGCGGGCAGTATCTCTGACATCCCTGTGTTAGAGAGCTGGGCTGTTGCCTGCCCACTGTAGGAAGACCCATCCTGCCCTGGGGTTTTCCTATGAAGACGCGGAGGTAATCCTGAAAGCTGTACTGTAGTTCCTCGAATGGCCACTTGAGGCAGGGCCCGGAAGTGACATAGTTCCTGTTCAGACCCATTTTAAAATGCCCCACTTTGTAACAGTGATGAAGCATCTTTACCGTCTGGACCCAAACATGGTTTTGGTCTACAGTATATAGCTCATGTCACCTTTTCATAACAAGTGTGGGGTGGTCATTTCTTATATAACCCGCCGGTTTGGAGTAAAATAAACAATATAAAATCAGGGGATTAACAGGTCACCTGTCCGGTGATCGCACAGCTTGCCGATCACAGACGTAGCGTGGTGGTAACTTAAACTACATTTCTCTGGGGATACAGTAGCTTCAATGTAATGAAGCTATATTTGAATGTAGAGTAGCTGGTAGCTTAGCCCGCTACATTTTCCAAGTAGCAAACACACACACACACACACACACACACACACACACACACACACACACACACACACAATGGGGGCGTGACAAAGCGACAGGAGTGTGCCAGATCAATGGGATAAAGCAGCCAAGAGGTATTTTGTGTAGTTAGATCTATAGTCATTAAAGTGAATGTACAGTGGAGCATGGAGCTTATGCTATAAACTATAACACAATTCATAGCTTTCAAGGGGCGTTACGTAAGTACAAGGAACGCCCATTCTGGCGGTCAAAACTCAAAACAACAATGGCGCTGAACACTGACCAGACGCAGCTCCAGCAAAAAGCGGGCTTTTTTCCACCAGTTTCAAGTCAGGAATATTTAGACCATCTATCAAGCGTTGAAAAAGAACGATATCTAAACAAACTGCACGTTTTGGGCACTTCAAACAAACCGAACT
>NC_139646.1:25843948-25846448 GCF_964638095.1 Poromitra crassiceps
AGGGGACAAGGCAAAGAGTTATCGCGCTCACTTGGACATCAAATGTTCCAAGACTTTCAAGGTCTTAGACGGTGGAATTTCAAAGACTCAAAATGGACCTGATGTTGGGGGGTAAGGCATGACAGTGGTCCTGATGACAGTGGTCCTGATGACAGTGGACCTGATGTTGGGGGGTAAGGCATGACAGTGGTCCTCATGACAGTGGTCCTGATGTTGGGGGCTACAGTAAGGCATGACAGTGGTCCTCATGACAGTGGTCCTGATGTTGGGGGGTAAGGCATGACAGTGGTCCTGATGTTGGGGGGTAAGGCATGACAGTGGTCCAAAATTCATAGAGGCCGCATATCAAGATCTATTGAATTTCAATATATCGTCCCGTCACTCGAATCCAATCCTTTATAAATATTGTCAAGGCCTGTGGGAGCCCTGAAGACACTAACGCTGCCAGCTGGAGGTTCCATTTGCTGTGTAGCTCAGTGGCTAAAGCAAGGCACTAACATCTAGGAACATGAATAGAGGTATAATTCCCACTGGGACCATCCATACCACCCGCACACACACACACGCAAGCACACACACACAGGAACGTATGCAGACACGCATGCACACACACACACACACAGGAACGTACACAGACACATACACACACACGCACGCACGCAGACACATACACACGCACGCACGTGTACACACACACGCCGGCATGCACGCACGCACGCACGCACGCACGCAAATGTTTTTGAGTAAATATGCACATAGTAGATGTGTTACGTTCAAGTCTGTGTAATTCTAAAAGAAAACATCTGGCTTGATTGGATAGTAGTGTGCCACTGATTTTAAACTGATGCCTTCACACTGATCCTGTTGATTCGATGTCAGTTTGCCATCTGGTTTGTTCAGCGCTGGACAAAAATTGACGCTGCAAATAATGTGATTTTTTCACAGACTCACTCACACCAGTTTTGACTAACGGGAGAAAAGGAGCAGTGCAGAACATGGTGTTTGTTCCAGGCAGCCATCAGTCCTATTCCTTCAGAAGGCCTTTCTTCAGCCTCTCAGTCTGCTCAGACAGAAGAGAACATTGTGCGTTCAGCTCGGACAGACTTCACCTGTGCGTCTTGTAAAAGCACATGTAAGAGTGAGGAGAGCGGTGCCCGGGAGGCGGTGACGCGTCGCGGGGCTCTCTGTCGGCTCGCTCCACTGCTTCCTCTCCCGCCCGGACAGCTGCAAAGAGACGTTCTGGGGCGCAAGCGGAAACTTAACAAAGAGCAGGTTGAAACGCAGATGAAGGCTTGACCCTGAAAGTCCCAGGTGACTTATTACATTTTTGAAAGGATATTTTGGAGCGCTGGCCTGCTTCTTCCTTTGCTCTTGTGACTTGTGTTGTCTGGCCCTGCTGACTTGTGTTGTCACTCTGGCCCTGCACCCAAGTGGAACTCTTGTTGTGAGTGTGCTCGCACTCGGTGAGTTTGAAACGCGGATGCCAAAGGGTGAAACGGAATCTCAAACACGCACTGTCCCGTCAGATTAGTCCTATAGTGTCAAAAGACAGTCTGACATCAGCCGCAAGTGGCGGACTGAGACCATCATTCAGGCCGCGTAATTTGCCAGGTCAAGAGGCGCGGGCAGGCAGCGAAAAATTTGAAAGCAGATTTGAATGTGATTTTACGTGTTACCTATTTGTTCACTAATAGAATTCAACATTGCCTAGAGTACATAACTGTAAGTATCATATGAAAAAGTAGAAAAATAAACATGCCTAGGTACAAAAGCTTGTCAGACAGCTAGGTCAGAGTGCTTCAGTTCAGAGTATGCAGTGTGAACTCTGTGGAAACCCTGACTTTCACTTTAGACACTACTGCTGACATTTGACCAATGGCTATTACTGGTTGGTTATTTCTGGCTAAAAAATAAAATAAATTAATACAAATCAGTATTATTGTCTATTGTTTGAATTTCACACACACACACACACACACACACACACACACACACACACACACACACACACACACACACACACACACACACACACACACACACAGATCTGCCCCAACTTTACTCACTTTTAAAAATAGACTAAAGACTTTTATGTTTACTGTCGCTTTTAACTGTTGACAGCTGTTTTAGGAGATATGTGTGGCCTCTAAAGGCTCGAGTCCAACTATTATAAAGGTTATGGAAATTTTCCAATCATGTGTGTAATCATGTTTCTTATCATGATGTCGGGGGATTTAATATAGAAAAATTTATTTATTCTATTATGCAAACCCAATGAGTTCTCTGTCAGCTTTTAGCTCTTTTTGTAACTGCTGCACCTGTCGCTTAACGCACTTTTTATGCTCTTTCTTAAAGTTCTGTTGTGATGTTTTTAAATGCCTATTTTATTCTCTTCTTTTATTGTTTTATTTTCTTGTGTCAACAATTTTATGTGAAGCACTTTGAATTGCCTCTGTGTATGACATGTGCTATACAAATAAACTTGACTTGACTTGACACA
>NC_139646.1:25852664-25867664 GCF_964638095.1 Poromitra crassiceps
CTGGTCGTAGCAATGCGCGTCCATGTGAATTGTCGGGGAATGTGCCCTGATTGGGCCAAAAATGTGCCTCGCGCCGTCACCCACTACTGTATGTGCGTCCGCTGATATACACGGAGATCTCTGTTACAGGCAGGCACCCCGACCCTACGCCTCCTCCTGACCAGGCGTAAGAGTTACGCCTGGGCGTAGTGAAAAGAAGGCTTAAGCCCTCTTGGTGCAACCGGCGTAGCTGTTAGGTCGTTAAGTTACGACCAACTTAGCTTAAGACCAGTCGTAAGACCAGTTGGTGCAACTGGCCCCTGGAATATAGCACACTGTAGATGGTACAATTAAGAGAGAGGAATCATATGTCTATAGGAAAACACTTTTTCAATACAACTTATTTCTAGATTTATAGTAATTATCAGTTTGATTCATTTGTCAATTATTTCAGTGTTGGGCAAGCTACTTGGAAAATGTAGCGGGCTAAGCTACCAGCTACTCTACATTAAAATATAGCTTCACTACATTGAAGCTATCCCCAGAGAAATGTAGTTTAAGTTACCACCACGCTACGTCTGTGATCGGCAAGCTGTGCGATCACCGGACAGGTGACCTGTTAATCCCCTGATTTTATATTGTTTATTTTACTCCAAACCGGCGGGTTATATAAGAAATGACCCCCCCCACACTTGTTATGAAAAGGTGACATGAGCTATATAGACCAAAACCATGTTTGGGTCCAGACGGTAAAGATGCTTCATCACTGTTACAAAGTGGGGCATTTTAAAATGGGTCTGAACAGGAACTATGTCACTTCCGGGCCCTGCCTCAAGTGGCCATTCGAGGAACTACAGTACAGCTTTCAGGATTACCTCCGCGTCTTCATAGGAAAACCCCAGGGCAGGATGGGTCTTCCTACAGTGGGCAGGCAACAGCCCAGCTCTCTAACACAGGGATGTCAGAGATACTGCCCGCGGGCCGGATCCGGCCCGCGGGCAGGTTTCATCCGGCCCGCGAGATGTTTTGGAATATAAAAAAATATATATATATATATATATATATATATATATATATATATATATATATATATATATATATATATATATATATTATTATTATTATTATTATTATTATTAAATTCGCACCCCATTATCATGAACTACGTGTGGCTAATAAGCAAGCTAAGAGTTCATTCATAAGTTAATTAACCTGCACTACAAGGAAGTATGTCAGTAGGTCATCAGGTGTAAACAAAGCCGCCATGATGCCACGCTGAAATTGAATCGCGCATTCAGCAACCTACCAAAAAACAAAGGACTCAACAAGATGCTGTCGAAAAAGAGAAAGGTTGACACGGAATGCAGGCAGTTTCAAGAGAAATGGAAAGAGCAGTATTTCTTGTCAATATGTTGCATCTTGCACTTTGTTGCAGTTCTCTGCTTTATGCACTTTGTTATTGATGGGTATCTGTGACGCAGGCGTTCTTGAATGATTCCAAATAATAAATCCACGTGTAGCCTAAATATCCATGTGTTGAGTCGAATTGATTTTAGTAAAAAAAAAAATCCGGCCCCCATGAGGTCTCAGTTGAACAAATCCGGCCCTCTACCTAATATGAGTCTGACACCCCTGCTCTAACACCTTCCACCGTTTGACCCTTTCTCCCTATCAGCTACATGGTACATGCCATTATGTAATGATGCCCAATTGATGCTGAATAGCCGGGTGCTGCTGGACACCACAATGTTTCCCCCCCCTGACCAAGACCAAAGCCGGTGAAAATATAAGGAGAGAGATGAGCTGGTGTCAGTGCTCAGATTTGATGCTCGGGTTCCCAACAAAGTGGTTTGGGTCAGTGATCAGGGAGAAAGCATCGGGTCTACTCTACGCCGCAGGGTGTGGAACAGTGAACATCTGTCTGGATGTACTTTTACTGGAAGAACTGCTGAAAGAAATGTGTGTTTCATGACACTGCTGGTGTAGCTGTCCCATAGCAAAATTTTCTTTTCGTAAAGTGATTATTTTTCTCCAGTGAGGATGGACCCAGATAAGAAATCATAGTTCATCCATTGTTCATCCTTCTAACTTTCCCATTCGGACGAGATACTGGAGACGACTTGGGAGACGACTCTGGAATGTACCATTACTCTTGCGTACACAGTTCTGTGTTCAGTTGAATGTTAATAAATTCATTTACTCGGCAATTCATTTTGGTTTGGTCTGATTTTCATTCATATTCTTTGTACTTTTTTTTTGCCACTATGGATGTGAAATCTAAAGGTCTTAAATTACATTCATACTGCTCTTAAAAAGGTATTCGTCTTAAAAGTCTTAAATTTCGCTTGTTGAATCTTGCAGAAACCCTGTCGTGGCTCCGACTTTCATGTTGATAAATGACAATCCCAACATTTGAATTGAAATCAAACTTTTTTGCGTTTTCTTCTTTTGACGTGTGGCTGGCTGCTCCACCACCTCTTCTTCTTTTGACGTGTGGCTGGCTGCTCCACCACCTCTTCTTCTTTTGACGTGTGGCTGGCTGCTCCACCACCTCTTCTTCTTTTGACGTGTGGCTGGCTGCTCCACCACCTCTTTCTGCACGCCTCCACCTGACGTGTGGCTGGCTGCTCCACCACCTCTTTCTGCACGCCTCCACCTGACGTGTGGCTGGCTGCTCCACCACCTCTTTCTTTTGACGTGTGGCTGGCTGCTCCACCACCTCTTTCTTTTGACGTGTGGCTGGCTGCTCCACCACCTCCTTCTTTTGACGTGTGGCTGGCTGCTCCACCACCTCTTTCTTTTGACGTGTGGCTGGCTGCTCCACCACCTCCTTCTTTTGACGTGTGGCTGGCTGCTCCACCACCTCTTTCTTTTGACGTGTGGCTGGCTGCTCCACCAACTCCTTCTTTTGACGTGTGGCTGGCTGCTCCACCAACTCCTTCTTTTGACGTGTGGCTGGCTGCTCCACCACCTCCTTCTTTTGACGTGTGGCTGGCTGCTCCACCACCTCCTTCTTTTGACGTGTGGCTGGCTGCTCCACCACCTCCTTCTTTTGACGTGTGGCTGGCTGCTCCACCACCTCTTTCTGCACGCCTCCACCCAGCGTCTCATCCACCTGCGACTGCCAGGTATTTTCCTTCACGCTCGGCGAGCTGAACCTGACGACGCCTTAATGCACTCGTCTTCCTCTGCTGCGTCTCTCCATCTCTCTGAGCTCTGAGTTCCTTCATCCAGGCTGCTTTCTTTTCCTCTTCCTCCTCCTCTCCTCATTTCTTATCCGCTCAGTTCTTCTCCTTTACTGTCTTTTTCTCTCGCTCCCTCGCTCCGAGTACATTTCCAATTAGAAAGGCTTTGTTGGTTTGTTGCACCTAACAATTAATGATAATCCGCGGCGGCACTCCGAACACAATTCCTATCTTCATAGACAGCTTCATCAATATTTGTGAACAGGAACAGAAAGCCGGGAACCAGGGAAGCAAGACTAATTTGTTTGTCATCAAGCAGCACTTTCTGAGTGTGTGTGAGCGTGTGTGTGTGTGTGTGTGTGTGTATGTGTGTGTGTGTGTGTGTGTGTGTGTGTGTGTCTGGGGGGCAGGGGGCTACTCCATACATAACGTTTGCTTGAGTTGAGCTTTCACGTCTAAATAAACTTTAGATTTCACACTACTGGTAACAGATTTTTGAGACGGAAAATGACCCGACAGAGTGCAGTGCCGTATTCCGTGCAATTCAGGACATGCGCGTAGTCATAGCGCCACCTACTGGCAACACAAAAAAATGGTTTATGTCGAGAACCGTTTCTCCGATCGACTTCAAACTTGGCGGGTGCACTGCTGGGGACCCGACAAAGTGCAGTGTTGCAATTTCATGCAATTTGACCAATTTGGGGAGCAGTGCAAGCAGGGGGAGGATGGGGGGAGGGGAACGGGCACTGCACTAGTTGAATTAAATTTCTATGTACATCAGTCACCATTTTTGGTGAGAATGTAAATGGTAAATGGTAAATGGCCTGCATTTATATAGCGCTTTTATCCAAAGCGCTTTACAATCAGTAGGTAGTCTACATTCACCCATTCATACACCGATGGCGGCAGGCTGCCACGCAGGGTGCCTACACACCATCGGGAGCAAGGAGGGTTAAGTGTCTTGCCCAAGGACACAACGACAGCAGCTGGGAGGGAGCGGGGATCGAACCGCCAACCCTTGCGTCATTGGCCGACCCGCTCTACCTCCTGAGCTAAAGCCGCCCCCAAATGATGTGTTTATTTGCTGGGGATAGATATAGTAGCAATTCAAATATAGCACATGCCATCTCAGCATGCAGAGGATAAGACCAGGCTGAATCATCTCAGCATGGAGAGAAGAAGACCAGGCTGAATCATCTCAGCATGGAGAGAAGAAGACCAGGCTGAATCATCTCAGCATGGAGAGAAGAAGACCAGGCTGAATCATCTCAGCATGGAGAGAAGAAGACCAGGCTGAATCATCTCAGCATGGAGAGAAGAAGACCAGGCTGAATCATCTCAGCATGGAGAGAAGAAGACCAGGCTGAATCATCTCAGCATGGAGAGAAGAAGACCAGGCTGAATCATCTCAGCATGGAGAGAAGAAGACCAGGCTGAATCATCTCAGCATGGAGAGGGGAAGACCAGGCTGAATCATCTCAGCATGGAGAGAAGAAGACCAGGCTGAATCATCTCAGCATGGAGAGAAGAAGACCAGGCTGAATCATCTCAGCATGGAGAGAAGAAGACCAGGCTGAATCATCTCAGCATGGAGAGAAGAAGACCAGGCTGAATCATCTCAGCATGGAGAGGGGAAGACCAGGCTGAATCCTGACTTGTTGGATGGAGTTTGACTTGCTGTTGTATCGCTACACGAGAACTGTATTTTATCATTAATAAATGGACTAATCAGATCTCTAGCTGAACAACTGACGAGCTAAATGTTAGGTGCTAATAGAATTGTCTAATCTCACACTGGTTAGGATAGGATGAATCTGTAAATGATCTATCTCACCACTATAATCAGGCGGAGGGTTCCCCCGCGCACACTTGCTCAACTGTGCGCGTGCAAAGCGCACTAGAAATAAACGTGCAATATTTCTAGTCAATTAGATCGTTTTACTAATCAAATGCAGATTACTCATTGATTCACTCAAATCCTCACTCAAAATGTGACTAATGACTCTTCCCTCTCCTGGCCTGCCTTCTCTGTGTTTTAGGGTGAGATGGTGAAAGTGAAACACATGAATTATAGAATGGAATATATTAATAATCTGTTACTCTTACATGAAATATATATCCCTAGTAGACTGTGTAAAACAGGATCTCTCAATCTCTATCTCTATTCCCATCCCACATCAATTATTATACTTCTCATTAATGACTAATATTAATAAGTCCCACTGGAATCCTTCAAAGGTATGAAGAAGTCTTAAATTATCCCAATGTAAGACGTTGAAGTATTCTTTTTTAAATACTGTCGTTAGAGGCCTTGTTTCTCCATGTTGAGCAAGTTCATTTTTCATTCATTTAGTTTCATTTTTATGCAACTGTCACATTTGGTTGGATCCTTTGCATTCAGTATTTTATCAGGGTCATTAATAGCAGGGTGAATATAATGATCAGGGTCATTAATAGCAGGGTGAATATAATGATCAGGGTCATTAATAGCAGGGTAAATATAATGGCAGACAATGTTTGACTTCAACCTCAACGTTTTGGGAGGGACAGTTAGCCTACTGTACCTACTTGAGCATTTCATTAGCCGTGTCTGATAGGAACTCATCTGTTTTGCTAGTTGGTTTCCTCGCCTTCAGGTCATGTCAGACTGTAGGCCTACGTTCTTCAGGCCATGTCAGACTGCAGGCCTACGTTCTTCAGGTCATGTCAGACTGCAGGCCTACGTTCTTCAGGTCATGTCAGACTGCAGGCCTACGTTCTTCAGGCCATGTCAGACTGTAGGCCTACGTTCTTCAGGTCATGTCAGACTGCAGGCCTACGTTCTTCAGGTCATGTCAGACTGTAGGCCTACGTTCTTCAGGTCATGTCAGACTGTAGGCCTACGTTCTTCAGGTCATGTCAGACTGTAGGCCTACGTTCTTCAGGTCATGTCAGACTGTAGGTCTACGTTCTTCAGGTCATGTCAGACTGTAGGCCTACGTTCTTCAGGTCATGTCAGACTGTAGGCCTACGTTCTTCAGGTCATGTCAGACTGTAGGTCTACGTTCTTCAGGTCATGTCAGACTGCAGGCCTACGTTCTTCAGGTCATGTCAGACTGTAGGTCTACGTTCTTCAGGTCATGTCAGACTGTAGGCCTACGTTCTTCAGGTCATGTCAGACTGTAGGCCTACGTTCTTCAGGTCATGTCAGACTGTAGGCCTACGTTCTTCAGGTCATGTCAGACTGTAGGCCTACGTTCTTCAGGTCATGTCAGACTGTAGGCCTACGTTCTTCCAAGTCAGGAATATGTCACCACTCAGTCATGCTAGTACATGTAGTTTGTGTTCATGTGCTTTATGGTCATAAAACAGGAGAACATTTCCTTGGTTTACACACGTTGACAGCCTTCTACCCTAACATCATCGGTAAGGCTAGCGATAACCTAGCTATAGCAAGCAATCTGCAGCTATTTCAGGGGATATGGATGTAAATACCACAGGAAATTGAATGCCGTATAGCACTATAGTTACCAAGGAATGTCTTTGACATGTATACTTTGTGGTTCATTTTCAGTTTTGTTGTATGGAATTAATTACATTCACATGGGAATTCCTGGTCAAAAACGTATTGACACTTTAAATCCAACACCACTTGAATGCAGTCATGTTTGTTTGTTTTTTATTCGTCATAAATTCACTTTTAGGAAACATTTGAATGTTGTAAAACGTCTTCAATTTGGCTTCTGAAACCTGTACTGTAGATACTTTGTGTTAATAATAACAACTGAGTCCATTTGAGTTTATAATACTGATGCTGTAACTGTTTTGTAACCGCTGGCTACAAAACTACAACTGACCACATATTGACTGCCTGACTAACACATTCTATCTAATCAGTGTTCTCTCTTTCTCTCTGACTCTGTGACTACGGTAATCATACTTTACAAATAATATATGTTTTATAATGAATCAGGATGACCAATAGATGCCTAATCAGATATGAAGTGTGAATCAATGGCGTGTCTCTATGTGGTGGAAAGGGTCACCTCTCATTGTGTCACGTGTCACATTGTTCATTGAATATGAAATGACTCTCTCTCTTTCTCCCTCTCTCTCTTTCTCCCTCTCTCTCTTTCTCCCTCTCTCTCTCCCTCTTTCTCCCTCTCTCTCTCCCTCTCTCTCTCTCTCTCTCTCTCTCTCTCTCTCTCCCTCTCTCTCTCTCTCTCTTCCTCTCTCTCTCTCTTTCTCCCTCTCTCTCTCTCTCTCTCTCTCCCTCTCTCTCTCTCTCTCTCTCTCTCTCTCTCTCTCTCTCTCCCTCTCTCTCCCTCTCTCTCTCTCTCTCTCTCTCTCTCTCTCTCTCTCTCTCTCTCTCTCTCTCTCTCTCTCTCGCTCTCTCTCTCTCTCTTCAGGATGGGATGGGGAACCTGCGGGTGACCAAGGAGGGGGTCAGACTGGAGGGAGTGTCTGAGTTCCTACTGCCTCTATACGTCAAAGAGATCCAGTCACGCAGGGTAAGACTGTGTGTGTGCGTGTGTGTGTGTGTGTGTGTGTGTGCGTGTGTGCGTGTGCGTGTATGTGTGTGTGTGTGTGTGTGTCAGACTCTATTTGTCATGCCTGTGTGACATGTGATACTGTAGCTATGATCCAACACCAGTCACACAGCTCTTCATCACACAGCAGCCATCATAGTGTCACTGTGTCACTCTATAGAGGATGAGGCATGTCAAACTGTGTGTGTGTGCGTGTGCGCGCGTGCGTGCGTGTGTGCGCGTGCGTGCGTGCGTGTGTGTGTGTGTGTGTGTGTGTGTGTGTGTGTGTGTGTGTGTAGCTTTCCTGTGTGTGCGCGCGTGCGTGCGTGTGTGTGTGTGTGTGCATGTGTGCGTGTAGCTTTCCTGTGTGTGCGCGCGTGCGTGTGTGTGTGTGCGCTTATACAGTACAGTAGTCAGTATGGAGGAGTGTGTTTAACAGTGTAACGAACACACTGCATGAGCGTTTGGGGGAGATTTCACTGAGCTGCCAAGAGATGAATGGAGTGATGAAGAGGGACAGACAGATGAATGGAGTGATGAAGAGGGACAGACAGATGAATGGAGTGATGAAGAGGGACAGACAGATGAATGGAGGGATGAAGAGGGACAGACAGATGAATGGAGTGATGAAGAGGGACAGACAGATGAATGGAGTGATGAAGAGGGACAGACAGATGAATGGAGTGATGAAGAGGGACAGACAGATGAATGGAGGGATGAAGAGGGACAGACAGATGAATGGAGTGATGAAGAGGGACAGACAGATGAATGGAGGGATGAAGAGGGACAGACAGATGAATGGAGTGATGAAGAGGGACAGACAGATGAATGGAGTGATGAAGAGGGACAGACAGATGAATGGAGTGATGAAGAGGGACAGACAGATGAATGGAGGGATGAAGAGGGACAGACAGATGAATGGAGTGATGAAGAGGGACAGACAGATGAATGGAGTGATGAAGAGGGACAGACCGATGAATGGAGTGATGAAGAGGGACAGACAGATGAATGGAGTGATGAAGAGGGACAGACAGATGAATGGAGTGATGAAGAGGGACAGACAGATGAATGGAGGGATGAAGAGGGACAGACAGATGAATGGAGTGATGAAGAGGGACAGACAGATGAATGGAGTGATGAAGAGGGACAGACAGATGAATGGAGTGATGAAGAGGGACAGACAGATGAATGGAGTGATGAAGAGGGACAGACAGATGAATGGAGTGATGAAGAGGGACAGACAGATGAATGGAGTGATGAAGAGGGACAGACAGATGAATGGAGTGATGAAGAGGGACAGACAGATGAATGGAGTGATGAAGAGGGACAGACAGATGTGGGAGAAAGGATGGGCAGGGAGGTGAGGAAGATGTACTACTGCTACTGCTGCCTCTCAGGAGGCCGTGCCTTCTGCGTGCCTTGTGGCCACTTCCCACTAGGGATGCAGGGGTTAACCGGTTTGACTATTAACCGCCATTTAAAACGTCACGGTTATATAACCGCAGAGGCCCCGCTACACCGAGTGTTTTGTTTCACAACAGTCCGTCAGTTTAAACTTCCGTGCGGCGCAGACGGCGCTGGAACGAGAGGAACCTGTCTCTCTCGCTTCGTTTCCGCACGGACTATTTAGCGGGTGCACCGACCAAACACAGCTGAGTCTCCCAGTCTGCTCCCAGTAGCCTAGCCACCATGGACGACAGCCCAACATAAATATTTCTAAGACGTGTGCTCTGTGACCGAGTCGCCTGACACAAACCGTGGTCTCCGTGGCCTCATCTTAATTTGTTTACTGAACGGAGATCGATGTAACGTAACGTTAGTTATCTCTCCCTTGCCTTGGCGGGCATACGCTAGCATTACAGCTAACGTCATGGCAGAGCCAGAGAGACCAGAAGCAACTCAAAAAGATTCTCTCTTTCCCCCCCAAAAAACATCTAAAGTCATCGGTAAGGGAGCATTTCGGATACAAAAAGGACACCCAGGGTGTTGTTAAAGAGGACGTCTCCCCAATCTGCAAAACCTGACGAAAACCAGTCGCAGCTAAGGTAAGGTGACCAGATTTCTCAAATGAAAATCGGGGACATTTCCAGTCCGGCAATTAATATATCATAAAAATATCCAATGTTATTACCTATGAAATAATAAAGGGGGATGATTCTGGTTTGATTTATTTTGTCCATGGCTGTTGTACTGTAATAAACAGTGTTGGCTTCACGAAGAGGCCCCTGGTGACCCCCCCCCCCCCCTTTCCCCCAACCACACACACACACACACACACACACACACACACACACACACACACACACACACACACACACACACACACACACTGTTCACTGTGCCCCTTTACAAAATGTCAATGTTTTCCCCAGCAGCATTGGCCTGGCCTTCCGAACCTACAGCGCCGAATGTTTGATGAATAGCCTCAGATCTCAAAAAGTATTTTCGGTGGAGTCCTAAGTGCTTTTTCAATGTTTTCCTGTAAGAGCAGGAAGCAGCAAAACATGTAAACACTTGTTGGATGTCTGGATCAAAACATAGACACATGTGATGCTTATTATGCTTGTAACCCGCCCGTAAGCCTCCTGCAACCTTCCTGCTTGAGTGGTTGTTGACCAGTGGGCTCGTCTGTATAGGAGAGACTCGTGGGGACTCATAGAATCCATTCATAAAATAACATTAGATGATTAAAAATTAATAATAATAAAACTAATAGGCATGGATGACACAGTTGATGATAACACTAAAGTGTATTACCCACATTCGTTATATTTCTCCTAGGGGGTCACTTATTATGTTATTTATTTTCATATTATTAAAGTATAAACTAGATCTGTTTTTCCACCATGTTTTACAAGTTCTCTACTCAGGTGATCCAAAATAAATGTAGACAAGATAGTTTAGTTCATCAAAAGAGCCTTGCAGAGAGATGGTGCAGGCTGCAGCCTGACTATGTTTTGTTCCAAAGAGAGATACAGTCATGAATGTTACAGTCAGACTTGGTTTATTTTATTTATTATTTTGGACAAATATTTTGGTTAGTGCATTATTTGCCTTCCAAAAGACATCAACTGTTAAACAATGCGGGGAAAATACAATAAAACCTCCGTTCAAAGAATGCTCATGTGATTTTTAGACGTCCATAATAATAATCGTGACACCGTGATAATCGTGGTTTTTTTCTCAGACTATAATCGTACATAAAAAAAAGAATTGTTGCATCCCTACTTCCCACTGCTTTTAATGTCACTCAGAGAGAGAGATGTAAAGCTATATTGACACTCAGCCTTAGATACTGTAGGTGATTAACTTCATTCAGATTGATAGAGTGGCAGGCATGGAGGGACTACTGTACTTACTGGTACATACTGTACTTACTGTACTGGTACTTACTGGTACATACTGTACTGCTACATACTGTACTTACTGTACTGTAGCTAGTCAGAGAAATACATGCTGCAAACAATTCAAAGGGAAGGAGAGTGGTTTTAATAAGGAGTGATGAGAGGAAGATGGATAAGATGGATAAGTGCAGGAGGAGGGATGGACTCTGGTGAACTGATGAGGGGAGGACCCTGACAGAGATGGTCTCTGGTGAACTGATGAGGGGAGGGCTGTGACAGAGATGGTTTCTAGTGAACTGATGAGGGGAGGGCAGTGACAGAGATGGACTCTGGTGAACTGATGAGGGGAGGGTCGTGACAGAGATGGTCTCTGGTGAACTGATGAGGGGAGGGTCGTGACAGAGATGGTCTCTGGTGAACTGATGAGGGGAGGGCTGTGACAGAGATGGTCTCTGGTGAACTGATGAGGGGAGGGCTGTGACAGAGATGGACTCTGGTGAACTGATGAGGGGAGGGCTGTGACAGAGATGGTCTCTGGTGAACTGATGAGGGGAGGGCTGTGACAGAGATGGACTCTGGTGAACTGATGAGGGGAGGGCCGTGACAGAGATGGTATCTGGTGAACTGATGAGGGGAGGGCTGTGACAGAGATGGTCTCTGGTGAACTGATGAGGGGAGGGCAGTGACAGAGATGGTCTCTGGTGAACTGATGAGGGGAGGGTCGTGACAGAGATGGTCTCTGGTGAACTGATGAGGGGAGGGCTGTGACAGAGATGGTCTCTGGTGAACTGATGAGGGGAGGGCTGTGACAGAGATGGACTCTGGTGAACTGATGAGGGGAGGGCAGTGACAGAGATGGTCTCTGGTGAACTGATGAGGGGAGGGTCGTGACAGAGATGGTCTCTGGTGAACTGATGAGGGGAGGGTCGTGACAGAGATGGTCTCTGGTGAACTGATGAGGGGAGGGTCGTGACAGAGATGGTCTCTGGTGAACTGATGAGGGGAGGGCTGTGACAGAGATGGACTCTGGTGAACTGATGAGGGGAGGGCTGTGACAGAGATGGACTCTGGTGAACTGATGAGGGGAGGGCAGTGACAGAGATGGTCTCTGGTGAACTGATGAGGGGAGGGCAGTGACAGAGATGGTCTCTGGTGAACTGATGAGGGGAGGACCCTGACAGAGATGGTCTCTGGTGAACTGATGAGGGGAGGGCAGTGACAGAGATGGTCTCTGGTGAACTGATGAGGGGAGGGCTGTGACAGAGATGGACTCTGGTGAACTGATGAGTACAGACGGGGGCTGACAAGAGGCAAAGAAGAGACAGGCTCATTAGTGAAAGATGAGAGAGGAGAGAAGGAGGCGCGAGGGCGACCAGAGAGAGGCTGATGAGAGGAGATGAAAGGAGAGTCAGAAAGTGTGATGAGTGGAATAGATAAGAGGGTAAAGGAGGTGTTTGTTGCAGATAGCTCAGAGCTCAGTGTTCTCTTCATGCTATCTTTGCTTTATTGGACAGTATTGAGTGGAGAGGACGACAGAAAGACATGGATCAATGTGTGACCAAGGATTTGAGCATCTACAAACAAAGTTGTCACAACTACTGGAATGTTACTGCAGCCGTTTTACTAATCATGATCAGATCACATCCCCCCTCCCTTTTGCAACCATATTTCCTGTGCATTTAAGTTTGTTTAAATTTAAATAATCTATCATGCAGGGTCTGTGTGTGATTGTGGGTACGCTTGTCTTGTCTTGTATACGAGCCTATTGATATTTTTACGCGTGTGTGTGTGTGTGTGTGTGTGTGTGTGCGCGCGCGTGTGTGTGTCCAAAGCTCCGTTTATCTCCTTACATTAAAGCAAACAGCCGGTCTGCCTCGCATTCGCAGACCAGCAGGCGCGCACTTATTTTGATATTGACGGTCGCCGCACTTTTACTGTGAAGTAGCGGCTCCGGCGGGGGAGGAGCATGCTGAGTGAGAGGAATCCACTCAACTCCCCGAGGACACAACAGTCAATCTGCTGCTGGTTTTCTGAAGAGATGCAGAGCGGGGCTGAGGAAAGAGATGCAGAGCGGTGCTGAGGAAAGAGATGCAGAGCGGTGCTGAGGAAAGAGATGCAGAGCGGTGCTGAGGAGAGTAAGAGAGTGAGATGGACCAGACAGAGTGCCATGGAGAGATGGACCAGACAGAGTGCCATGGAGAGATGGACCAGACAGAGTGCCATGGAGAGACATCATTTGCCACCTATAAACTCACAAATCCGCTCATGTAAATAGACTACATTTCTGGGGACAATATTATTACCATTCAGTTTTTTTCTTAGCTACAGCTTTCAAATAGATTTCTGGTGTTGTTTTGTGTGATCCTTGCTCTCTTTTATAGTGATCACATTGTGGACATATCCAAAGGTGTGTGCTGCCTTACTGTACACAAGTAACAGTCATGGCGTTGACACAGTGAGAGTGTGTGACACAAGTAACACTCGTGTGTGACGAGGAGAAGAATAGCGGAGACAATGATGAATCAAGCTCCGAGAGAACAGGCCGAGAACAGGCTGAAGAGAAGGAATGATAAGCGATAAAATGGGTAGTGGGGGTGGTTGATGTTAGAGATGTTATCTATTCATACAAACATGTTCTTAACATGACTGATATGATAAAGAGCAAGAGAAAATTAAGGAAAGACAAGGATCAAAGAACAGGTCAACAGACAAGAGGGGGCAGACACAAAGAAACGAAAAAAGATCTATAGTAATCAACACATTTTAGAAGGCTACTATGGATATCACAGCAGCGTCTCTATTCACCTTATGCAGCCCCGCCCACTTGACCCATTGTATCGCGACTTCCTGTTCAAAACGCTGGCTGTTTTACCTGCTCAAACTAGTCTGACTCACCTGGTCAAACCTAGTTTGACTCACATTATGAGTCAGACTAGGTTTTATGAGTCACAGGAAGTGTAAATACAATCGGAACCTCCGATTGTATTTACACTTCCTGTTAGTCTCTCGAGCCAGACGGTCTCTTCTGAATAAGGTGAATAGAGATATTGTAATTGAGTATGCAATGAGGCGCCTAAGGGGGAGGCTTATTTATAACAGCATGACAGCAGGTGCTAACCTGTTCTAAATAATGTATGTGTAGTCTAAATGTGTAATTAGACCTATGCCTGTTAGACTGAGCTGAAGACTGACTGTGTAGTTAGACCTATGCCTGTTAGAATGGACATAGTCTCTCCCCAGATTCAAATATTACGTTGAATCGCTGCGCTCCGCAAACTACATAGTGAGTTCTGTGCCAGTTAACAGCCACTGCTGGTTTTTGAAGGCGGGTTGAAATTGAATGAGTGACAGGTCCTAGCACCGATGAGAGAGCGGTTTGGAAAATGGGCAGTGCCTCCCGTGTTGTCTGATCGCAAAGTCGTTACTGATTGGAGAGGACTGAATCCACCACTGGCATATCACTGGCCAAGTGAACGGTTACCTCACATAACCAGCCCTCTGAGGGAAAGTGTCCCAGACCCAGAGAGAGAACGTAGTGTATCAGCGTAAGAACTCTCATGGGTCTGGCATCGAGACTAGAATGGATATAACACTGAGTCCAGGTATAGACAAGGCTATGCAGCACACAATTGATACTGGACTCTTGATTTGTTTGGATGTGTTCTACATTTAGACTTGAGACTTGACATTGACTTGGACTTGACTGTTCTACATTTAGACTTAAAGTCGAGCTGAAATAACATTCCCAGGGGATGTGATTCCTTATCATGCCATATTCCCAGTGGAACAGGGTAGAGAGGTGGGACATAGCCTGTGGAGGAGTTTGATTTGACCATTGGAAGACTTTAAGACTTGGCTTGAGATTTTTGACTTATTGGGACTCGAGGAAAGTTGACTAGGGCTACCTCTACGTTAAAACTGTGTTTAAGCTCCCCTGATTTAAAACTGCGTTTAAGCTCCCCTGATTTAAAACAACGTTTAAGC
>NC_139646.1:25870164-25882664 GCF_964638095.1 Poromitra crassiceps
AAGGGTTTTTCCCCCCTTGAATCAAATTGTACATTATCAGCTTTATTTTAGCATGCGAAAGTAGCGCGAGACCCATTCCTGGCTGTTCATTGGCTAATGAGTCTCGCATTTTGGTCCTCCGCTGGCTGACGCCACTCTCTCTCTAGAGCAATGGTTCCCAACCTACGGTACGCGTACCGTAGGTGGTACTTGCGCCCCCTGCTGGTGGTACTTGGAAGGCTCTGTGATTTTTTTTTTTTTTTTTTTTTAGTTTTTTAGTTTTTGTGCAAAATCCATGGTGGTCATTAGTAGTAGTTTTCAAACATGTGAAAGTGAAATAATAATAATAATTATTAATATTATTGGCAGTGTTTCTCAAGGTAGGTGATACTTGCGCCCCCCCCTGCTGGTGGTACTTGATCCCTGGAATCCCAATGTTTAAATTATGAAATAAACCCAACTTTAAAATCAATTGTAAAACATGTTTATCTATCAAAATAATACTACGAATGAAAATAAACTTGTGATCATTGAAATTGAGGTTTATTTTGTTGTCTTGAGATTTAGAAACAAATATTTGTTTCTGACGGACACTATACCTGTTGCGCATGCACAATTACCTGCCCGCCCCGCCTGGTTACACAAGTGGTGAACAAAGACGAGGAGGTCATATGGTGGTACTTGGAGAGCCAACTACTTTCTCAGGTGGTACTTGGTGTAAAAAGGTTGGGAACCACTGCTCTAGAGGACACTAATGCACGCGACATAGGAGAACGCCAGGATTGGACGGGAGTTTGTGTTTTCCGCCCGTTTTGGCCGTGGTTTCTGAATGATGAGGCGCTCTGCAGTGTCTCTATAACAGCAAATAATGGACTCCAGCAAACGTTGGGGAAAGTTGAGGGTGAAAATGCTCAGAAGAGCTCCCGTCATCTACACACCCGTGCACCACAGCTTCAAGGAAGACTGGAAAAGTCAAGGGGGTGGCGTGCCATAACTTTATTTTTGCTGTTTGTCAGTTTTAGAGATGTATTTCTCTCTCTCTCTCTCATACTTTCTCTCCGTGCTTCCCCTCTGGGGACCTGAGCTAGCTGAAACTTCTCCAACTCCGGAGCTGTAATTGAATAGCAGCAGAGAGTTCTAATGGGACATTATGCTGTTCCCGGCTTGGCAGGCCCTATTGATTTGGACTTTGCAGCATTGTAAACAATCTGGGCTAAGTGTAAGTGTAAGGGGATGCAGACCTCGGTGTGTGTTAGGCTACCATTTCGGGGGCTATTGCTGTGGAACTGTTGCGCCGCGGTGAGTCGAACCATTACAGTGCGCTGCTGTTTGACTTTTAATAGAATTGCCAACCTGGGAGGCAGTGTGCAACTTACTCTCCTCTCCACAATAAAAGCAGCCCTGGGAGGCAGTGTGCAACTGTCCTCTCCACAATAAAAGCAGCCGTGTGTTTGTGACACAGAAAAGGAGGTGACAGAGTGAATTCCATGCCACCCCGGGGTGCAAAGAATAATCGATTTCTTTGCGATGTTACTTTCTTTTGTCTGTGCCGTCTTTATGTCCAAGGTAGCATTCATCTTAATGTTATGTTACCCTTTGAAGACGATGCCTTTCTTCATCAAAAGCTTGAGCTACGACCCCGACATACTGTCAACAGGCAGTCCACCCACCAGGACTCCTGGATTTGAAGAGCATCTCGTCCTCAGTGGGTGGCGCCTAGCTGCCACACGGGAAGTTCCTCGTCACTCAGAGATGCACCGAACTGCCACTATCACTGCCACGAACTGAAGCGTACTGGAAAAAGATTTATTACAAAGTGTCATGGCAAATTACTTCAGAATGAGTCATTGAAAATAAAAGACGACATCACAAAGTCCACAGTCTAAAGGTCCTTACACATCAAGAGCGATGCGAATGTACGGCACGAAATTGCGATGCGAGTTTTGACCCACCTGTCAATCACAGCCACAGATGTGTACACGTCGGAAGCGAATTTCTGAAAAATAGTTCGAAAAAATAAACGCGGCAATAACGCTCAGCGAAACTTCGCCGTTGGTATGCACGGTTGCATTGACTGATATAGGTTCGGAAAATATTATTGACGTGCGAATTAATCGCACGAAAAAAACGCTCCCGATGTGTAAGGACCTTACTGTAAGTATGACATTCAATGTGTTTAGTCTTTACAGTAAACTGGGGTGTGGAACGAATCAGATCATGGAAATGCTGTAAAAGTATCCGCACACCCGCAGCTCTGATGCAATGATTTCAGATGGTCATAAAGCCCAATGTTTCAGCAGCTAAGCTGCCTCAGCAGGGTTGATCTGCCCAGACACAAGCCTGACTCAAGTTACAAGCACTTGTACATGTCACGTGCAACTAGGGATGGGAATTTCGACTAATTTCCCCGTCGACTAGTCTCAAATTGTATTTGCGACTAGTCTATAAGCAAGAAAACTCGCAATTTAATATACATATTAAATAAAAACTTTAAAGGTTTAAAATGCAAATGTTTTGTGTATTTACTTTACTTTATGTAATTTTTTTTTTTTAGGAGCTATTTTAGCCCAAACATTCAGTACAAACTGTTAATTTAAATTCTATTGATGTAACAACAACTGACTGAATAAAGGTGAACAAATTCATTTCTGATACGTTTGCCAATGCAATGCATGGCATTTATTATGAATAATGTTGTAGGACGGAGTTCCAGCGTGTCTTGCATGATTGTGTAAGCTATTTTTATGAAGGTGCTATATAATTTATGTTTACGTTCTAGACAGCCAATGCACTGTAGGCTCTTATGTTGAAGACAGGAAACGGAAGTGTGTGTGTTGTTGTGGGGGCGCTTGACGCTAGGTTTTGCTGGAAGCGGAAGAATAATAGAGCTGGCGTCTCATGCTGAGATTGTTCAAGATTGGAGTTGCCCCGTTTATTGGTTTTTATATCAAAGTATTCACCTTATGTTCAGACCTTACAGTGGGCCAAATTCTTCCGGGTCCTTTTAACACTTCCGGCGGTCACGGCGCAAAATAAGAGAGTTGTTTTTGGAGCGGACAGTGAAGGGGGTAAAATAAAGAACGTAGCCTACTACTTTGAGCCGGTACACAGCAAGCAAGCGAGTATCCACTGTTAGCCAGGTCAGATAACGTTATCGTCGACAATGACGAGCATTTTCTTGTAAAACATACCTGGACTCCAACAAAGAAAGCTTCAGATAGTTTTCTCTCCTCAGAGTTGCGCTCGAGCCACTACGTCAATAAGACCCGCAGACGTTAACGTAATTCCGTGGAATGCGAGACTTAAAGGAACACTCTGCCCATTTTCAACCAGCTTTGTATCATTAGAACATCAGTAGTATATCAGAAAACTGTAAACTGTTTTGAAGTCTGTCATTTCATTTGACAGTTATTGAGTGTTAAAGTGTGGACCAGTGACATCACTGGTCCACACTAACTCAAATGATTAACTCATTAACTCAAATCAACCCTCAATAACTGTCAAACTAGATGAATGACTTCAAAACCGTCATCTAGTTTGACAGTTATTGAGAGTTGATTTGAGTTAATGAGTTATTAATTTGAGTCAAATCAATTCTCCAACTACTGCCAACATTATTGTTGGCAGTAGTTGGAGAAACCAGAGAGAGAAGGCAAAACGCTGCCAAGTGCTTATATTACCCAGATTATATATATGATACAAAGTGGGTTGATTACCGGTAAAGCCATCCTTAAGTTTAAGGCACACAAACGGGTGCGCAAGCGTAAAAAGCGGATAGCGCCTGTACCAAGATAGGGCCCGAGATGTTTGAACTCCTATCTTCCCTTATTCAATATTCCGTTATTTCACCTTCCCATTATTTCTGAAGCGCCTTCAAGCCCAACCGTGGTAAAGTGTGCTTAGTTTGAACAGCATGTCACCCTGGGCGGGTGGAGCTCGCGTCCTTAGTTTGAACAGCATGTCACCCTGGGCGGGTGGAGCTCGCTAACATGAGAATGTCTCCACTCTTCGGGCGGCTGTAAGGAATGAGTCAGACGTGCTGTCGGTGATAATAAGTGCCTGCGTCAGAAGATGAGAGCTCCACCATGCAGATGCGTGTGGAGGGCCTGTCAGATGCTTCAGCTTCTTCCTTGTCCCCCACAATATTAAAACCATATCAAACGAGAAGTTAACGCCGCCGCTGAAGTTAAATCGAAGGAAATGGATAAAAGCAGAACGAAAAGTTGGACCGATGGAGGTTTGAAGGGGGCGGGGGCCAGTACAGGGGAGGTGGGGGATAGTTTTTCTTCAGGACTGAGCTCTGGAGAGCATGCGTGTCTTTGTCTAACCGTCTGCATATCGCCATGGTCAAACAATTCCAATGTCCATGTGTCCAGCGTGTACAAGCTGTGCCAGACGTGGCGCTGCGACCCATGTAAAAATAGTCTCTCCATTAACATTTAGTGGCGTGACAGGATGACAGGAGAGCGGCCGTCACGTTGTCCCTTCAGGGGAGAGAGGATAACGAGACAAAATGAAGAGGAATATTAATCCCTTGTTCCCAAAAGATCACTCTGAGCCGCTCTCCATCTTCCGTCTCCGAGGTCACGTCACCCCGGTGCCGCGAGAAATCCCCTTGTCACAAAATATGATTGGAGAAAAAGGGCACTTCCTAATGGACCATGCTGCTCATCTAATAGGGCTTGATGAGTGGAGAGGGCATCAGAACACACCTGCCTCTTCATCGTCGAGCCAAATGCAGCCTGCTCGCCACTATAGGTTTCTGCAATCCACGGATACGTCGGAAATCTCACATTTATGAACCAAAGCTATGTTGGATATCATGTTTCTAGATATGTGTTTATATGAATGTTCTACATGTCATAAACTCTTGATATTGAAATAGCGCGGTGGCCAGTAAGGGTGTTGTGGCCGAGGTGGATGGAGGCGGGCCTAAGCACTTGCCTTTCACACCGGAGAGCCGTGTTCGAGTCCCAGGACGCCATTTTCAAGCTCGGTAACGCCACACCTCAGTAACGCCACACCTCAGTAACGCCACACCTCAGTAACGCTTTGACGGAATCTCTTCACATTTTGCCTAAACGTCAAAGTCTGGACAGACATGGATGTCGAGTCGACTGCTCACTTGTGCGGTCGTTCTAGTTGCTCATGACCCCGTTCACACTCAGCAGACAGCTCTACTTCGCCTGACGTGGCTGGTCTCCATTTCTCCAAACTGGGACCGCACCGGCTGCATTCTACTGCCTGTAGTACACTGACCGTCGGCAAGTACCTCATACAACCCCACATAAAAAAAATCCGAACTATCCCTTTACCGTTTCTGCACCACTTTTACAAGCACCCCGTGGCAGTTACCCATGAGATGAAATACCTACTGTATACCTTATTAAACAAATGCTCTGGAACATCTCTCTGTCCTGTATCTGGGTCTGCCTGGAGGCTTCCACACACAGTGAATGTGCTGCATACTACCGGAGATCTCCGTGAAGTGGAGCAACAATCTCCCACAGTTTGACTTCTGGTTTAGTGATTTGAACCCTAAACCCCCGTAGCGCGTCCAGCAGCTTGGCAAAAATCTCGTCGATAAATATCCAGAGTTGTTCAAAGAGCAACAGAAATAGCGGATGTGATAGATACAATTAGTACATTACCTGAAATAAGTCGTCAAACGAGTGTATTTTATTGTGACAAGCAACTTTTTTTCCCCCAGCGTCGGAGTTTTAACGAGGAAATGCGCCAAGCTGCAACAATCGGTCACGTTCTGAACCGGACCTTGTTGCACCCATCATTATTTCACAGCGGGGCATTCAGAAATAAGGTGGGTACTTTGAGCCCTGCAAGCCAGTCTCTGTGGCCCGGCTGCCATACAGACGTACAGTAGAGCAACGCAACTGCTGTGAATGACAGCAAAGGAGGAAGCATGGAGAGCTGTCTTCTCTCCTCTCTCCTCCATCCCCCCATCCTATGGTTTCTAAGCAGTAATTGGCATAATGATGGAGCGCGGAGATAGCTTTGTGCAGACGGATTTATCTTCTAGCCCGCAGCTAGTTTTAATGATAGCATCAACGCGGGGAAATGAGGGAACTTTAAGGGGTGAAGAGACAGTCGAGACAGAGATGTTTTCACTCCGCGACGAGATATGCATCGCGTTATGGAATTTGAATGTGGTGCGTTAAAGCAGACGAGGAACGCGCTCGGTGTAATTGGCACGTCGGATGAAGTGCTCGACTCACGGTAAAGTATCAGGAAGTGGCTCTGTGTGTGCGTGACGTTCATGGGCGCTTCGTCGGCGCGCAAACCCGAGACGTGACTCACAGTAAGATGGCTGACAAGTGAAGATAATCGATGTTTAGAGTGTTGCACACCAGCTGGTGTAGCATCTCATCTCATGATTCTGTTCTACAGGATATTCCATTCTACTCTGTGCTATTTTAATCTGTTTTGTTATAGACTTTTCAACGTGTGATTCTATTCTTATCTATTCTATCATCTTCTGTTGTATTCTAGTGTAGTCAATTATCAGTGTTTCCCATACATAAAGGAATTTGTGGCGCACCGCCACAAAAGGATTTTGATTTTGTTTGTTTTTTTGTTTTTTTTTACAGTGCACCTGAACGCAACATGCAAGATACCCGCTGAATAAGTGTCCAAATGTTCATGTCATTCTGACCAATACTTCTGTTATAGCATTTCAGTCTGGAATATGGAATATCTTTCAATAATCCATGATTTAGCTGCTAAATTGTCAAATACCGCCATCTGCTCGCTACCCAGGCACTTATGTATGTACTTAACCTAACTAACTTAACCTAACTAACTATCCGGTGTGCACAACATTGTCAGCCTAAACTCCGGCTGACACCCCAAAAACCTACAATCCGCTACAGAAAAATGTATATTGTTTGTTTATTAACTGGCCCCTCGCTTTCTATCATTTCACGAAAGTGGCAAAGCAAGTTGAGTATCCCTGACCTATAGGGAGAAATTTAGTTTGTCATTGTAAACCCACAGCACAGTAATGATGACATGTTCTTCATAGATCTAGCCTTTTAATTTTGCTCTTAAGCTTTCTCAAAGTACACCAAATTCATGCATTTTACTTTAA
Organism: Poromitra crassiceps; assembly: GCF_964638095.1. Lineage (NCBI taxonomy): Eukaryota > Metazoa > Chordata > Actinopteri > Beryciformes > Melamphaidae > Poromitra > Poromitra crassiceps. The sequence continues at coordinate 25,877,249 of NC_139646.1, forward strand.
AATATAAAAAAAAAAATCTTGCGGGGGGACCGCAGAGCCTAGGGGGTCTGCGGTCCCCCACCACAAATACTCAAAATCCTCTGGGAAACACTGATTCTTATCTTTCTAGTTTAGTAAATTCATATCTGCTCTAGTCTGTCCTACAGTAACTATTGTAGTCTTTTCTATTCTTGTCTTGTCTCATCTAGTTTATGCTAATCTAGAGTAACAGAGAGAAATGGACCCAATCATAATTCAATCATAAAATCACAATTTGAGTATAGTGTTGTTGTTTTACTCGTGCACTTATTTCGATAGAGAGATACCCAGAAGGCTGAATTTATTGATGGATTGTAGAACAATGATTTTATTCTCAAAATCATTGTAAATGAGGGTCCCCCTCAATCATTCTCACGAGTATAAATAAAGGTTGAATGAATGTATCCGTCCAGGGCCGCGGGAAGTCATTTTGAACAGGGGGTGCTGAGGGGGAGGGACTTTCGGCGGGGCCCTAGCGGGCCCCGCCGGAAAAAAAATTGACGTTTTTTTTTTACATTTTTACATTTTTTTTACATTTTTTTTACATTTTTTTTTACATTTTTTGCCATATTTAAAATATTGCTCAGCAAAGATTGTAAATAGTATGAAATTGTCTATTTAAACCATTTATTTTAATCAGTTGGCTACAGCCCCACACGATTGCTTGTCTATGGGGAGAGCCGCGCCTCCCTCTCAGCGCAGCAGAGCACATTGCATGCCAGTTCTGGCCTGCAGCCTACATGAAATCAAATAAAATTTGAGCTGAACTGTGACCTACCGGTATTTACCACTAAACTTTCTCCGCTGAAGGTGAGAGAACATGATCATCATGTGAGCAGATTATTTGTTGCATCATCGCTGCCTCCTCCGTCTCCCTGGCAGGGGAAACATTATAGCCTATAGCGCACATGTGAAAGTGCCGTGAAATACCAATTATAAGCCGACTTCTATGCCCGCTGGCAGGGAAACATATAGGCACATTTCTCAAAATAATTATTACACCAGAGATGTCGGTTTTAGTGTATAAAAATCTTCAGGAAATGCCTACACAATTTTCAGAATCATCAGATGTTGACAGAAAACGAATTTTGATCAGCAAGTTTCGTGCATGTGTTTTTTTTCCTCGTTGTTCCTCGTTTCCTCGTTGTCTTCGTTGTGTTTGGGAGATACATTCAACAGGATGTTGCAAAGGTAAAAAGAAAACATTGAAAAAACTAACCGGGCGTCAAATTGGAACCTGCTTTTATGTACAAAATATGTATCCAGACCCCGCTTATATATGGGACCCGCGGCAATTTGGAAGTCGGCTTCTAATTGGTATTTTACGGTAATTAAATTAAATAATAATTAAAGATTATTATTAAATTAAAGATTTAATAAAGATAAAGATAATTCTTAAAGATTATTATTATTAATTAAAGATTAAACAATTCGTATTGGTTGTCTTTCCATAGGCTACATAAAACATAGGCCTACAATAACAATAATACAGTACTGACTAAAAAAGCAGCAACTGCATAGCCAGGTCTCTAAAACACTTAATGCCTAATAGAAAAGCTATTGAATTGCACAATAAATTGCTCAAGATATCAAAAAAATCAAAAAACGCTCTCAACTCAACCAATAACTGGGTGCTAAATCCTACAATGTCAAGAATAAAAGAGAAGAGGATAGCACTCCAAGTTAAACTTTTTATTGCCTGGAATAAATTGCTCACAATAATGCCACAACATTGCAATACACAGTCCAAAAGCGCATTGTGCACAGCACACAAGGAGAAGGGACACTTTCCCCAGCTGGATAAGGATATCTGCTTTTAAAAGTCTCAGGCCCTGAATAAGTGGTCAACTTTAACTTACTCATCACTTCAAAAAATATTAATTCGATCATTTAACGAACTCAAACATACTCCATGGTTAAAATAAATCAAACAATAAATAAAGAAAATAAATAAACAAAACGAAAAACCATATAGTCAAATAAAGTTTATAGCCTATTATTCAACCAGCCAAAATTAGGCTACTGCCCTGCTGCATCAGCAGTTCCTGCGCACCAATTCTGAATTGGTTCACTATATTAAAGAAATTAAAATCAAAGTTATAATACAGTGTTAGCGGGATCAGTGTGATATTAAAATGTACAAGTGAAATTAACATTAAACTGATGAGCGCCGGCGTGCGCCGCAGCATTACACCTGACTGACCAAATGTAAATCAAAACACACAGGGCGCATTTGCGCACACAAGAACATAAATCCAAATAGGCTATGCACTTTTTATCTTTCTTTTCTTTTTAAAGCAAAGCATGTAGGTTACAAGCTATTGATGGGCACAGACAACAGCTCCAAATGCCTATTGCGCATGCAACATAAAACTGCATACACGTTTTTCTTTTTCAAGCAATGTTACAAGGGGTATTGATTGATTGTCAACTGAATATTAAACTGCTCCGCGGCAGCTTATTACACACCAAATGTCTTACTTTGAGTTGTGGGCGTGGGCCAGGTGTTCAGTGGGCAGGTGCTACAGGTGTAGCCTCACTAGCGGCCTGTGGTAATAATCCAAATGTGGCCTTGCGCTCAGGGGTTATGGAAATGAAGGCTCTCATGAGGGCATGTATGTCCAATGAGTTCAAAATGTCATTGTGGACATTCATCAGTGCGAGGTGACTCAGTCTCTTCTGGGTCATGGTGTTGCGTAACCATGTTTTCAAGCGACGCAAGGTAGAGAAGGTCCGTTCGGATGAGGCCACGGAGATGGGCAGGCACAGACATAACTCTATGAGTTTTTCAGCTTCTGTAAACAGGGATCTTGCTTGTGGATGGATCTTGGAGAGGCATGTTGCTACATCTTGAACTGTGACACAACGAGACTCTCTGGTGACATCGCCAAGCATTCTGAGCTGGAGATCAAGGCGGGCTGCGTCCAGCTCCTTGGGGAGGTGAAGGGGCTCCAAATCAACTGTTTCACTTTTCCCCTCTGCTGCCTCTATAACTGCCCTCTCTCGGTTCGCTGCTACTGTCATACTCTCCTGATCAAATCTTCTCTTCAGCTCCGCTGACACCAAATCAACGGCCTCGTAAAAGCTACGTCGCCAAATCACTGTTGCTGCGTCGTGCGCAACTGCCTCTGGCTCTGTGGTTTGGCGAAAGCGAGCCGGGGTTCTGCTCACTCTTGGAGTGGTGTCTGGCATTTTCAGGCCCATTTGTGAGCCACGGGTTTCAACCTGGCGGACCATGTCATCCACAACGGCATCATCCCGGAGTTTGGCTATGCGTACTTTGAGCACATTTGCGCATTCAAGCGCACCGAGGGCACTTGCTTTGGGACTCTGCAGAGTCTTGGCGACTATTTCACATGGATCGAACAGTGCATGGCAGCAGAGAAGACCGAACAATGTTCTCCCTTTTAGAGCCTGTTTGTGTAGTCCAGCGATCTTTGCCCTGCCCTCCCCTCTGACACTCTTGTCATCTTTTAGCGTATTCAGTGTGGCCAGGAGAGTGCTGTATGAGGAACATACGCGTTTGATTGCTGAAGCGCGGACGCACCACCTGGTCGGGCACAGGCCAAGGATGGTGACAGCCTCCTCGTCGCAGCCAAAAAGCGACTGATAAAGCTGTTTTCGCTTTGACGATTCTCTAATCACAACAGAAACGCCTTGCACAAAGTTCAAAGTGTCGGCCACAAGACTGACTTCACGTGTAACTTCTTGGAGAATCAAGTCCAGTGAGTGGTTGCTGCAGTGCACATAGAGTGACTGAGGGCTTACTTCTTTAAGCCGAGCCTGAACTCCAGAAAAACACCCGGACATGTTGCTTGCTCCATCAAAGCAATATCCTGCAAGGCGTTCAATAGGGATATTCAGCCTTAAAAATATGTCCTTGATGCATGTGAAAAGAGTTTCCCCAGTGCTGTCAGGAGCATTATAAAATCCCAAAAATACGCAATGGGGCTCCAGGCTGCTAATTTCAACAAATTGCAGATTGCATGAAAACTGCTCCATAGTGCTCATGTCAGTCGTGCCATCTGCAGTTAATCCATAAAATCTGCATTTAGATGCACGGGTTACAATATCCCTCTGGATAGCATGGGCAAACTGTTGAATGATTTCGTTTTGTACTTTATCAGACATCCAATTGTCTCTTTTTTGAATCCATTGCCGTTCTTCTGGACGCTCATATGCACGCTCAATCATTAGTTCATAAAGTATTCCATCACGTGTTGTGTCACCCCTGAAGGCGATTCCCTTGCTGCCCAGGAATCTGATCGTTCTGAAAAGCATCTCCAAAACGTGTCGCGCAATGCCTTGCTGTTTGTCAGCAGCATCAGACAAAAGGGCATTGATGGGTACATTACACAAAGCAGCATGCCTTTCTATTGCATCGGTGTGCAACTTAGATCTCTCGTGCTCTTTGAATTTTTCAATTGCTTTACGCCAGTTTGTAAAGCCTCTCTTCAGGAAGGGATTGTCTGCCCTAAAACTGTCTTCAGCAATCAGTTTTTTTTCCACTGCTTTCACACAAGTAAAACACACAACGTGATCACTCTCCGCCACGTAATGAAGCCACTTCCATTTCGAAAACCAAGTTGCTGTGAATGCACGGCTGAAAGTTTCTTTCCCAAAACGTCTGGCAGGAAAATTGTAGTCGGATGGCTGGAAAGGCTCTTCAAATCCTGCCAAGTCAGCTTGACAGCTAGGTGGAGGTGCTGGTGGCGGAGGTCTGGCTGGACCGCAGGTGGGCTCCACGTTGACATTGGCCGCAGTGCGAGGCCTGATCCTCGGGGTGTTGTCACCTGTGCTCTCCGAGCAGCTACAACCAGGCGAAACCGATGGAGTACTGGTCGAGCTGTTTTCCTGGGCTCGCTGGTGCTGGACTTCACCAGCTGTGCTCTTTTTAGAAGCTGGTTGTTTACCAAAAAAATCTACAATACGTTTTTGTGTCATTATTTGTGACAGATTTTTTGTTTGCGATCATTTAGCTACAGCAGGAAATGCTCCGTTTCAACACGTGCGCACCGCGCATGCGCGCTTCTTCTTCTTCTCTAGCCTATAGCAGTGATTCCCAACCAGGGGTACTAACGTGTACCCCTAGGGGTACTTGAGCAGCTTGCAGGGGGTACTTGGAATGATTGGGGGGAATACAATTTACCTCCAAAATGATAAATAAATAAATATATATTCCAAGTCATTTCATAAGCCCATTGTTAAAATGTGATGTGTGTGCCGTTCTGCTGGCAAGTGTCAACTGCTACACTGTTCTGCTACTGATAATGGCAAAAAACAACTAAAAAGCCCAAACACCGGCAGTTCAGTGAAACATATATTTTGTATAGATTTACTTGTATGTAATCATCAACACGCATGAGTGAGGGGTACTATTGTCATGGAAAAACAGCTC
>NC_139646.1:25892664-25902725 GCF_964638095.1 Poromitra crassiceps
TCTGCCAAGCCGTTTTTTGAGGATTGTGGCTCATTTTACAAGAGCCGAGGATTCTTTTCTGCTTGGAGTTTGTGAACATACAATATCTCAAAAGTACTAATAGAATGTGTACTTTCTCTGTCTAAAAGAGTTAGTTTGTAGAGTTAGTAGTTATGTAAGCATTAGCAGTTGAATACAGCATGGTTTTAGCGTCAGAAAAAATATTCAGAGATAAACGGCTTTTTGTGAAATTCGATAGAACAGTCACTTTAACCATTCATTTTTGGCTCTCTCTCTCTCTCTCTCCCTCCCCCTCTCGCTCTCTCTCTCTCTCTCTCTCTCCCTTCCTCTCGCTCTCCCTCCCTCTCTCTCTCTCTCTCTCTCTCCCTCCCTCTCGCTCTCCCTCCCTCTCTCTCTCTCTCCCTCCCTCTCGGGAGGGAGACGCACTAGGTTTAATCCTAGTGAGAGGGGGAGAGGGAGAGAGAGAGAGAGAGAGAGAGAGGGAGGGAGGGAGAGAGAGAGAGCGAGAGAGAGAGAGAGAGAGAGGGAGAGAGCGAGAGGGAGAGTTGCTTCAACTCCTCCCTCCGTGGGCGTTCTTCTTGGCTGCAGCGGCCGTCACAAGCTTGTCACCAGTCTCAGTGCTTTGCTGCTGTCCTGTGCCTGTGGCTGCGCGGCCGCTGTTTGAGGAAGTCGGGATGGACTCGCTCGCTTCATGGAGTTTTGGTTGAGAGAAGCTTTTGCGATTCTGGTCATATTTATGCTGCGTGTTTCAAAGGGTGTTCCACCTGTAATCTATTATGTAATTTGCAATCCCGCATCGCCAGCAATCAGCGCGAAAACGAAAGCGTTTTCCCCCATCCATTTTCATGAGAATGGCTGGGGTGAGAATGGCGTGACAAGTTAAAAAAATGCTTGCCTTCCTCTAGTCAGGAGAGCACTGTTGCCACTTAGTGGGTCGGTGGAATGGGTTGTAAACGTTCGGTGGCTCCAATAATTATATAAGAGATGTAAAAGGGTTAGATGCACATCCCACGGTCAAAAAAAAAAAAATCATTTTTTTGACGACTCAACTCGTCGTTGGCAGTGAACAGCTGGATTGTGTTTGACGACTCAACTCGTTCTTGGCAATTAACGTGTTAAGTGCCATACTTTATTGTGGAGGAGCAGAAAGTGGGCTGACATATCTTCTGTTTATACATCTCTTTGGTGTGTCTATCTCTAAAACAAATGGTGGTTTACTCTCCTCTGCCTCGCAACTCTGTGCCCCCCACCCTCCTCTTCTCATTTTCCCCATTCCCCTCTCCCTCTCTCAGTGGCGTGCCTGACCAAGTTGGTGCCCTAGGCAAGATTTTTGCTGGTGCCCCCCCCCCTCCCCCCTCCCCCAAAGAAAATATAATAAAAATTATATCGCAGCTAATCCAGCACTGCAGTGCAGGCTCAGAATCGCCCTTCCCCAGTGGCGCTGGAAGTACTTTTAGGTAGGGGGTGTTGTAAGGAAGGGTCTCTCGGTGCTGCCCGCGAGGGCAGCGCCCAACAAAATTTTACGTTTTTTGGACTTTCATCCATATTTAGAAGAATATTTAATTTTAAATTAACATTAGGATTATACTGTTGTGATGTCATTATTCAGTATCTTCTCCTTTTCTCACTCACTTTCATGTAAGCACCTGCTCTCCCTTTAGTCGTTTTACACTACAACAGACAGAAACACAGGCATAAACACTGAACTTATTATTATTATTATTATTATGGAAAACCAGATTATGATGAAAATCAAACACTTTTGAAGAGAGAGCGTATGAAATAAGATTAGAGCTGGGAAGCACAAACTGTTTTTTAATGCATCTTGTTGGTGGTATAAACACAAGACAGCCAAATCCAACAATTTCGAAAATCCATTTCTTGCCATCAGGGGGTGCTGCAACACCCTCAGCACCCACCTTCCAGCTCCCTTCCCCCACTCTGGGAAAAAGCTCCAAGCAGGTAGAAGGGGGCGCGGCCGCGCAGTGGGTGGGGTGGTATGGATTAGGGACCATGGTGAAAGTGCTGCAGCCCGGGCAGCCAGAAAGCCAGAATTAGAAAAATGATTTCACTATTATTTAAAGACTTAAGACGTTGTTCTTCTTATTTTTGTCTACTATTGTAAAATAATAGTAGGCCTATTATCATGAAAAAGTATTTGTAAAAAAAAAAAAAAAAAAAGTTTTTTATTTTTTTTTATTTTTTTTTACCCTCTCTGGCGCCCCTAACGGCTCAAGCGCCCTTAGCATTTGCCTAGTTCGCCTAATGGACGGCACGCCACTGCCCTCTCTCCTCCTCCTCTCTCCTCTCTCCTCCTCTCTCCCTCTCTCCCTCTCTCCTCTCTCCTCCTCTCTCCCTCTCTCCTCCTCTCTCCTCCTCTCTCCCTCTCTCCTCCTCTCTCCTCCTCTCTCCCTCTCTCCTCCTCTCTCCTCCTCTCTCCCTTCTCCTCCTCTCTCCCTCTCCCCTCCTTTCAAGATGTATCACTCTGCAAGTATGAAGCCTCCGCTCTCCCTCTCTCCTCCTCTCCATCTCTCCCTCTCTCCTCCTCTCTCCCTCTCTCCTCCTCTTCATCTCTCCCTCTCTCCTCCTCTCTCCCTCTCTCCCGCTCTCCTCCTTTCAAGATTTATCACTGCGCGCATGAAGCCGGGAGGTCCCCACTTACCTCTCCCTCTCTTTCTCGCACTCTGTCTATACCTCCCACCTTCCCCCGCTCTCCCCCCTCTCTCAATCCCCACCCCACCACCACCCATCACTCTCCCCACCTCTGTCTTTCTGTCCTCCTCTCTCCGTTTCCCCTCCAGTAAAGCACAATCCATTATTGGGCTATCGGCCTAGCAGAAAGAGCGATGGCACTTGGTGGCACAGCGGTGCCTGTAACCCAAACACCCACGAGGCCACCCAGCAGAAGATCTGTCATTGTCTCACAGGAACCTTGTATCTCCAAACGGTCAACCTTTCAGCAATTGAGAAAAGCTCATGAATCCATTTTAATCCCCATGAAATCTTGAATCAATTTACAATTAATTTGCACTGGTTTATTGGCTTGTTCACAGGTAGCTTTTCTATGTGCGGAAGATGTCCGTTTTCAATTAGAGAGAACAAATATATCCTGCCACCACATCACCCCAGTCTTAAGCCCCAGAACTAGAAAGGACTAGCAGCAACTAGAGCCGCCCGATGCGTTGGCTCACGTCTCCCGTGTCACGGCCAAAAATGTCCGGTCATCTGAACACACCGCCAACTGGAGAGCTGTTCTGTGCCTGTGTGAGACCTGATTCATGACACAAAGTCTAGCGTTTGCCTGTCATTTCGCTCACTTAAAGCAGCTACGAGCAAGATTTTCGATTGTTATTAAACAGTATAATTACAATATTGATGCATCACATCTTACCTATAATAGTAGTTGAGACCAAAGCCGTGTGAATCGGAGATTGCTCTCTTAATTCTGTGTCTGTCTAAACTCGCGTCACCAGGGGGCTCTCTCTCTCTATCTGCCTACCGGCGGACCGGATAAACCCGGAAGTGAAACCCAGAAGTGAAACGCAGCTGCCTGCCTTCCCCCGTTCGCTCTGCCTAGCAACATACCATAAACAAGGAGAACGCCATGCATACTCTCGCGAACATCTCTCGTTATATTCTAACAGGTTTTTTGGAAGTTATTTTGTGGTTATGGCTAAAGTGGCTGCTGCAAACCGTTTCATTTCACTTCCTGATCTGCCCTGGCCACAGACAGACTAACACTGGCCGATTCACTCGGGGTTCAAGTGAGACTACTCTGCGTTGGTATCGTCTACTATTAGAGGTAAGATGTGATGCATTGATATTAAATTTAGACTGTTTAATAACAATCGAAAATCTTGCTCGTAGCTGCTTTAAGCGCTTTCGTAATACTTCTATAATCCAGAAGAAGGAGGTGGAGGTGACAAATAAGGAGAAACCGCACTACATGGGTGATATCACGCAGCGGGAGGCTCAATGGACTTCCCCAAAGGCACGTACACGTACGTCGTCACGCATATATCTGTGCTTTGGAATTATGAGATGAGATCAACTTTATTGTCCCAGAAGGGAAATTTGTCTTGGGCAAAAAGTGCGCGTAGCCACATCCTGCATTACAAAAACACAAGTAAACACAAACAGGACAGACACAGCATTGCACTAAGACACAGTGGTGTAGCCACATCCTGCGTTACAAAAACACAAGTAAACACAAACAGGACAGACACAGCATTGCACTAAGACACAGTGGTGGAGATGCCACCTGAGACATACAATTGCACAAGCTCTATTGCACAATTTGTTTAAATCATACATACCTGTAGGTAAAAGAGAATATAAAATCAACAATAAAAACCAGCAGCGAGATATTGGATAAAAGAGTAGAAGAATGAAACATTAAAATAAGATTAAATGAGAATAAGATGAAGTTCGAAAATTAGCCGAGCGTTTTATGTGCACCCTCCTGTTTCGCTAGCCCTGACCAGCCAATCAGAGTGATTTCTCTCACCAACGACCCGGCACAAGGGAAAACATTAGTGACAATTAGTGACACTGCTTATAAAATATATATATTTATATATAACGGTACCAGTCACATTTTGAGCACACCTTCCCATTCACTTAAATGAGAAAGTGTATGACTTAACTTGACTGGCTCAGTCTCAGGGTTATGAAGCAATTCTTACTTGGGTGTCGGGAGAGGTGGGAGTGGCAGTGCCAGGGCGTGGCAGTGCCAGGGCGTGGCAGTGCCAGGGCGTGGCAGTGCCAGCTGTCACTTTGCAATATGAATGGATTAACCCATTGATACCGGATGCAGCATTTGTGTGACGCGGTTTGCGGTCTTAAAGGGATACACACACAAATGAGGGATATACACGCAAATGCTGCATCAGGTATCAATGGGTTAAGTGGATCTTCACGAGGCTTCTGGGGGACACTGATGGCTTCTGGGGGACACTGATGGCTTCTGGGGGACACTGATGGCTTCTGGGGGACACTGATGGCTTCTGAGGGACACTGATGGCAACATGGATGATGAGGCCTCTGAACGCTCATGAAGACCCTTGAACATATGAAATGTTACCCAGAGAGTTGGCTCATGAGCAACACTTATTTATTCTCTGTTGTTATATGGCCGTGGGGAACAACAAATTAGCACGGCACACCAACAAACACATCACTTATTTAACGGCCCTCGCTAATTAGCTGAATTAAAGTCGAAAGAGGAATGGGGTGGGGGGGCACTGCGGGCACTTTATCACACACACTGATGGATTACTATTCTCTTTTATCGTGGGCTATATACTGTGTTATATATATATATATATACTGCGTAGTTGTCTTCACCGATACATTTAAACAACTCCTTCCATGTCTCAACGCTCCATCCCTCGGACCTGCTCGCCACTTGTCTCTTTGTCTACCGTGTCTTCTTACTCTCCTCTTTTTCATCTCTCTTCTGTCTTCCTTGCCCTTGTTTTTGACCCCATCTCTCTTCTGCTGGACCACCTCATCGTCCGCTCACAGTGTGACTCTTGGCAGCTGACGGCTTCTTGGAGAGACATAGGAGAGCTGATAGGATGCTGATGATAAACACATTGTCAGATACCTTCTTGGAGAGACATAGGAGAGCTGATAGGATGCTGATGATAAACACATTGTCAGATACCTTCTTGGAGAGACATAGGAGAGCTGATAGGATGCTGATGATAAACACATTGTCAGATACCTTCTTGGAGAGACATAGGAGAGCTGATAGGATGCTGATGATAAACACATTGTCAGATACCTTCTTGGAGAGACATAGGAGAGCTGATAGGATGCTGATGATAAACACATTGTCAGATACCTTCTTGGAGAGACATAGGAGAGCTAATAGAGAGCCGCAGTAACGAGTCCGGAAATCATCGATGCTAACAGCCCTGGTTCTTCACAGTTTTCGCCTATGGGAGTTTTGAATGGGTTTTTGGCGCGATGCTTCTAATAATCTCTCTGGGCAACGCTGGCTTAATCAAACGCGAACCAGTGTTTAGTAATATCATCTTCACACATGAGGACCACTTTTACGAGTTTTGAAGCTTTTACTTGCCGTTAAAAGGACGGCTAGCTAGCAAACGGCTAAATGAGACTACACTTTTGAGTCGATGGGGATATATACGTCAATAACGTCACCACTTCAAAGGGCGAACACGGAAATTCTCTTTCCCTCACCTGGTTCAGCCCGTTCAGCCCGGGGTAATCAGTGCACACATCCAACAACAGTCCAGGTTGAGTGCTGACGTGACGTGGAAGCCTATGCGACAGTGTAGTTCTGGATTAGCTTAGCTCGAGCATTTTACTTCTAGGGCTCGCATTTACGCTTCAAAACTCATGAAAGTGGTCCTCATGTGTGAAGATTATCCGACGGAACTCTGGTTCGCGTTTGATTAATCTTGCGTTGCCCAGAGACATTATTTGAAGCATCGCGGCAAAAACCCATTCAAAAATCCCATAGACAGAAACAGTGTAGAACCAGGAAGTTCGGGACTTCCGCATTCTGCCTACAAAAATACGTCATCCCTGCGGCTCTCTATAGGATGTTGATGATAAACACATTGTCAGATACCTTCTTGGAGAGACATAGGAGAGCTGATAGGATGTTGATGATAAACACATTGTCAGATACCAATAATGAGACAGGACAGCCAAAAGCTATTGCATGATGGCTAGAAGAAATGGACCAATTGTATCTCTTGACGCACAAGTCCATGGCTTTTTACATAGTCAGACAGACAGGTAGATATTCAGATAGACAGGTAGATAGTCAGACAGACAGGTAGATAGACAGACAGACAGACAGACTGACAGACAGGTAGATAGTATGACAGACAGGTAGATAGACAGACAGGTAGATAGTCAGACAGACAGACAGGTAGATAGTCAGACAGACAGGTAGATAGTCAGACAGACAGGTAGATAGACAGACAGACAGACAGACAGACAGACAGACAGACAGACAGATAGACAGACAGACAGACAGGTAGATAGTACGACAGACAATCGGAGGTACACAGGAGAGCTGGAAGCTTTTATGAGATTGACGGCTACAAGTACAGTATCTCTTGTGAAGCCCAAGTCCATCATTTTTGAGATGGAGAGATAGCCAGACAGTCCACCAGTGAGACAGAAGATCAGAGAGATAGCCAGACAGTCCACCAGTGAGACAGAAGATCAGAGAGATAGCCAGGAGAGGTGAAAACTGTTATTAAGGTTGATGGCTAAAAGAAAGTAACCTTGTGTTAAATCTAGCTCTTGTGAGGCTGGAGTTTAGATGGAAACCGGAGATCTGGAGTTAAGACAGTCAGGCAGATAGACGGGGAGCCGACAGCTGTTATTAGAGTCAGATAAAGAAATGAGCCAATCTCTTGTGAACCTTGAATCCAAAGCTGTTTCCGATGGATAGACAGACAGAGAGCATCACAGCCATGGAGACAGAGGACCCATCTGTACTGGTGGCTGGATGCTGTGAGGAGGATCCACAGCTTATTATTACCTGACTAATTACGTTGGCTACCTCAGGCTGTCGGCCAGGCGCCTGTATTGATTATCAACGTGAAATTAAACTATTAACTGAATGAATGGTTCCACTGTGTCTGTTGTGTCAGTGCAGGAGAGAGAGAGAGTCAAAAGACTATGAGAGTGTGTGTGTGTCTGTCTACACTGTGTGTCTGTGCCTGTGTGCACGCTCACATGCAGGAGAGAGTTGTGTCTGTGCCTGTGTGCACGCTCACATGCAGGAGAGAGTTGTGTCTACATTGTGTGTCTGTGCCTGTGTGCACGCTCACATGCAGGAGAGAGTTGTGTCTGTGCCTGTGTGCACGCTCACATGCAGGAGAGAGTTGTGTCTACATTGTGTGTCTGTGTCTGTGTGCACGCTCACATGCAGGAGAGAGTTGTGTCTACATTGTGTCTGTGCCTGTGTGCACGCTCACATGCAGGAGAGAGTATGATGTGTGTGTCTACATTGTGTCTGTGCCTGTGTGCAGGCTCACATGCAGGAGAGAGTTGTGTCTACATTGTGTCTGTGCCTGTGTGCACGCTCACATGCAGGAGAGAGTTGTGTCTACATTGTGTCTGTGCCTGTGTGCACACTCACATGCAGGAGAGAGTTGTGTCTACATTGTGTCTGTGCCTGTGTGCACGCTCACATGCAGGAGAGAGTATGATGTGTGTGTCTACATTGTGTCTGTGCCTGTGTGCATGCTCACATGCAGGAGAGAGTTGTGGCTACACTCTGTCTGTGCCTGTGTGCACGCTCACATGCAGGAGAGAGTTGTGTCTACACTGTGTGTCTGTGCCTGTGTGCACGCTCACATGCAGGAGAGAGTTGTGTCTACATTGTGTGTCTGTGCCTGTGTGCACGCTCACATGCAGGAGAGAGTTGTGTCTACATTGTGTCTGTGCCTGTGTGCACGCTCACATGCAGGAGAGAGTTGTGTCTACATTGTGTCTGTGCCTGTGTGCACGCTCACATGCAGGAGAGAGTTGTGTCTACATTGTGTCTGTGCCTGTGTGCACGCTCACATGCAGGAGAGAGTATGATGTGTGTGTCTACATTGTGTCTGTGCCTGTGTGCATGCTCACATGCAGGAGAGAGTTGTGTCTACACTCTGTCTGTGCCTGTGTGCACGCTCACATGCAGGAGAGAGTTGTGTCTACACTGTGTGTCTGTGCCTGTGTGCACGCTCACATGCAGGAGAGAGTTGTGTCTACATTCTCCCACTATGCCTCTCATAACTGGAACAAACTCCCTGAACACATTAGATCTGCCCCTACTCTGCCTATTTTTAAATCCAAGCTAAAGACCTTTATGTTTACTCTTGCTTTTAACTGCTACTAAACTACTGCCTCTCTCGGCCTGTAATTAAAAAAAAAAAGATTCCTGTACATTTCCAACAAATGGACTGTACATGTAATAATAATACTGAAGAGTGCCTTGTAACTTATTTAAAACAGAAATAATGTTTCATGTTTGTTAATTTGAGTATATATTTTCTGTGTTTTTTATGTGTGTTTTTTTATATGTGCATTGCTTTGCTGCTTGTTTTTTCGATTATTTTTTTGTAAAGCACCTTGAATTGCCTTGTGTATGAAAGGTGCTATATAAATAAAATTTGACTTGACTTGACTTGACTTGACTACATTGTGTCTGTGCCTGTGTGCACGCTCACATGCAGAGAGAGTTGTGTCTACATTGTGTCTGTGCCTGTGTGCACGCTCACATGCAGGAGAGAGTTGTGTCTACATTGTGTCTGTGCCTGTGTGCACGCTCACATGCAGGAGAGAGTTGTGTCTACATTGTGTCTGTGCCTGTGTGCACGCTCACATGCAGGAGAGAGTTGTGTCTACATTGTGTCTGTGCCTGTGTGCACGCTCACATGCAGGATAGAGTTGTGTCTACATTGTGTCTGTGCCTGTGTGCACGCTCACATGCAGGAGAGAGTTGTGTCTACATTGTGTCTGTGCCTGTGTGCACGCTCACATGCAGGAGAGAGTTGTGTCTACATTGTGTCCTGTGCCTGTGTGCACGCTCACATGCAGGAGAGAGTTGTGTCTACATTGTGTCTGTGCCTGTGTGCACGCTCACATGCAGGAGAGAGTTGTGTCTACATTGTGTCTGTGCCTGTGTGCACGCTCACATGCAGGAGAGAGTTGTGTCTACATTGTGTCTGTGCCTGTGTGCACGCTCACATGCAGAGAGAGTTGTGTCTACACTGTGTTGTCTGCCTGTGCACGCTCACATGCAGGAGAGAGTTGTGTCTACATTGTGTCTGTGCCTGTGTGCACGCTCACATGCAGGAGAGAGTTGTGTCTACATGTGTCTGTGCCTGTGTGCACGCTCACATGCAGGAGAGAGTTGTGTCTACACTGTGTGTCTGTGCCTGTGTGCACGCTCACATGCAGGAGAGAGTTGTGTCTACATTGTGTCTGTGCCTGTGTAGTGGCACGCTCACATGCAGGAGAGAGTTGTGTCTACATTGTGTCTGTGCCTGTGTGCACGCTCACAATGCAGGAGAGAGTTG
>NC_139646.1:25902925-25912925 GCF_964638095.1 Poromitra crassiceps
CAAAGTGTTGACACTCTCCACTGTCAGAGCAACACACTGCTCCATGCTGGAGCAAAGTGTTGACACGCTCCACTGTCAGAGCAACACACTGCTCCATGCTGGAGCAAAGTGTTGACACTCTCCACTGTCAGAGCAACACACTGCTCCATGCTGGAGCAAAGTGTTGACACGCTCCACTGTCAGAGCAACACACTGCTCCATGCTGGAGCAAAGTGTTGACACGCTCCACTGTCAGAGCAACACACTGCTTCATGCTGGAGCAAAGTGTTGACACGCTCCACTGTCAGAGCAACACACTGCTCCATGCAGGAGCAAAGTGTTGACACGCTCCACTGTCAGAGCAACACACTGCTTCATGCTGGAGCAAAGTGTTGACACGCTCCACTGTCAGAGCAACACACTGCTCCATGCAGGACAGTTATGTTCTGTAATCTCATCTCATCACAGCTGCAACAGAAATGCCTTTGTTCATTAGGGAACGAGGTCTTTGTTCATTAGGGAACGAGGTCTTTGTTCATTAGGGAACGAGGTCTTTGTTCATTAGGGAACGAGGTCTTTGTTCATTAGGGAACGAGGTCTTTGTTCATTAGGGAACGAGGTCTTTGTTCATTAGGGAACGAGGTCTTTGTTCATTAGGGAACGAGGTCTTTGTTCATTAGGGAACGAGGTCTTTGTTCATTAGGGAACGAGGTCTTTGTTCATTAGGGAACGAGGTCTTTGTTCATTAGGGAACGAGGTCTTTGTTCATTAGGGAACGAGGTCTTTGTTCATTAGGGAACGAGGTCTTTGTTCATTAGGGAACGAGGTCTTTGTTCATTAGGGAACGAGGTCTTTGTTCATTAGGGAACGAGGTCTTTGTTCATTAGGGAACGAGGTCTTTGTTCATTAGGGAACGAGGTCTTTGTTCATTAGGGAACGAGGTCTTTGTTCATTAGGGAACGAGGTCTTTGTTCATTAGGGAACGAGGTCTTTGTTCATTAGGGAACGAGGTCTTTGTTCATTAGGGAACGAGGTCTTTGTTCATTAGGGAACGAGGTCTTTGTTCATTAGGGAACGAGGTCTTTGTTCATTAGGGAACGAGGTCTTTGTTCATTAGGGAACGAGGTCTTTGTTCATTAGGGAACGAGGTCTTTGTTCATTAGGGAACGAGGTCTTTGTTCATTAGGGAACGAGGTCTTTGTTCATTAGGGAACGAGGTCTTTGTTCATTAGGGAACGAGGTCTTTGTTCATTAGGGAACGAGGTCTTTGTTCATTAGGGAACGAGGTCTTTGTTCATTAGGGAACGAGGTCTTTGTTCATTAGGGAACGAGGTCTTTGTTCATTAGGGAACGAGGTCTTTGTTCATTAGGGAACGAGGTCTTTGTTCATTAGGGAACGAGGTCTTTGTTCATTAGGGAACGAGGTCTTTGTTCATTAGGGAACGAGGTCTTTGTTCATTAGGGAACGAGGTCTTTGTTCATTAGGGAACGAGGTCTTTGTTCATTAGGGAACGAGGTCTTTGTTCATTAGGGAACGAGGTCTTTGTTCATTAGGGAACGAGGTCTTTGTTCATTAGGGAACGAGGTCTTTGTTCATTAGGGAACGAGGTCTTTGTTCATTAGGGAACGAGGTCTTTGTTCATTAGGGAACGAGGTCTTTGTTCATTAGGGAACGAGGTCTTTGTTCATTAGGGAACGAGGTCTTTGTTCATTAGGGAACGAGGTCTTTGTTCATTAGGGAACGAGGTCTTTGTTCATTAGGGAACGAGGTCTTTGTTCATTAGGGAACGAGGTCTTTGTTCATTAGGGAACGAGGTCTTTGTTCATTAGGGAACGAGGTCTTTGTTCATTAGGGAACGAGGTCTTTGTTCATTAGGGAACGAGGTCTTTGTTCATTAGGGAACGAGGTCTTTGTTCATTAGGGAACGAGGTCTTTGTTCATTAGGGAACGAGGTCTTTGTTTATTAGGGAACGAGGTCTAAACGTCATTTTCCCTCAAGTTTCCTTCAAAAGAATATAAGTTAGAGCGGAGAGGCTGTCCCAGGAGGCAGGATATTAACCTTTCTAAAGTACTGTGCATTGGGCTTGACCTTTCTAAAGTACTGTGCATTGGGTTTGACCTTTCTAAAGTACTGTGCATTGGGTTTGACCTTTCTAAAGTACTGTGCATTGGGTTTGACCTTTCTAAAGTACTGTGCATTTGGGTTTGACCTTTGTAAAGTACTGTGCATTGGGTTTGACCTTTCTAAAGTACTGTGCATTGGGTTTGACCTTTCTAAAGTACTGTGCATTGGGTTTGACCGCAGCGTCACATGACTAGACAGCCCTTCATGTCCACAAATGGAGCAGTCACTTGGAGCGCTGGGCGTCCCCCATCACCTCTGACTGACAAACGACAGGACGGAGAGTTCTCTCTCCGTGCACATCAGACGACCAGGTGCAGGAGAGTTCTCTCTCCGTGCACATCAGACGACCAGGTGCAGGAGAGTTCTCTCTCCGTGCACATCAGACGACCAGGTGCAGGAGAGTTCTCTCTCCGTGCACATCAGACGACCAGGTGCAGGAGAGTTCTCTCTCCGTGCACATCAGACGACCAGGTGCAGGAGAGTTCTCTCTCCGTGCACATCAGACGACCAGGTGCAGGAGAGTTCTCTCTCCGTGCACATCAGACGACCAGGTGCAGGAGAGTTCTCTCTGTGCACATCAGACGACCAGGTGTAGGAGAGTTCTCTCTCCGTGCACATCAGACGACCAGGTGCAGGAGAGTTCTCTCTCCGTGCACATCAGACGACCAGGTGCAGGAGAGTTCTCTCTCCGTGCACATCAGACGACCAGGTGCAGGAGAGCTCTCTCTCCGTGCACATCAGACGACCAGGTGCAAAGGCACACAAGCACGACAAGCCCAGTTAACATCCCTTTGCTCTGACCAACAGCTGTGTCCTGCTTCACCTCTGCAGCCGCTGAGAGAGAGCTCCAGTGACAAATGACAGGTAGTCTCCCATCTCTCTGCGCTTGTGTTCGCTCTGCCACTGGCACCTGTGACATGTTCTGATACACTGAACATGGGGGGAGGGGACAAGGCAAAGAGTTCTCGCGCTCACTTGGACATCAAATGTTCCAAGACTTTCAAGGTCTTAGACGGTGGAATTTCAAAGACTCAAAATGGACCTGATGTTGGGGGGTAAGGCATGACAGTGGTCCTGATGACAGTGGACCTGATGTTGGGGGGTAAGGCATGACAGTGGTCCTCATGACAGTGGTCCTCATGACAGTGGACCTGATGTTGGGGGGTAAGGCATGACAGTGGTCCTCATGACAGTGGTCCTGATGTTGGGGGGTAAGGCATGACAGTGGTCCTGATGACAGTGGACCTGATGTTGGGGGGTAAGGCATGACAGTGGTCCTGATGACAGTGGTCCTGATGTTGGGGGGTAAGGCATGACAGTGGTCCTGATGACAGTGGTCCTGATGTTGGGGGGTAAGGCATGACAGTGGTCCTCATGACAGTGGTCCTCATGACAGTGGACCTGATGTTGGGGGGTAAGGCATGACAGTGGTCCTCATGACAGTGGTCCTGATGTTGGGGGGTAAGGCATGACAGTGGTCCTGATGACAGTGGTCCTGATGTTGGGGGGTAAGGCATGACAGTGGTCCTCATGACAGTGGTCCTCATGACAGTGGACCTGATGTTGGGGGGTAAGGCATGACAGTGGTCCTCATGACAGTGGTCCTGATGTTGGGGGGTAAGGCATGACAGTGGTCCTGATGACAGTGGACCTGATGTTGGGGGGTAAGGCATGACAGTGGTCCTCATGACAGTGGTCCTGATGACAGTGGACCTGATGTTGGGGGGTAAGGCATGACAGTGGTCCTCATGACAGTGGTCCTGATGTTGGGGGGTAAGGCATGACAGTGGTCCAAAATTCATAGAGGCCGCATATCAAGATCTATTGAATTTCAATATATCGTCCCGTCACTCGAATCCAATCCTTTATAAATATTGTCAAGGCCTGTGGGAGCCCTGAAGACACTAACGCTGCCAGCTGGAGGTTCCATTTGCTGTGTAGCTCTGTGGCTAAAGCAAGGCACTAACATCTAGGAACATGAATAGAGGTTCAATTCCCACTGGGACCATCCATACCACCCGCACACACACACACACACACACACAGGAACGTACTATGCAGACACGCACGCACGCACACACACAGGAACGTACACAGACACATACACACACACACACACGCACGCACGCAGACACATACACACGCACGCACGTGTACACACACACGCCGGCATGCACGCACGCAAATGTCTTTGAGTAAATATGCACATAGTAGATGTGTTACGTTAAAGTCTGTGTAATTCTAAAAGAAAACATCTGGCTTGATTGGATAGTAGTGTGCCACTGATTTTAAACTGATGCCTTCACACTGATCCTGTTGATTCAGTTTGCCATCTGGTTTGTTCAGCGCTGGACAAAAATTGACGCTGCAAATAATGTGATTTTTTTCACAGACTCACTCACAGCAGTTTTGACTGTAACGGGAGAAAAGGAGCAGTGCAGAACATGGTGTTTGTTCCAGGCAGTCATCAGTCCTATTCCTTCAGAAGACCTTTCTTCTTCAACCTCTCAGTCTGCTCAGACAGAAGAGAACATTGTGCGTTCAGCTCGGACAGACTTCACCTGTGCGTCTTGTAAAAGCACATGTAAGAGTGAGGAGAGCGGTGCCCGGGAGGCGGTGACGCGTCGCGGGGCTCTGTCGGCTCGCTCCACTGCTTCCTCTCCCGCCCGGACAGCTGCAAAGAGACGTTCTGGGGCGCAAGCGGAAACTTAACAAAGAGCAGGTTGAAATGCAGATGAAGGCTTGACCCTGAAAGTCCCAGGTGACTTATTACATTTTTGAAAGGATATTTTGGAGCGCTGGCCTGCTTCTTCCTTTGCTCTTGTGACTTGTGTTGTCACTCTGGCCCTGCACCCAAGTGGAACTCTTGTTGTGAGTGTGCTCGCACTCGGTGAGTTTGAAACGCAGATGCCAAAGGGTGAAACGGAATCTTAGTTCGTCTATTGGTACAAACACGCACTGTCCCGTCAGATTAGCCCTATAGTGTCAAAAGACAGTCTGACATCAGCCGCAAGTGGCGGACTGAGACCATCATTCAGGCCGCGTAATTTGCCAGGTCAAGAGGCGCGGGCAGGCAGCGAAAAATTTGAAAGCAGATTTGAATGTGATTTTACGTGTTACCTATTTGTTCACTAATAGAATTCAACATTGCCTACATAACTGCAAGTATCATATGAAAAAGTAGAAAAATAAACATGCCTAGGTACAAAAGCTTGTCAGACAGCTAGGTCAGAGTGCTTCAGTTCAGAGTATGCAGTGTGAACTCTGTGGAAACCCTGACTTTCACTTTAGACACTACTGCTGACATTTGACCAATGGCTATTACTGGTTGGTTATTTCTGGCTAAAAAATAAAATAAATTAATACAAATCAGTATTATTGTCTATTGTTTGAATTTCACACACACACACACACACACACACACACACACACACACACACACACACACACACACACACACACACACACAGATCTGCCCCAACTTTACTCACTTTTAAAAATAGACTAAAGACTTTTATGTTTACCGTCGCTTTTAACTGTTGACAGCTGTTTTAGGAGATATGTGTGGCCTCTAAAGGCTCGAGTCCAACTATTATAAAGGTTATGGAAATTTTCCAATCATGTGTGTGTAATCATGTTTCTTATCATGATGTCGGGGGATTTAATATAGAAAAATTTATTTATTCTATTATGCAAACCCAATGAGTTCTCTGTCAGTTTTTAGCTCTTTTTGTAACTGCTGCACCTGTCGCTTAATGCACTTTTTATGCTCTTTCTTAAAGTTCTGTTGTGATGTTTTTAAATGCCTATTTTATTCTCTTCTTTTATTCTTTTATTTTCTTGTGTCAACAATTTTATGTGAAGCACTTTGAATTGCCTCTGTCTATGAAATGTGCTATACAAATAAACTTGACTTGACTTGACACACACAAGCCTCGACTCAAACCACCACGCACACACCACCGAAATTAGGCTGTGGTGTTGTTTTGATCAAAAGCAAATGCTTGAAATAAAGGTTATTATTTGATTATGACAGAAATGGCTTCATAATTCACCAAACCAAACTATATCGTAAGGCATTATAGAAATGTGACAAATAGATGCTGTGCATGAATGGGAAAATCAATATGAGGACAGTCTGCTGACACTGTGTCACACACACACGCACGCGCACGCGCACGCGCACACACACACACACACACACACACACACACACACACACACACACACACACACAGTGTGACTCAACTCTGCTGCTTGGCTGAGTGATGGAGCGTAATGGCCAGATCATCTCCCCAGCTTTCCTTTCTGCCTCTCTAGGAACGTACATGGCCATGATGCCACCATGCCCGTGGTTTGCCTGTACTACATCTGTACATCAATGCTATACCCAGACAGACAGACACACAGACAGACAGACAGACAGACACACAGGCAGACAGACAGACACACAGACAGACAGACAGGCAGACAGGCAGACAGACAGGCAGGCAGACAGACAGACAGACAGACAGACACACAGACAGACAGAGAGAGAGGCAGACAGGCAGGCAGGCAGGCAGACAGACAGACACACACACAGACAGACAGACAGACAGGCAGACAGACAGACAGACAGACAGACAGACAGGCAGACAGACAGACAGACAGACAGACAGACAGAGAGGCAGACAGGCAGGCAGGCAGACAGACAGACAGACAGACAGGCAGACAGACAGACAGACAGACAGGCAGACAGACAGACAGACAGGCAGACAGACAGACAGACAGACAGACAGACAGACAGACAGACAGACAGACAGGCAGACAGACAGACAGACAGACAGGCAGACAGACAGACAGACAGACAGACAAGTGATCTGTCCATCTCTGAGGCGCCTGGAGAGATGATTCAAGTTGAAAATGTGAAAACCATATTAAAGTGTCGGCTGTATATTATGCACATGTTCTGTATCCATTCCCTGCAAAGTGGTCTTGCCTGAGTTTCTGCGGTGAATATGACTTAATAAACGGTGCACATACTGTACAGTGCAGTTCCACTGTTATTAGCATAAGATGTTATTAGCATAAGATGTTAGAAACACAAGAAGAGGCAAAAGAAGAGAAAAGAAGTCATGTGCACCTGTGGTGACTTCTTGGCGTTTTATAGCAAACTGCTCGGTACAGAAATGGCTGCTTTCCAACTTTTCAAAACAAGATAGAAAAGAGCGTTGTAAACAGTACGAGCTCCAGATGGTGATGAAGCACGTATCTCTCGCTCTTCACCATCAACTCAGTCAAGTCGATCAGTAATAAACATGCTTGTCCCAAAAGTCCAATTTAGAGCAATGCCAAGCAACATGAAGAAGAAGGTGACGATGACAGAATGTGCTGCTGTCTGAATCTATGCCGACACGTCTAATTAGCAGCCTGGGTATAAACTCTATTAGAACACAAACGTCTGCGTAGACGTACTCCAAGTTTGGCTGTTCTCTTTGGAAAGAAGTGACTATTGACTGGATGTTGGAGTGACGAGCGCTGAAACGCATCTTCAGCCATCATCCAGCAGCTTCTTCATTGTTGGCCACCTGTTGAAAATGCCCCCCACAAAGCCTCTTTTCATCCCAGAGTGGTTTTTTTGCGATTGCACATTGGCTTGTCTATCTCCCATTTACATATAGAGTGCCTCTTCCGGGTTAGCATATGCTCCAGGGTTTTTCATCCGCCATTCATTTCGTAAAATGCTTATGAAAATAGTTGTTCTTGGTCAAACCAAAGTGATTCAGCTATACTGTATTTAGAATCAGGAGAAAACATAGAAGATTTCACATGGACAAAAACTAAAAAATTAACAGCGGATATTTTTTATCCCCCAACATTTATTTTTCTTTCATTATTATTATTATTATTATTATTATTATTATTATTATTATTATTATTATTATTATTATTATTATTATTTTAGTTTTGGTCCGAGTGAAATGTTAGTCTGCCTTGATTCTAAATATAGCTGGATTGCTTGGTTTGACCAAGTACAACTATTTTTATAAGCATTTTGGAAATGTCTATGGAAAAATGAGTGGCGGAAAATCCCTTGGTTGGTATGCCTGGCCCGTAAGAGGGCGTGACTTTGGCACTCTATAACCACGAAGAGAAAGAAGAGCAAGAGGGGAAAAGAAAAATGTGCACAGATAGACAGACACTATTAATGCAATGTGTGTGTGTGTGTGTGTGTGTGTGTGTGTGTGTGTGTGTGTGTGTGTGTGTGTGTGTGTGTACGTGCGCGTGTGCGTGTGCACTAGGGCATATGATAGTCGATATGTCGTGTAAATCCCTCATGTTCTTTCTTGAAGATTTATATATATATATATATATATATATATATATATATATATATATATATATATATATATATATATATATAAATATATATATATATATATAAATATATATATATATATATATATATATATATATTTGCTAAAAGGACTAGTCGACTACCTTTAGGTACGACTAGTAAAATCTACTAGTCGTGAATGCCCTAGTGTGCACGTGTGTGTGTGTGTGTGTGTGTGCACGTGTGTGTGTGTGTGTGTGTGTGTGTGTGCACGTGTGTGTGTGTGTGTGTGAGTGTGTGTGTGTGTGTGTGTGTGTGTGTGTGTGTGTGTGTGTGTGCGTGTGCACGTGCGTGTGTGTGTGTATGTGTGAATGAACCTGTTGCTATGCATTGTATCCTGGCTGTTTCATACATGCACGATAGTGTCAGCTGCCCGTTTCCCAATCAGCCCAACCTGCCTGGAACTGCCATACAAGGTTTCAGGATGACACTGATGATACGAGAGTGGCTTTTTGGAGTGACAGGTGACAGCTCACTGGATGCTGTCTGAACCCCATCATGCCAACCACATCTCCAGCTGTCTGCCTGGCACTCAGCAGACATCATGGTTACACAGCGCTGACTGACAGGGTTAAGCTGGATGAGTGTTTGTGTGTGTGTGTGTGTGTGTGTGTGTGTGTGTGTGTGTGTGTGTGTGTGTGTGCCTATCTGTGTGAGCACCAGGATGCATCATGTCTCCTTCACCTTCTGTCACCCAAGGCAGGCTTACAGTACAAACATGATGGAGAAGGTTCCAAGATGGCCCAGACAGCCTCAGCGTGCACGATGACACTGCAACTCACACACACTCAGTGTGTCACTCGCAGTGTTTCCCATACATAAAGGAATTTGTGGCGGGCCGCCACAAAAGGATTTGGACCGCCACAAAAAGATTGCTAAAAATTACAGTGCACCTGAACGCAACATGCAAGATATCCGCTGAATAAGTGTCCAATAAATGTTCATGTCATTCTGGCCAATACTTCTGTTATAGCATTTCAGTCTGGAATATGGAATATCTTTCAATAATCTATGATTTAGCTGCTAAATTGTCAAATACCGCCATCTGCTCGCTACCCAGGCACTTATGTATGTACTTAACCCAACTAACTATCCGGTGTGCACAACACTGTCAGCCTAAACTCCGGCTGACACCCCAAAAACCTACAATCCGCTACAGAAAAATGTATATTGTTTGTTTATTAACTGGCCCCTCGCCTTCTATCATTTCACGAAAGTGGCAAAGCAAGTTGAGTATCCCTGACCTATAGGGAGAAATTTAGTTTGTCATTGTAAACCCACAGCACAGTAATGATGACATGTTCTTCATAGATCTAGCCTTTTAATTTAGCTCTTAAGCTTTCTCAAAGTACACCAAATTCATGCATTTTACTTTAAAATGTTTAAAAAAAATCTAGTAGGGCATGCCCCCACACCCCCCTAGGGGGTCTGCGGTCCCCCACCACAAATACTCAAAATCCTGTGGGAAACACTGCACTGCAACTCACACACACTCAGTGTGCCAGTGCAACTCACACAC
>NC_139646.1:25917925-25920425 GCF_964638095.1 Poromitra crassiceps
TTTACCGTTTCATTGCATTGATGTCATTTTGGACAATAAAGTTTATTGATAAGCTGTAAAATATCCTGCCTATTTTTGAGGCCTATGCGGAAATAGCGGATATTTTTTATCCCCCAACATTTCTTTTTCTTTAATTATTATTATTATTATTATTATTATTATTATTATTATTATTTTAGTTTTGGTCCGAGTGAAATGTTAGTCTGCCTTGATTCTAAATATAGCTGGATTGCTTGGTTTGACCAAGTACAACTATTTTTATAAGCATTTTGGAAATGTCTATGGAAAAATGAGTGGTGGAAAATCCCTTGGTTGGTATGCCTGGCCCGTAAGAGGGCGTGACTTTGGCACTCTATAACCATGAAGAGAAAGAAGAGAAGGAGGGGAAAAGAAAAATGTGCACAGATAGACAGACACTATTAATGCAATGTGTGTGTGTGTGTGTGTGTGTGTGTGCACGTGCGTGCACATGCGTGTGTGTGTGTGTGCGTGTGCGTGTGTGTGTGTATGTGTGAATGAACCTGTTGCATTTCCCACCAGAGGAGCGCCTATCTGGCCGAGAACAAAGACGGCCTTATTTTATTATCAAGTGATGTGTAAGAAATGACGTATTTCGACCTTGCAGGTGGCAAGCACCGGCCCCCTCTCACAGAAGACATGTCACTCTCTCTCTCTCTCTCTCTCTCTCTCTCTCTCTCTCTCTCTCTCTCTCTCTCTCTCTCTCTCTCTCTCTCTCTCTCTCTCTCTCTCTCTCTCTCTCTCTCTCTCTCTCTCTCAAATACACCCACATTGCCTGCGCCGCTGCACTCGTCACTTACATTCTACATTCACTCTTAGTACTGTCGTCCGGCAATTATCATGGGTTGGAGTTTCCTGATTAGACTGCTGGGCCACCACCACACCACCTTTGCTGGCAAGATCTGGCTCACTGTCCTAATTATTTTCCGCGGTGTGCTGCTGGCTGTAGCAGGCGAGCCCATCTACTCTGACGATGAAAAGATGTTTTGGTGCAACACACCGAACCAAGGCTGCCATAATGTCTGCTATAACGCCTTCGCACCACTGTCACAGGTCTACTTCTGGGTCTTCCAGATCATTGTGGTGAGCACACCTTCGCTCCTCTACCTGGCATACGCTGCCAACAAAACCTCCCTGAGCGAGGAACGGGACGGTGGAGGAGTGGGTGGTCTGTCCAGGGGGAAACGCCAGAAGGACTACCTCACAGACAGGAGGCAGCATAGGGGCAGAGAAGAGACGGAGGATAACGGCGTGGAAGACCCCATGACCTATGAAGTGGACATTGTTCGTGGAAAAGGAAAAGTCCAGACACGCCATGATGGTCGCCGGCGTATCAAGGCGGACGGGCTGATGCACATCTATGTGCTTCAGCTGTTGACCTGTTGCTTGCTGGAGGGAGCTTGCTTATGTGGGCAGTATTACCTCTATGGCCTGTCGGTGCCCGAGAACTACGCCTGTTCAGTCTCAACCCCGCACTGCCCACACACCCCGAACTGCTCTGTGTCACGGTCCACTGAGAAGACTATCTTCCTCCGCCTCATGTACATCGTCTCGCTGCTCTGCCTCACACTCAATGTGTGGGTGTTGGTCCACCTGGCCGCACGTGCCATCATCAACGCCGTGCGTGGACGCCGCAGGCAGCTGCCTGAGGAGGAGACGACATCAGACACTCTGAGCCAGACACCTTCATCTCCCCCGGAGGAGACGACATCAGACACTCTGAGCCAGACACCTTCATCTCCCCCGGCCTACAACATGGTCATCATGCCTGACCACGCACTGCCCAGCACCGACTACATCAGTGCTGGCAGGCCTGAGCGTGCTCGTAAGCAGCGGCAGGCCAACAGACACGGGAGGAGCAGCAGCAGGAGATGTGAGATCTGAGTGGATCTAATGTTGAATGTTTAGCATGCAGCCAACATGGCCAGCAGCAATATATAACTCACTCGGTTTGCTGATTAGTTGATGAATTCACAATGGAGTGGATTACATCAGACATATCTAGCCATAGCTATTGTGAATTAGAATTTTTTTCCTTTTTGAATTTACATTATCACTTGCCTACCTACCTACAGTAGCTTAAAGAATCTGTGTAATTGTGTATATTTACTGCTTTGCATACTTTTTTATTTTATTATCTATATTCTACTGTCTATTTGTATGTGTTGTCTGTAACAGAGGGATTGGGGATTAATAAATGTACCTACCAGCTACCTAAAAACAGTAGATGCAGCTGTGATTATTATTATTATTATTATTATGATTATGATTATATATATTTTTAATCCCATTGCCACTTATCCCACATATAATACAATGTGGTCTCCAATCTGCAACATGCTCTTTAAAGGGATAGTTCCGTTTTCCCCCCCACCTCGTGTAGATTTAAGCTAAAAACAGGGTGTAAATGACATCTTTTCAAGTCAACTTGGCATCTCAGTGCTTGTGGAGACTTGGATTACACCAGGTGCAGTAGTACACT
>NC_139646.1:25925425-25932925 GCF_964638095.1 Poromitra crassiceps
CTGACTATGATGATCACAGTAGAGACAGTAGAGAAAGGTATATTTTACTATTCAAAATGGGTGGCATTCTCCTTTAGGACCCTTTACTTATGGAAATGCCTTTTGATCATCTTCATTTTGCAAAATATTAAAACATAAACATCAGGTAAACAAGAAATGCCATCATGAAGTAAATATTAAAGGAAACAAACAATTCACCTTATGTAGCCACGCCCATTTGACCCGGTTCTGTGGCCGTCCTACGACTTCCGGCTAAAAATAATAATAAAATAAAATAAAAAATGGCTGCGCTGCTCCAATATCATCTAACTCTGAATTAACTAATAATTTAGCCAATTGTATGTAACATACCAAATAAAAGCAAACGGCAATGTCTAAGAATGCAACGCCATGTAACTGGCTCATTAAGTCTCGCATTCCAGGGGATTACGTTAACGTCTGCGGGTCTTTATTGACGTTAGGGGTGGGAATCACCAGATGCCCACGATACGATACTGAAACGATACTTGAGTCACGATACGATAGTATTGCGATACTGCGATATTTTCGATATTGCGATATATCGATATTGCGATATATTGAATATTGCGATATTTCGATATATTGCGATTTCTTACTTTTTCAACTGCAAATGATGTCCCCAAAGGAAAACTTTGTCAACATCTGGTTTATATAAGAACAATTTTTCAGTCTGTACATCTGACTTCAACCATTTTATTGCAGCAACATTGTCAAGTAGACAGACCAACAACTTTCATAAAGTCATGTCATAGTTGCATGCACCTGACAAACTGAACTGTTTGTTACAGTCTACTTACAGTCCACCTTAACTGGATGTGTGTGTGGACTACTGTACTTATGTAGTTTTTGCAACTTCACTTCACTTACACAAAACATCTTGTGCAGCCCATTCAGTAACTGGGGAATTTGTAAATGACTGTTATGACAAAACTGTTACTGTTAAAACAAAATGAAAATATGCTACCGTTTGTTTACTGCTGGCCTTGGAACTAAAGTTTATAGTAGCCCGGTGGCCTGGCATGGCCTGCAAAATATCGCGATACTGTGGTGTATCAATTTTTTCCCCCACCCCTAATTGACGTTAATGGCTCGTGCTGCTATCGCGCTGCCTCGGAGGAGAGAAAACTATCCGAAGCTTTCTTTGTTGGAGTCCAGGTATGTTTTACAATTAAGTGCTCGTCATTGTCGACGATAACGTTATCTGACCTGGCTAACAGTGGATACTTGCTTGCTTGCTGTGTACCGGCTCAAAGTAGTAGGCTACGTTATTTATTTTACCCCTTCACTCTCTGCTCCAAAAACAACTCTTTTATTTTGCGCCGTGACCGCCGGAAGTGTTAGGTGGACCCCGGAAGAATTTGGTCCACTGTAAGGTCTGAACATAAGGTGAATACTGCTACTCTGTGTCATCACAAGGGAAATGGCAACATCGGTCCACTCTCCCATTCTCCACTCTGACCGATGTTTACGAATGCGACCTTCCTGGTTAAGCCAGAGTCGGGGGCTGTAACCAGGAAGTAGCGCCGCCCTCTGGTGGCACTCTCTCTCTCTCTACTATATTATAGGCATAATATATATATTAAGGCACAGTAGCCAGCAGCCTAGTTAGTATACAGCATAACGTGTATACAGTTTTAAAGTGCTATAGGTATACAAATGGTTGAATCAGTGCACATTCAGATGCCTTAACCCATTGATACCTGATGCAGCATTTGTGTGTGTATCCCTTTAAAGGGATACACACACAAATGCTGCATCAGGTATCAATGGGTTAAAGGAACACTCCGCCAATTTTTTCAACCAGCTTTATATCGTTACAAAATCAGTAGTATATCAGAAAACTGTAAAAAAAGGGTGGCAGATATTCATTTAGTTTAACAGTTATTGAGAGTTGATTTGAGTGAAGTTGTGGACCAGTGATGTAATTCATGCACAAATGAAATCACTGGTCCACATCTTAACTAAAATCAACTGTCAACTAAACAAATACCTGCCAAACTGTTTACAGTTTTCTGATATACTACTGATTTTGTAATGATACAAAGCTGGTTGAAAATCGGCAGATTGTTCCTTTAAGGCTTGGAGGTAGCTGCTATCCCAGCCCATACCTTTTTTTGGTCAAGATCTATGTAAAATGTGTTATGTCTATTGTTTTGATTATATGAACATCAAGGGTATTGTACATAGTGTTTGGATGACCAAAAATAAAAATCTGCAAAAATCAATCAAAATCAATCAATCAAGTGAGATGTTTTTTACACGCTGATTTTCAAAACCAGCTTTCTATCATTACAAAATTAGTAGTATATCCAAACTAAACATTTTTGCAGCAATTCGTTTAGTTTGACACTGATTGAGAGTTGATTTGAGTTAATTTGTGGACCACTGATGTCATTCGTGCACAAATTAGTTGTTTTAGTTGTTCCACGTCAGGTGAGTCGTGACACCTGCACGCACCGTTTCGCTCATGTACATGTGTGGCGTTTTGGGAGTGATTGGAAATCAGCTTATTCTGTTGTTTTGATATGAGGATGTGTTGCTGGAAAAAAAAACACACACACACACACACACACACACACCCTAAAAGCACACATAAGACAAACACACTGAACCAGACACTCAAACACAAACACACAAAGGCACCACTCACGCACGCACACACACACACACACACACACACACACACAAAGAGATGCAGACACATACAAATGCATGGTCACACACAAACACCTAAAAGCACAAGACAAACACACTGACCCAGACACTCAAACACAAACACACAGACACCACTCTCTCACACACACACACACACACACACACACACACACACACACACACACACACACACACACACACACACACACACACACACACACACACACACAGAGCTGGCCTGTGAGCGATGGCCTGTTGGTCCAGTTTAATCTCAGGCCTGATGATCTAAACTGCTGTTGATTCATGCCCCACTGAGAGGGACCACTGGGTTCATGGCCCGTGTGTGTGTGCGTGTGTGTGTGTGTGTGTGTGTAAATAAATCTAGAAAAAGTACTATAAATGTGTGAAAAAGACACAAGTTAAGATGAGCAGGTATGTCAGGCTGCTGCTGGGGGGCTTTGAGGGCTTTGAGCTGGTGCCTGGGAGCTGGGGCAGGGCTCTGAGCTGGTGCCTGGGAGCTGGGGGCGGGGCTTTGAGCTGGTGCCTGGGAGCTGGGGGCGGGGCTTTGAGCTGCTGCCTGGGAGCTGGGGGGCGGGGCTTTGAACTGCTGCCTGGGAGCTGGGGACAGGGCTTTGAGCTGCTGCCTGGGAGCTGGGGGCGGGGCTTTGAGCTGCTGCCTGGGAGCTGGGGGCGGGGCTTTGAGCTGCTGCCTGGGAGCTGGGGGCGGGGCTTTGAGCTGCTGCCTGGGAGCTGGGGGCGGGGCTTTGAGCTGCTGCCTGGGAGCTGGGGGGCGGGGCTTTGAACTGCTGCCTGGGAGCTGGGGGCGGGGCTTTGAGCACAAGACAAGTCTTCAAACCACATCACGACTTTTCGACGTCGTGCGACAGGCAATACTGCAGTTGACGTGTGATGCTGTAGTTGACGTGTGATACTGTAGTTGACGTGTGATGCTGTAGTTGACGTGTGATACTGTAGTTGACGTGTGATACTGTAGTTGACGTGTGATACTGTAGTTGACGTGTGATACTGTAGTTGACGTGTGATACTGTAGTTGACGTGTGATACTGTAGTTGACGTGTGATACTGTAGTTGACGTGTGATACTGTAGTTGACGTGTGATACTGTAGTTGACGTGTGATACTGTAGTTGACGTGTGATACTGCAGTTGACGTGTGATACTGTAGTTGACGTGTGATACTGTAGTTGACGTGTGATACTGTAGTTGGTGCGACTCCTAGCGTGCGCTGCTGATTCATAATAGGGGAAACAGTGCGTCCTGTAGTTGATCTCTGGCCTCTAACAAGGCTGCAGCCACATCCTCAAAGTAGCACAGAGGATGATGGGTCTGCATGCTGGGAGAGTCTGCAGCTTCACGGAGACGTGACAGCGAGGAGGGGTAACCGTGCAGAACATGGCTGTGAACCTGCAGGAGTGAGAGCAGCTCAGTGTCTTTCCTCGTCAGCTCGGCGATCTCGCGCAACAGCTTCAACTGAAGCTTTGCAGCCCGACTGGCTTCTGCTCTCTGCATGGATCTGAACTGCTCCATCACCTGACAGAACAGCTCCACTGCTTTATCAGCAGAGCGATTGGTGGCCTTCATCTTATGTTCATGCACCTTCACGTCTTTCTCTCTCTCCTGGATTCTCTTCTGGATCATGTCTCGTCTCCCCCCGAGCTCTTTGTGGCGGTCGGCTCTTTCTGCCGTGGCTGAGACGGCGGCGTGGCCTTTATGTTCGTCCATGGTGCAAAGAAGACAGATACACTGCTGATCATCAGTGTGACAGAACACCTTCATCACCTCGTCGTGACGAGAGCAGACGTTCTCCTGAAGCTTCTTCTGGGAGGAGGGCTCCACCAGCGTGTGTCGTTTAAAGGTAGAGGATTCATAGCGAGGCTGGAGGTGCTGCTCACAGTCAGAGGCCCAACACGGGTGGCGTGCCGTGCGTCCGAATGAGCGGAACACTGCGTTCTGGAGTTGATCTCTGGCCTCTAAGAAGGCTGCAGCCACATCCTCAAAGTAGCACAGAGGAGGGACCTCGAGGCGGGGAGAGCCTGTGGCTTCCCTGAGACGTGACAGTGAGGGGTAACTGTGTAGAACATGGGCATGATCCTCTGTGAGGGAGAGCAGCTCCGGCTCAGTGTCTTTCCTCCACCGCTCAGCGATCTCCCGCAACAGCTTGAAGTGAAGTTTTGCAGCCCGACTCGCTTCCGCTCTCTGCGTGTGTCTGAACTTCTCCATCACCTGATGGAACAGCTCCACGGCTTTATCAGCAGAGCGATTGGTAGCCTTCATCTTATGTTGATGCACCTTCACGTCTTTCTCTCTGTCGCCGATTCTCTTCTGGATTTGCTTCCGACTCACGCCGAGCTCTTTGTGCCTCTCGGCCCTTTCCGCTGCGGCTGTGACTGTGTCGTGGCCTTTACCTTCATCCATGGAGCACAGAGGACAGATACACTGCTGACGGGTACGGCAGAACATCTTCATCGCCTCACCGTGACGAGAGCAGATGTTCTCCTGAAGCTTCTGGGAGGCGTCGACCAGCTTGTGTTTTTTAAAGGTAGAGGATTCATAGTGAGGCCGGAGGTGCTGCTCACAGTAAGAGGCCAGACACACCAGGCAGGACTTGAGGGCTTTCAGCTTTCTCCCAGTGCAGACATCACAGCCCACGTCTCCGGCTCGGGCATAGCAGCCATCAGGAGCAAATCCGGTCTTCTTCACTTCCTCTAATATATCTGCAAACATGGTGTTCTTCACCAGGACAGGCCTTGGCATGAAGGTCTGTCTGCACAGCGGGCAGCTGGAGATGTAGGTCTGATCCCAGCAGCGTTTAATACAGCTCATGCAGTAGTTGTGCCCACAGGGAATAGTCACCGGATCCTTCAGCAGATCCCGACAGATCGAACAGCAGAACTTTGCCTCATCCAGTTGCAGTCCTTCCTGCGCCATTTCACTTCTCCTGTTTAGTACTAATCCCACCGTCTGCTGTTCCTATGTATAACAGCAGCAGGGAAGGATGTATGACATCACTGACGATGTCACTATTTGGAAGTAAGAGGGGGGTTTATGACATCACTGGTGATGTCACTAACCACAAACGTATTCCTTCCTTCTTAAAACAATGTTCATCCTCTTTTCTGTGTACTAATGGAAAAATGAAAGACACTTCCCCCACAAAACAACATTTTCCCTCAATTTGCGCGATTTCAAGGCCCGCCGAGTTTGTAGCGGAAAATCCAGAGCGTGTCACAATGAGGAAAAAGGAACCCTGTGTGATGACTCCAAGAACCCTGTGTGATGACTCCAAGAACCCTGTGTGATGACCCCCAAGAACCCTGTGTTAGGGCTGGGCGATATATCGAATTAGGGCTGTGCGATTTTGCCTAAAACTAAAATTGACGATTTTTTCTCTCAAAACTCGATTTTCGATTTCGATTTCGATTTATTATACTATTATACTTCTCTAAACATTTGTTGCCCTGCAGAGCTCTTTTTCCCCCTTTTTTCCATAATTGACAATTTACGCTTTTACTCTGAAGGCAGAACAATCCAACTTCCTGTTTTAGCTTGCCGCTGCTATGCCTAACTTCCTGGCTGTTGCTTGCTAACTTGACACTGGTGGATTTGCGTGTTCCTCCGTGAGATAATTATATTAGTGTCTAAGCGACCACCCGTGCTCGGAGTTATATCTGTACTAGAATAACACAAAGTCACAACAGGAATGCGTGGAACTGCGATAGCAATTCAGACACACAGGGACAGGTGAGTCAGCTGAGGCTGCTAACTTACAGCCATGAATACAGCCAATCTATCAGTGCTCAGTGGCTTCACGTGTTGTTTTGTTATTATGTGAACTGTAAAGGCAACGTTTCATCGTCCGGTGATAACGTCTGTGTTCGTGTGCGCGCGTGAGTGTGTTGTGGCAATCGTTATCTTGTAGGCTACAGCCCACAGTGCAACAAGCTGCGCTCAGTGCTCACTCTGTGCTTTTTGGTCGGGTGTTGAAATAAGTCCATTGAGCTGCTGTCTTTAGTAGCCAGTATCACAGCCTCTAGAGAGACTTTACAGTGGGGAGAATGGACAAGAAGCAGCATGCGTACATGAGAGAGAGCCGCCGCGCGTAACGTACTTACCCTAGTTAACTCATTGAATGCCATGGACGTCCTTCGACGTCCAATTAAATAGTGACGTAGAATGCCACGGACGTCCTTCGACGTCCAATGCGTTTTTTGACGGTGGGACGTCGATCAAAGCCTTCCGCAGCTCCTGTACAACTATAGTAGCTATTGGAGGTGTATAACCTATTTTACGGACTCATTAGGTGGCGACAGTGCTTGCTCGGTGCAGTCCAGATTAGAGACAGGTCCGAGAAACAGCCTAAAAGCCGTGGATCAAAGACAACCCGATGCATGCTCCCAGAGCCATTTGCTCTGTCGCGGGAGCTGACATTGGCTCCGAACAGGAGTCAATCCGCGCTCACAACTGAGCCCCTCTGTCCCTGTCTGTCTGTCTGTCTGTCTGTATAGTTTCTCCAACCGATTAGCAGCCAGGAAAGCAGCCCCTGACGCCAAACCATTCAGCAATCCGGGTTGGCTCTTCCCTGCTGTGGCGCTGAGAGCCGACAGCAGCACACAAACGCAGCACTCCGAAAATATAATGGTTGCGTGAGGCTGTGTGCAGTGTGGGGAGGAGTTTACGGGGGGAGGGGGGGGAGGGGGGTGGTGCACGCAGGGCATCACACAACAACTACGTCACTACATCAGAAAATATTATCTTCAGACTCAGTGAATGTGCTTGAAATGCTGCATTTCACAAAAGGCGGATTA
>NC_139646.1:25937925-25970425 GCF_964638095.1 Poromitra crassiceps
TATGTTGTTTTGTTGAAATGTTAATAAATGGGAGCATTACATATGGTAATTAAACATTAAAACACAATAAAAAAAATAAAAAATAAACATTAAAACACCCGCGGCTTATAGTCCGGTGCGGCTTATATAAGAAAAAAATAGTCAACTTTGCAGGTGCGGCTTATACACCGGTGCGCCTTATAGTCCGGAATTTACGGTAGGTACATTCACCCATTCACACACTGATGGCGGCAGGTTACCACGCAGGGTGCTGGCACACCAACGGGAGCAATTTGGGGTTCAGTGTCTTGCCCAAGGACACTTCGACATGCAGACTGGAGGAAGCGGGAATCGAACCACCGACCTCTTTTATCCAAAGCGATTAGTGGACGACCCGCTCTACCTCCTGAGCTACAGCCGCCCCTTTAGTTTAGCTTTAGTGAAAAACAAAAGGTGAAATGTGACTTGTGGTTGACATGTGGTCTGTGGAAAGACTGAGGATGACTGGGACTCGAACATGGTATGAGAGGCAAGTAGGGATGCACCGATCGATCGGCACGTGACCGGAAATGGCCGATTTCCACGTGATCGGCCTCGACCGGTGATCTGCGCCGGTCACTCTAAATAGCCGATTCTGTGAGCCGATTTTCACGTGACGACGTGCGCGCACCCGAAAGCAGCGAGACCGAGACGGATGAGTTGCAGCCAAAACAAAAGCAGCCACTACACACATGCCACAGCATGTCTTCGTCGGTGAGGAAATTTTTCACCGTCAGTGAAGACGATACAAAGCTTGCAGTTTGTCACACATGCAAGTCGAAAATAAGCCGCGGAGGGCCAGGGTGGGTTGGAGTCCACTCCAGTCTGAGCGGCTCGCTTCACCTCACCGCAGTCACCGGCCCCTCTTCCCCGACCAGCTGCAGTCCACATCACCGCTGCCTGCTGCTATCTGCCAGTCACGTTGTAACGTGGATACAGGAGAGGAGGACTATTTGTTTCGTATTGCGAATAGAACGACGAACATAATAATAAAACGCATCGGACCAGTGTGCAAGCTTTACTGTGCGAGATGATTTTTTTTTCGAATGGCGGATTTAAAAAAACGGACTCTGTGAGTCAACTCAAACTCATTTCCTCATCAACTCAAGAACAGCCAAATCCACAACTGTAGAGTGGGCATGGCTTCGAAGGTCTCTGGGCTCCAGACCTATAGGCTATAAACTCCTTGTCCATGGATAACATTTTGACGTTTATTTAGTTTATTTTATTCGTTTATTTGGCAGGGACATATACAAAAAAAAAAATTAAACACCATAGGGGAAGAGATGCTTTGTAACAGATTTAGCCATAGGCTACTTTCCATCTGGAGCCCCTGTTCTGTTGCACCTTTTTTCTTTTGGAAAAGTAAATGCATGATAGCTGTGGGATATACTGGTTGTTTTATATTCATTGTATTTACACAAAAAAGAAAAGCTCTGTCCAGTAACCTGGAACACTTTTATTTTGAGATGTTTTTGAGTGAGATCGTCCTACCTCATGCAAATGATAAGAAATGTGACATGAATCTTAATTTTCTATTAACACATTGAGTGCCACAGCGCTTCAGTAAAATTGTCTGCAGCCTGTGCCAGATTCACTTCCATTCAGTTGAAAACAGCTATAGAATTTTTTCTATTATGGCTATATTGACGGGGCTGGACTTTAATGAAACATTGAACACTCCTGCTTCTTCCAAAGAAGAAATTTTGTTTCTAGACAGTTCCATTATGAAATGACAGCCTCTGAAAAAAGTGCACTTTCAAGGGTTTTCTGTCGTTTTTTTTTACTTTCAGAGATATAGTCACTTTTATGAATACCTTTTGCACTCTAATTTCGAGCACATTCACTGACTCTGGCTGGTGTTTTCTGATGTGGTGGCGTGGTGTGGTTTCTGTGCAGCCTGCGTGCCCCCCCCCCCCCCCCCCCTCTCCCCCCTCTCCCCCCCCCCCCCCCCTCTCCACCTCTGAGCTGCGGGCTCCTCCCACACGCACAGAGTTTGTTTTCTCGACTCCGTTTTTGCCCCGGACGGATCCCAGCGCGCATCAAGGAAATGATGCGCGCTGGCAAACGCGACTGAACGAAAAGGCTTGGCCGTTCGGCTTCGGATGCTGGCTTTCTGGCAGGAAATCGTGTGGAGATAGATAGAAGCATAAGAGCTCAGTTGTGAGCGCGGATGCAGCCGAGCCCACTCTCCGCTGCAGACAGAGCAATATATACGGCTCTGGCTGAAGCATGCATCGGTTTCCTCTTTGATCACGTCTTTCCCTGCTGTCTCATGCACAAAGTAAAGGATCTGAGGTGGGTGGCGCAGCTTCCGTGACGATGTTTAAGGTGGCGCCGTGTGATCCCTTGAAGGGATTCATGCTCACACGACCTTAAACAGCAGAATTATGGAATAATATGAATTATGATTTTAGGACGTCCACAGACGTCCTTGGCACTCCTCGTTACTTTTTTTTAGGACGTGCACAGACGTCCTTGGCACTCAATGTGTTAAAGCAAAGTAAAAAAAAAAAAAAAAAAAACGTCAAAAAATAACCCGTCAATTATTGTTCTTAGAAAGAAAATCGGAATCGGCCAAAATCGGTATCGGCAAGTCAGACTATTCAAAAATCGGAAATCGGAATCGGCCAAGAAAATGGCAATCGGTGCATCTCTAGAGGCAAGTCTTTACACCCTCCAGCATGGCCTGATTTGTAATTGTATATAAATGATAGAGAAAACTCTTCAAGGACCTCTGGAACCTCCGTCAAGGACCTCTGGAACCTCCGTCAAGGACCTCTGGAACCTCCGTCAAGGACGGCTGGGAGTCCCCAGCACCACCGTTTGGGAAACACGTTCCACTCTGACCACTTCTCCATGACTGTCTTTCTGTCTTGATCTGCTGTAATCAGCTCCTCTGGCACCACATTTGTTTGGGTCTGTTTTATCCCGGTTGTGTTTGCCTGCCGCCCATAACCCCCTTTTTAATTCACGTCGCTCATCTTTATGGATCCTTTTATGGCCTTTGTGACTCAAATCTGAAACGCGACACTCAAATAACGTTTATTTGATCTCTCCGCTGATTGGCAGTCCATCAGGATGGGGGAGAAAATAACAAGCGCACTTCACGCGCTCGCCGTAAAAGTTTACCGTCAACGCCGGCGCGCCCGCGAGACCAAGGGCCAAAACAAATTACAGGCCCCCCGACAGTTTTATTGTTATCCTTCTTTGTTTTCATGAGGCATTTATCAATTTGATGTGCTGAAGACTTCAACGTGTACAAAGTTGCGTAATAGTTTGACACAAGAGGCAGGGATCATTCCTCACTGTGAGGACAAGATAAAACCTCTCCTGTCAAAATCATTGAGAAAAAGTTGCCATGCATATTAGTCAGGGAAAGAGGGTAGAAGTGGAAATAACATTCTAAATCACATCTGATACTGTACATGAATGCAGTGTGTAAGAGGAATTCTAAGGAACAGACTACAAACTATAGTTTGTAACTAGAGTGACAACACTTTGGCTAGAGATTCAGGCACACACGCACACACACACACACACACACACACACACACACACACACACACACACACAGCGTGGTCCAGAGCAGGAATTAAGCAGGCTGATTGGTGAGTGACAACTGAAATTGAATTTCTCTGCAGTGAAACCCCAAAGGACTCAGGAGAGTAGACACACACACACACGCACACACAGGCACGTACGCACACACACACACACACACACACACATGCACGCACACACAGGCACGTACGCACACACACACGCACACACAGGCACGTACGCACACACACACGCACACACAGGCACGTACGCACACACACACACACACACAGGCACGTACGCACACACACACACACATCAACAAACTCACGTACACTGCAAGTCCCCGAAGTCCCTCCTCTGCAATTTACTGCCAAAGCTGCACGTTAGGGGTGGGAATCACCAGATGCCCACGATACGATACTAAAACGATACTTGAGTCACGATACGATAGTATTGCGATATATTGAATATTGCGATATTTCGATATATTGTCTAACTCCTTTTCCTACCTTTTCCTTGACCTCACTGGAAGTCAAACATGCAGTGTTGTTTTGTTTTGTTTTGTTTTGGCCCCACACGTAGGCTACATTATTAAGCTTCTCTGGACTCAATACACCACTGCAGGCGCGGACTGCAACATCAGGTGCTTCGGGCAGATGCCCGGTGGCCTGGCCTGGCATGGCCTGCATTTTTTTTTTTTATATCGATACTTGGCGTCCAAATATCGATACAATATCGTCAGGCAAAATATCGCGAACTATGGTGTATCGATTTTTTCCCGCACCCCTATTGCACGTCTCTTCAAAAGCACATCTCTTATCATAAGTAAATTATATCATGGTATTCGGTCTCTGAATAAACACTCTACAGAGTACATAAAGCAAAGGTGGGAAAGGGAAATGCAAACAGATATAACAGAAATCATGTGGAGCAATGTCTGGGAAATTCAAACCACTTCCACAAACTCTTTAACATGGAGAGAATATAATTTGCTTTTTTATCACTCCAAAACAGAAATCTAGACAAATGGGGACTCCACTGCCCTGCTGGAGATGTGGGGCAATAATGGTGGACCATGCTCACATATTTTGGTCTTGTCCTCCTGACATTGGGCTATTCTGGAAGGAGGTGTCGAGGATAATCTCTGACACGTTGGGCTACGATGTTTGCTTTTCTTTTCCCACCTTATACCTCGGACTAGTTTCTGAGGATACCGAAAGAAATGATCTATATCTCCTGAAGATATTTCTGGCAGCTAGCAAGAAGGCCATCACGAAATGCTGGCTTCAGAAGCACCGCCCCCCGGTGGATATGTTTATAAACATTGTAGAACAACTGCACAGAATGGAGCAACTAACTTTTAGTCTGAGGTTACAAAAAGAAAAAGGGGAATCACTCTGGTACAAATGGACAGTTTTCCTAACTCATAGAGCGGAGATGTCTGGACCTCCTTGAGTAGGGGACAGAACAGACGATGTGGAACATCAGCCTCTTCTCCACTGTTTCTGCCTGGAGCTTGTCTGTGGACTGTTCTTGAATTTGAATTTTTTTGAATTTTCTTTATTTTTAATACAGGGACAGTGTACAAGAACATTAACCCTATAAAATAGGGAGAGATGCATCGTACCAGGTTATAGCAGAAATGCTATTTTCCACCCGTAGTCCCTGGGCAGGTAAAATACAAGCTTAAAACAGTAGGAAAAATAGAATCTGAAACATAGTAGGAAAAAAGTTAAAAAATAAGGAAATTACACGTTAAGAGATACAAAACACTAGTAAACAGAAAATCCAGATAATCCAAATTCTAAGACAAGGGTTGCCAGGGACGTCCTGCCGGCCCCTGGGCCAGACGTTGGACATGCCTGTTAAGTGAAATGACTCCTGCTATTACCCCGTTTTACATTTACTTTTTTCTTTTTGTCAAACTGTATTGTACAAAGTGATGTGCTGTGTATGTTGTGACCTCTCCTGCCCTCTTGTTACATGTCTTTGCAAAAATGATGTAAAAATAAAAGTATTAAAAAAACAAAAGCACATCTCTTTTTCTGTCCATGCCGTCACCATGAAAAACACATGTGGCTGCTCAGAAAGCACAGAAATCAGTTTGAAAAGGCCTTCCTTACCCCACAGCCCTATCCATGTTAAGCTGCGTTCACACCGACCTATTAAAGTTGGTCGCTGGCGTCGAGTTTACATACAAAATCAATGCAAACGAGCGATTGAGCGTATATTCGCCTGGGAGAATAATCGCTGGGCGTCCGAGCGACAGAGACAGAGCGACAGGGAGAAAATACGCTCGTCGCTCAAGATGAAATATTCCAACTCGAGCGAAAATACGCTGGCATCAGTCGCTCGCTGTTCAATGCTGATTGGCTGCCGTGTGAGAGCGAGTCAAGGATCACTCTGGCTTGGAACAAACCGCTGGTTTATTGTGTGGCAACAAACCGCATTGACAGGCTGACAGCTGACATGAAGTGAAGTCTGTACTACCGGTATGCAGCTCGCATTAGGAGCACGCTGATAGGCTTAGCTTGTAAACAATGACGGTGGCTCGTAGTGGACAAACAGCATGACATTGCGTAACGTTATATCCCCCACATGTCCGTCATTTCGTGTGCCTGTTGATGAGCGATTTAAACAGAGCGACAGAGCGATTCCAAAGGGTTGACTTGAGAGACAGAGCGAAAAATAAATATCTCGGTGTGAACGCCCCTTTACACCTCTCCCTCTCATCAGACATTAAAGGAACAGCTCACCCTAAAATCCAAAATATATATATTCCCTCTCACCTGTAGTGCTATTTATCCATCTATATCATTCTGTGTTAGTTGCCTGAGTTTTGGAGCACCACAAGCCGAGTGCCATCCAGTTCCATTGTATTGGAGAGAAGGCAGAGATCTCTGCGGCCGATATCCCTAAAACTCAGGCAACTAACACAAAACAATATAGATGGATAAATAAATAGCACTACAGGTGAGAGGGAAAATATGTATTTTGGATTTTAGGGTGAGCTGTCCCTAAACTAAGTTCTAAACATGTCTGACCCATGAAGCAAACAACTATTCGCATGTTGGCCGTTTTTGCTGCAGGAAACATAAACGTAAAGCACCAATTCAGCCGTTGATTTGGACCGGAGCAAACGGAGCACAGCTTTGATATCCCCCGAAATGGAAGTTGCATGGAATACACTCGCAAACAAAGATGGCACTCTATAGGCTACTCACTCACTCTCACTTCCTCTGCCAGCCCATCATCCACTCCCTTCCACTGCATCAGGCAGCGGAATAGACACCTCTCCAAGTCCCTGAGGACCCCTATGGCAGAGGACAGGAAGGAGAGACTGAGCATGGATTAAAAGTCGCTCAACCCGTCACTCCCTGCCTGCTTCCACAGCAAACTGCATCGCTATTCACCTTATTCTTTGCCCATACAAGGCTTCTGCATTTTGTAATAGTCTTTCCGGTTTTAGACACGGAAGTAGATTACGCCTACCGTAGTCAGTTAGACTTGCCAAAAAACTGTTTT
Source organism: Poromitra crassiceps (assembly GCF_964638095.1). Lineage (NCBI taxonomy): Eukaryota > Metazoa > Chordata > Actinopteri > Beryciformes > Melamphaidae > Poromitra > Poromitra crassiceps. Next base: position 25,945,015 of record NC_139646.1, read on the forward strand.
CAAGCAACAACAAAAAACTGTTTTAAAGTTTTAATATTTTTCGGGTGAGAACGTAACATATATGTGACCAGTTTATCAGAATAACGCCTATTGGAAATCTTTAACGAGCAGCGAGGACTGGGACTGGCTGTGCTGACACCGGTCGGACTAGCTATCTGTCAAACCCTACTGTAGGCTACTGGCAGTGGCAGTGAGAAAACACTGTCAACGTGCTTTTGTAACTAACGTTAAATGCCGACCGGGTACAGCCATCGGCTCCTCGCAGCAGTAACGCTATGAACATGTCACTGAAGTTGGCCGCAGTGTCGCTTAATTCTGAATGTTGCCAAACTTCATTCATTATTATAGTGACGTTTTGTTTTGAAATTCGCGGCCAACTAGCGCTGAACCGGGAGAACAAATACAATTGCGTGTAACGCGGAAGAGAGAGAAAGTGGGCGTGGTGAATAAGGTGAATAGCCTATGTCAACCACGCTGGTCTGTTCTGCATCGAGTGGGAGACGCAGGGATCAGGCTAATAGCTGGAAGGCTGGAGGGACCACACCGGTCTAGGATGACAAATATCCATCTGTCGCCTAATAGGATTTTGGGCTAAGTCTAAAGGCCCAATAATGCGCGACGTTAAATATGGATATGCATACGGGTGAAGACTCCTGTACGTACTCTGCGTTCATTTCCTATGTAATTCTGCACGTTTTCTGCAAGCTTACGGATACGGATGAACCGGAGCAGTACCACACACTCTCACACATTTGACTCTCTACTGCCCACTAATGGATGTATTGCTTAACATAATATCAACGTGAAATACACATCCATTTGAAAGGGACGCATTTATTTTTGTATGAAAATGGAGCATAATTGGGAGCAGAAGTATTGTGGGTCTACAGATGCACAGATATGTACAGGAAAAGGGACAATGCACTAATGTTCTGCTGCCTCTGAAGACTTTTAACACTTTTTCACTCAGACATTTCACTGCAACTCATGCCAACGTCAGTTTTTCATATAGCCTATATTTACAGTACTGTATATATAACCAGCATTTTCTCTATTCTTATTGATAGATAATATCCTATGTGTCTTTGCTACATCCTACTTGCTGATGCAACGTCAAGATTTCTCCACAGTAATCCTTAGAGACTCATCTACTCGAATCTCTTCCTGCTTCACCACGTCTTCCTGTTCACCCTCTCATCTCCCTCACTCCCACCCTCGCTCCACAGCACTTCCTCTCTCTCTCTCACATACGAGTACACACACACACACACACACACACACACACACACACACACACACCCTCCCTCCACAGCACTTCCTCTCTCTCACATATGACACACACACACACACACACACACACACACACTCCCTCCCTCCACAGCACCTCCTCTCTCACATACGAGTACACACACACACACACACACACACACACACACACACACTCCCTCCCTCCACAGCACCTCCTCTCTCTCACATACGAGTACACACACACACACACACACACACACACACACACTCCCTGCCTAGCACCTCCTCTCTCACATACGAGTACACACACACACACACACACACACACACACACACACACACACACACACACACACACACACACACACACACACACACACACACTCCACAGCACTTCCTCTCTCTCACATAGGAGTTTGTATGAAATCTCTTTGCTCGCCCTTTCATGCTTAGTGCCGGCTGACCCCCCCCCCCCCCCCCCCCGGGATATTCTTTTGACGGCTTCCGTTCCTTTTTTCTCTCTTATATTCCACCGTCGTTTATTGAAACAGAAGAAGAAGAAGGCTTGACGGGGCACGGCTTTACCAGGGCTGCTCGGATGGATTTGCATATATACAATCTCAGCGCTGCTTCCCTGAGCCCAGAGGCAGTATGGGATATTGGAGGGTCGGAGTGCATTAAACCTTGGCTGAAGACTGAATTGAAAGGAAACCGAGAAAGACAAATAAAAACGTAGCCGCGTTTCGGCCGATATGGGTTTCTGGATTTTATAGGCGTCCAATATAAGGTCCCATATTCTCCACTCTCTAGTGTTTTATTTTGGCTCATCATCCAGAAAGAGAACAGATGAGTAGGACTCATCTCATTTAGGAATGAAACACTTCATTTGTACAAGTGTGAAAAATGCATTATGCAGGAATGGAAATGAATATATTTTGCGCGATTATTGAAACAGTCAGAGAATGTTTTCCAGCAGAGCTCTACTTGTCAGGGTGGAGAAGCCTCTGAAACAGCAGTGAGATCATGACAGGACACTGAAACACTGTTGAAAACCAGGATATGAGGATAATGACAATCATATGAAAAAGAAAAGGAATCAGAATGTATCTCAAGAATCAATTAAGTTTCCTTGATCCTTCTCTATATTATATGTTATTCCACTGGATTTCAATGGAGACTTTTAGGACGTATTCACACCTTCCAGTTGTTTGGAAATCGGATGCGGACCCTTTGATTTTTGCCTGTGTCAGCACAAACGAACCAAGGGACAAATGCAACAAGTGTCTCATGTTAGGCCCTGAATGAGAGCAAAGCAAACAAGATACAGCACATGCTGCTTCAGACCCTTCTCCACCCTGATGGGACAAGACAAGTCTCCATTGGAACTCATTTTTGCAAATTCTTTGGCATACATGGAACAGGTGCACTGAATACCCAGGGATGTGAACTAAAATAAAAAATAAAATCATTTTTGGGTTCAGCTCGTCTTTAACCCATTGATACCTGATGCAGTATTTGTGTGTGTGTATCCCTTTAAGACCGCGAAACGCGTGACGCGGTTCGCAGTCTTAAAGGGATACACACACACACACACACAAAGGGATATACACGCAAATGCTGCATCAGGTATCAATGGGTTAATTAAATAACAATTTTTTTTAATTGTGACTCACGGTTGAAATGTAGACGGTGGAAACCCTGGGAATTGAACAGTGCCCTCCGGTGGGAAAGGTGAGTGTTTACGCCCTCCATCCACCCCGGCCACCACGCTATTTCTATAGGAGACTCTATGACATGTATAATGCTGATATACACGTATCTAGAAAGCTCATATTATGCTTTGTTTTTTTGGTCCAGAAAATTCTACGTAGCCACGGATTACAGAAACGTACAATGACATTTTATGCTACACAGGCTGGCACCACATATGATTTATAATAACAGGACAGCATTAGCCTGATTTATTGGTATACCCCCAACGCCCCCCGCCCCCCCCACACACACACACACGCACGCACACGCACACACGCACACACACACACACACACACACACACACACACACACACACACACACACACACCTCCCGAGGCGGGCGTGGAACTGCTGCTGTTGATTTTATCATGGCCCTCTTGTTGCATTCCATTATGAGCTGCCTTTTACAGCACAGCTTCAGGGAGAGTTTGATAGCTTCATCGCACATAAAGTCACACATAAACACAACGCTATATAACATCCTGGCATTTTAATTACTCTCTCTCTCTTTCATCATCTACCTGTCTTTATGCAAATTTTCAATTTAGGCAGCGTTCACACCCAACGCGCTTTTTTCAGTAGTTTTTGTGTGCTTTGTTTTGTTTATCCCCTGCAGTCGCGTGCAGTACAGTACAGTTCAGGACACGACGACCACACGGACGGTAGCCAACTAGTTTAGTCTGTTTGATGTTGTTCACTGTCAACATGAAAGCCAGGTTATTGCCAATTCTGGCAGCAGCGGAGGTTGAGGATCCCTCTGGGAAGAGAAGAGGTAGGAGGAGTGAAAAGACAAGCAGCGCGCTTTTCCTCCAAATGTTCAACTTTTTTTCAGCTTAAAAAAACGCCCAGAGCGCTCCTCCAAAAACACTAGACGCCACCAGCGTTTAAACGCCAGGTGCGTTCCTTGAAAGAGGAGCACATTTAGCGCGTCCTTACATAGAGAATGAATTGCAGAAAGACGCTGGCAGCTCAAATGAACGCCGCCTTATGCATGAAAAACCTGAGTGGAAACAGCAGGAAAAAAATGAAAAAATGTCCAAATATTGCAAAAAAGTTTTCACCCTCCGGTGGTGAGAGGTGGAAAGTGGAAACATTGGCCTATAATGGATAAAAGGTGAATGTGACTAATGCAGTGGAAACAGATGAAGTGAATCTTGCATGGTCTCTGGGTTCACCTGTGTGTTTTAACACCTTGCATGGTCTCTGGGTTCACCTGTGTGTTTTAACACCTTGCATGGTCTCTGGGTTCACCTGTGTGTTTTAACACCTTGCATTTACTCACTTACCGTAACTGCTCCGTGGATTAGACCTTATGTATACACGCCCAATTGAAGAGTGGCACCTGGTAATCCATTTCATGGTGTAGCATTTTAATAGGCTAGATGTTTTTCATACAGCTCGCTCACTGTCAGCAAGACAACGGCACGTATGGGCTTTGAATCAGCAGGCAGACAGCACAACTGACAGCACAACTGACTGCACACCAACTCCTAATATCCGCATAATAGTGGGTGGAAATGTGCATCATTTAGCATTTTCTTTTGCTGAAATTTTCTGAAAATTCGGTTACAATTTGCGATACACGACTAGGATGAAAACCCAACTTCTGTCTCTCTGTCCCTTCCTCCCTCCCTCCCTCCCTCTCTCTCTCTCTCTCTCTCCTTACCGGCGTGAAGTTCATGACCTTTAGGATCCAGATGGTCAGTGCCAGGTTGACGATCATGGTGACGAGGAGGAGGAGGATGAAGAAGTAGAGGCACCTCTTCCTCCAGCCGTAGATTCCCACGGCCGGGTAGATGGGAGCGCCGCCGCACACCGACGCCGCCCGCTGGTGCAGCGGGTTGGGCTGGGCAGCCAGGATGTACTGCTCCTGGGTCATCTGGAAGGCACACAGACAGAGACCAAGTGCACACGTGAGAAACCACTCCTTTTATAATAATAATAATAATAATTGACTTTTCATTATGAAACTTCCCTTAGATCGTCGTTTCATTATCATTATTTCATTATCATTGTCATTAGGCCAGCCTACAGCTAGATCTTATTCTGCATGTCGATGATTTAATTTCATTTACAAAACACTTTATTATGTGCATTCAATTAAGAGGAAGAAAAAATATGACCTGAACTTTAAAGACCCCCTAAAGTCATGTTTTCAGATCTATATAATAAAATACTCTACTTTGAATAATAATTTATTTCATGGTTTTCCCCCCACCAAAAAAAGGTACATTATCTTGTTAAAAATCCTTAAAATGACATCCACTCCTCCTCTTTCATTCAAAATGCCAGAGAAAGAATATGCAAATTCATCCCAAACGTTTTCCTGCTGGACACAAGAGGTCTCCTAATTAAAGTCCATTGTCAGTGTGTGTGTGTGTGTGTGTGTGTGTGTGTGTGTGTGTGTGTGCACACAGGAGGCATCAAGTTTCCACGTCACACTTGTGTAAGTTGGAGACAGAGAGAGAGAGAGAGAGAGAGAGAGAGAGAGAGAGAGAGAGAGAGAGAGAGAGCAGGGATGAGAGGAAGAGCGAAAGACCAGAGCATGATAAAATGAGATAGAAGTTGAGCGGTGAAGTGGCGACAGATAGCAAGTACTACAGAGAGAGAGAGAGAGAGAGAGAGAGAGAGAGAGAGAGAGAGAGGGGGCAGATAAGAGAGGAGAGGAGAGAGTCCATTAGTTGTAGTGCAGCAGGAGAAGTCATTAGAGGCAAGAGATATGGACATATCTGTGTTCATCTCTCTCTCACTCACTCACATACAACACACACACACACACACACACACACACACACACACACAGTCTTTGTTTGCTGAGGTTGGGGTTAAACCCCTCACCTGTCCAGGTGTGTAGTGGTAAACACAGGTGTGTATTTAAACCCCTCACAGCCTGTCCAGGTGTGTAGTGGTAAACACAGGTGTGTATTTCTGTCCAGGTGTGTAGTGGTAAACACAGGTGTGTATTTCTGTCCAGGTGTGTAGTGGTAAACACATGTGTGTATTTCTGTCCAGGTGTGTAGTGGTAAACACAGGTGTGTATTTCTGTCCGGGTGTGTAGTGGTAAACACATGTGTGTATTTCTGTCCAGGTGTGTAGTGGTAAACACATGTGTGTATTTCTGTCCAGGTGTGTAGTGGTAAACACAGGTGTGTATTTCTGTCCAGGTGTGTAGTGGTAAACACATGTGTGTATTTCTGTCCAGGTGTGTAGTGGTAAACACAGGTGTGTATTTCTGTCCAGGTGTGTAGTGGTAAACACAGGTGTGTATTTCTGTCCAGGTGTGTAGTGGTAAACACATGTGTGTATTTCTGTCCAGGTGTGTAGTGGTAAACACAGGTGTGTATTTCTGTCCGGGTGTGTAGTGGTAAACACATGTGTGTATTTCTGTCCAGGTGTGTAGTGGTAAACACAGGTGTGTATTTCTGTCCAGGTGTGTAGTGGTAAACACAGGTGTGTATTTCTGTCCAGGTGTGTAGTGGTAAACACATGTGTGTATTTCTGTCCAGGTGTGTAGTGGTAAACACAGGTGTGTATTTCTGTCCAGGTGTGTAGTGGTAAACACATGTGTGTATTTCTGTCCAGGTGTGTAGTGGTAAACACAGGTGTGTATTTCTGTCCGGGTGTGTAGTGGTAAACACAGGTGTGTATTTCTGTCCAGGTGTGTAGTGGTAAACACAGGTGTGTATTTCTGTCCAGGTGTGTAGTGGTAAACACAGGTGTGTATTTAAACCCCTCCTCCTGTCCAGGGGCCGGTTGCACCAACTGGTCTTAACTATGCCTGGTCGTAACTCCTACGTCGGTCTTAGTTAAGACCATGGATTTACGCCTGTTGCACCAACACGGCTTACTCTGGTCTTAACTACGCTGGTCGTAGCAATGCGCGTTCATGTGAATTGTCGGGGAATGCCCTCTGATTGGCCCACATGTGCCTCGCGCCGTCACCCACTACTGTATGTGCGTCACTACACCCTCCCTCCTCCCACCCCCCTCCTCCTGTGGAAGCCCCGGGGGAAAATGGCGGCGGCGATTAGTGTCAGGGAGTCTGAATGAAATCGAATGTAACGTTCCCAATTCTATGTATTACATTCTAAAAAAGTAACGGCAACATTTGGGAAGGCTAAGCCACACAACTAGTTAGTTATAATCTAACGTCGTGCTTTCAAAGACGGCGAACTGGCGGTGTTACGACGATGACGGTCAAAAAGGTCTCCGCGGAGATCTCTGCTACGCCTCCTCCTGACGAGGCGTAGGAGTTACGCCTGGTCTTAGTGAAAATAAGGCTTAAGTCGTCTTGGTGCAACCGGCGTAGCTGTTAGGTCGTAAAGTTACGACCAACTTAGCTTAAGACCAGTGTAAGACCAGTTGGTGCAACCGGCCCCAGGTGTGTAGTGGTAAACACAGGTGTGTATTTATTGACCCACCTGCCACCCTGGCATGTGGTCTTCTGCCCTAAAAGAAATTGCGATGGCAAAGGCCAAATGGCCACGCCCCTAAAAATGAAATTCCCACCCTGCCACAGACAAAGATCTGGTCCCAGGCTCCCCCATGTGATGTGAAGAGTTGTGCTGCCTGGTACTCTAGATGTTTTATTACACAAAGTGTATGAAACCCATGACAGTCATACATTCTGCCATTGTGTCAATTAGGGATGGAATTCTAGGGAAAATAAATGATCGCCCTTGTTGCTTGGGATCCCATGGAACCCCCACAATTAGGGCTTTCACACCGGCAGGGCTCCGTGCCGGTTCCGGTTCCCGAACCCAAATTTGAACCGGCCGGGCACCTTCAGACCGAAAAAATTATTGGTTCGGAACCTGAAAAGTTGGTTCTCAGCGGAACCAAAAAATAGTTGGTTTTTCCTTGGGAACAGTGACATCATCAGTGGGCGTGTCTTATTCTAGGCTGTGAAAACGAGCAGGAAGGAGAAGAAGGCAGCGACAACATGGAGAAAAATAATTTGCAGTGGTCTCCTGAGGAAACCAAATGTTTAGTGGCGATTTGGGCATCTACCGAATCTCAAGAAAAGCTAGAAAGCAGTACAAGAAAGAGCAAGTCGTATGCCGAACTTGTGGAAGAGATGGCCAAGGCTGGGTTCACTCGAACGCCAGACCAAATAATTAATCAACTTAAAAAAACTGAAGAAGGACTACCGAATAATGTCCTCCCACTTTGGTTCCGCTTAAACTGGTGTGAACATGGGCTGGTTCGCCAGAAAGCACCAAGGTTCTGAGACTCCAGAACGGAGCCAGAGCCAGAACCAGAACCGTATCTGTCTGAAAGCGGTAATTGAGAACCTGTCTGTGTCTGTGGAGACACCCCACAGATGTTAGGGGGTAGGCGGAGCTAACGCAATATACTCACACTTCAACTAGCGTTACTAAGTAACTAAGGACAACTCTTGTGTGAAGTAGGCTAACAAGCTACTTTGTTTACGCTCTCAGCATTACGAGTGGTTACTACGGCCGAACAAACTGCCTGACGTTACATTATGCAACATAGGTGTTGCCAAAGAGAACCAAACAGGAATATTCAAGATTATAAATAAGAAAACTTGACTTGGGGACTCCGGAGAGTGAAAGACAAATAAGGCGGCCCGCCTTATTTGTCTTTCACTCTCCCATCCTGTGGCGTCTACTTCAGACTGTTGACTTGTGTTGGACGACCCTGTGCCTCCAGCAATAACCTTTTGCGTCAGTATAGCGACGCCGAGGGACTTGACAAATAGTCAACATATAGGAGACGTCGGGAATTAAAACAGGCTGTCATGTACAATACATCCAGAGCATGTTTCTGTCCTCTCTCTCCCCTCACCCCTCTCCACCTCCTATCTTCACCTCCTCTCTCCACCTCCTCTCTCTACATCCTGAATGTTCTCTCTCCCTGCTTGCTTGCCTTCACCCATGCCGCTCTTTGCTCTCATTATCGGCCTCTCCTCTCCTCTTCCAATCCATTCTCCATCCCTCCATCCCTCCCTCCCTCCCTCCCTCCTCCCCTCATCCCTCCCTCCCTCCCTCCCTCCCTCCCTCCTCCACTCATCCCTCCCTCCCTCCCTCTGCATCCAATGCATTTGTTAGATTGAACTGACAACAGAGCCATCCATCAGTCCCATGGTGCACCGCTGCCCGGGGGCCCCTGCACAGTGTGACCCGACTTTATTAGCGTCATGGCGGCTTGACAGCCATGAAACCAGCAGAGCCGCATCGCCATGGTTACCGTTACAGCATCCGGTGCATTAGACTTCATAAACAATGCAGAGCTCTTCTGTTTTCTTCTTCATAGTCACTGAAGTGGTGGAGAAAGCAATTGGGTCATCTGTGACCTCCAGAGCATCATGGGGGAATAACAACCACTAATATTAACACAGAAATGCATTAATATGCCCTGTATGCCCCGCCCCCAGTCACAAAGGTTCCCTCATGATCATTTCTTTAAGAAATAACAGACTTAACAAAGTGTTTGGTTTTTCTGAGCAGTTGAGCGGTTGTCATTGTTTATTACCGGAGAGGTTGCTCTACCTGTGGCTGCCGGGCCGCGGTGGTGCCTCACGTTTTATTCTTGAAACGGGTTAGCCAATCAGAACGGAGGGCTTGTTAATATGAATGAGCCCTTAAAGACACAGTGACAGAAACAGGCTCAGAGAGAGGCTGAAAGAGGAATGTGTTTTTGGTACATGACACCCCACAGCTTTGAGTGGACCTCAAGACACTGAAAAGTGGAGACAATGAGACGTTTATGCCCGTTTCAATCAGATTCAATCACATTTTTCAATCAGCTGTTTACCCTAAAAGCATACCTCCCTTTGTTTTGTATTTTAGCCATTTGGTGGCTTCTGAAGCCACACTTAGGACACAGATCAAACACTGACCCTACATATGTCTGTGTAAGAATTCAAGTTCAGAATTCAAGCTCTCATCTCATGGGGTTAACGAAGATGGAGAATCAGAAGGCTTGGGCTTGGCAGTTGGAAGTCTGTGTAGAGAGTAATTAGTATGCGAGCAGCCGATTGGCTACATGTGAAGAAGCGCTGGGAGCGATCTGCTGTACCTGTCAGAAGCTGCAGCTCTCCTCTCATCTGCTTACACTCAATCCATACTGCAGCTTCAATATGGCTTCACTTCTGATGGCCCTGACATTCTGACTCTCTCTCTCTCTCTCTCTCTCTCTCTCTCTCTCTCTCTCTCTCTCTCTCTCTCTCTCTCTCTCTCTCTCTCTCTCTCTCTCTCTCTCTCTCTCTCTCTCTCTCTCTCTCTCTCTCTCTCTCTCTCTCTCTCCCCTCCCCCTCCCTCCCCCTCTCTCTCTCTCTCTCTCTCCCTCTCCCTCTCCCTCCCCCTCTCTCTCTCTCTCTCTCTCTCTCTCTCTGTCTCTCTCTCTTTTTTACAACAACACAACTACAGTACTAGTCTACTACCAATAATTAGGAAGTCCCACAGTCATGGAAGACCTGGAAAAGTTAGTAAAATCCTCATAAAATCCTACATCCTAGTACAATTCTGTTATGGGTCTTTTAAGTCATGGAAACGTTTTTGAATTATTGTATCCATGGAAATGTGTGGGAACCCTGAATAATAATAATAATAATAATAATAATAATACTAAGACAATCAAGCATACACATGTAATCTCACGGTTAGAATAAATTCAGGTTAGGCTTCCCATAGACAGCCAACCAGTGTAGAATTAATTAGTTGCATAAAAATCATTTAATCAGTATTTTTTCTTTAAATTACAGGCTGACAGATAAATAGATATGACCTCTTTCTATTCCCTGCTGCTTATTGCTGTCTGCCTCGTTTTCTGCACCTGCCTGTTCTGTCTCTCCCCTCTGAACATTGTTAACCAATCAATACTTGTCTTATTGAAAGGTCACATCAGCGGATAGTACACACATATAGAAAACACATACACACAGGTAGTCATGTTTGGATAGTACACACATATAGAAAACACATACACACAGGTAGTCATCTGTTTGGATAGTACACACATATAGAAAACACATACACACAGGTAGTGATCTGTTTGGATAGTACACACATATAGAAAACACATACACACAGGTAGTCATCTGTTTGGATAGTACACACATATAGAAAACACATACACACAGGTAGTGATCTGTTTGGATAGTACACACATATAGAAAACACATACACACAGGTAGTGATCTGTTTGGATAGTACACACATATAGAAAACACATACACACAGGTAGTGATCTGTTTGGATAGTACACACATATAGAAAACACATACACACAGGTAGTGATCTGTTTGGATAGTACACACATATAGAAAACACATACACACAGGTAGTGATCTGTTTGGATAGTACACACATATAGAAAACACATACACACAGGTAGTCATGTTTGGATAGTACACACATATAGAAAACACATACACACAGGTAGTCATGTTTGGATAGTACACACATATAGAAAACACATACACACAGGTAGTCATGTTTGGATAGTACACACATATAGAAAACACATACACACAGGTAGTCATCTGTTTGGATAGTACACACATATAGAAAACACATACACACAGGTAGTCATGTTTGGATAGTACACACATATAGAAAACACATACACACAGGTAGTCATGTTTGGATAGTACACACATATAGAAAACACATACACACATCTAGGGCTGCCACAAACGATTATTTTGGTAGTCGACTAGTCACTGATTATTTCAACGATTAGTCGACTAATCGGATCAGAATGCACAATTACTCAATCGCTCTGATTTAGCTATGATCAGCTTCTAAATTTAGCTTCAAGTTGTTTTAAGCATGTGCCAACTAAAAATAAAGACAATTAAGATGATAATTCACTCAAAAATAATCTTGCTAATTAGCCTTTATCTCCATCATCGTCTGCATTCACCACAACGTGCTTCCCTTTGAGATGCTCGCGCATCATACTCGTGCTGCCATGATAAGCGAGTTCAGCTTATTTAGCAGATTTTGCATTTCACATTATTGTGAGTGAAATGCTCCCACACTTTGGACGTATGATGAGGACGGCTAGACATTTTTTCTGTGGAGAAGCACTGGGAGCTGCTTGTTTTTCCGGTCACGGTGATGTCACGTTTTCCCCGGATGATGGGTACTGCGCATGTGCATCAAAGACAGGACGGAGACGCCTGGATGCCAGGCCAGCCAGTGAGGCCATCGCAGGCAGCAGCTTCGGGGGAAACAAAACAAACATTTTTTTCAGCTAAAAAAAAAACATGCGATGACGTCGATGACCAAATACGTCGGCGACGATTTTGGTCATCGACGTCATCGCGACTAGTCGACTAATCGTGGCAGCCCTACACACAGGCACAAAATGGCACAGATAGTTTGTGTGAGAGAGATCGCGCGCAGTATGCTAAAGTCACGTTGTGACGTAACACCTACCCCTCTGGGAGAACAGAGTGTAAGGGGGCGTGGCTTGAAGGAGACAGCAGGAGAGAGCTGGATAGGGAGAAATCCAACTCTGACAGTTCTGAGGTTGTGAGCACTCATTACAGGGAGGGATGACAACTGCATATATGCATTTAGAAGTAAAAACAGCTTTTGCACGGAATGGGACCTTTAACATTATCCTATGAGAACGTGCGTGTGCTGCATGCTGTTTGCATCACATTCCCAGGACAGAGCTATACCAGACACCGGCTGTTTACAACAGACAATGTAAAAGTAGAAAAATGGAAATGTATTGATGTCAAAAGGTTTTGGATTGTGACTCTAAGTGGAAGTGACAGGAGCTTATGTTGCATAACAATAATACAGTGGATGAAAATGACTTGTGAAGTGGAAAACAACTGTTTGTTTTCTGCATCCGTCTTCAGAAAACCTGCTTCAAATGGACTACAGCGGGGTCATGACCCTACACTTACACTAACCCTAACCCTAACCCTACAGCGGGGTCATGGATCTACACTAACCCTAACCCTAACCCTACAGCGGGGTCATGGATCTACACTAACCCTAACCCTACAGCGGGGTCATGGATCTACACTTACTAGGGGTGTCACGATACACTCAGTTCACGATACGATACGTATCACGATACTGGGTTCACGATAACGATACGATACGATACGATTTTAACAATATTTTTTTAAACTTGAATAATGACAATATATGACTGGAAAAGTAGTATTTTATTTGAAATGCACAAATACAAAACATGCTGTTGTGGGAAATTGTTATTACAATAACAACTAGAAAAAACATGAGATTGGAGATAAGGCTTATCTTGAAATAGAATGAGTTACACCGTCACTTAGATTTACTTTGAACTAAAAGGTTTCTCAGCAGTATAAATTCTCATTATGCATCTTCAGTTTTTCTTCAAACTCAAACAACAAGACTTTTCTTAATCTATTTTTTATGCATCTTCAGTTTTTCCTGTCAAGTAAACAGTTTTGCCAGAAACTCAATTGAATGGTTTCTCTCCTGTATAACTTCTCATGTGTCTCTTCAGAGACTTGTTCAACTGAACTACTTTCCACACATTGAACTTCAACAAACAAAGACGTTTCTTAGTCTATTTTTTGAAAAAAAAAAAAAAAAAAAAAAAAAAAAAAAATTTGCGATATGAGATTTCATCTCAACGATACATATCGTGACGTTTTACTATCGCGAAATTTCGTGGGACGATATATTGTGACACCCCTAACACTTACACTACTCAAATCTTTGTATGAGAGAGACACACAAAGAGAGGGAGAGGGAGAGTGTGTGTTCCAGTCTGGAAGAAGCTTTTATCACCAAGGTTTTGAAATACCAACTGCTCAAGGATGCCATTTTACAGCTTGGGTATAATTGTAAATTGCTTGTTTTCATATTACACGTGACGTTCACGTACAAAAGCAACCTACAACTATTATGCACTCAGACTACAGAAAATAGCAATAAGAATGGTACACAATGTGGGATGTTATGAACATACAAACCCACTGCTTTTAAAGTCATATGCTTTGAAACTTATGGATCTGGTAAAATTTAAAACCGCACAAATAGTATACACAGCAAGAAATAATTTACTTCCTGGTAACATTCAAAAAATGTTCCTCGACAGAGTATAATTTAAGGGGGAAACTGAATCTGAAGCAACGCTATGTTCGCACCAGTATTAAAAGTATGTGCATCTCAATTTGTGGGGTGACGTTGTGGAATAGTCTGGATGAAGAGATTAAAATTAGTAAAAATATTGCACAGTTTAAAAATAGATACAGAAACTGCATTTTGGGTAAATATAGTGTTTTATTGAGGAAGGGGAGTGCAATGCACAATCCTCTTAACACGTTCACTGCCGTCGACGAGATATCTCGTCAAAAAAAATCCAACGGTTGACTGCCGTCGACGAGTTATCTCGTCAAAAAAAAACTGTTTTTTTGACGGTGGGACGTGGATCCAAGCCCCCTACGTCTCCTATAAAAATATGGGAGCCACCGAACGTGTACAACCCATTCCACCGACCCACTAAGTGGCGACAGTGCTCTCCAGACTAGAAAAAGCAGAGCAAAAACAGCAGAAAATAGCGTGAGGAAAACGGAGGAAGGAGGAGGAAAACGCGGCGAAAACGCTTTCGCTTTCGCGCTGGAGCTGGCGCACAACATGGGGGATTCCTAAAATACACTCTGGGTGCAACACACGCAGCAGAAAGCTCAAAAGCCCAGAATCGCACGGGAGGGGGGTGGGGGTGCTGTTATGGAGGAAATTACTGTTCCCGATCCAGACTCGCCCGACAGCACAGACAGGCAGCAGAGACTCGCTTGTGACACACGGAGCCACGGAGGGAGGAGGAGAACACCCACGGAGGGAGGAGTTTGAAGGAGAGGGGGGTGGGGGTGCTGTTATGGAGGAAATTACTGTTCAGAACTAATTGTTTAGATGTCTGGTGTCTTACTGATGCCAAAAATAAATGGTTAAAGTGACTGTTCTGCCTGTTCTATCGAATTTCACAAAAATGCAATTATCTCAGCTTTCCTTCTCAGACGCTGAAACCATGCTGTATTCAACTGCTAATGCCTACATAACTACTAACTCTACAAACTAACTCTTTTAGACAGAGAAAGCACACATTCTATTAGTTCTTTTGAGATATTTTGTGTTCACAAATTCCTAGCAGAAAATAATCCTCGGCTCTTGAAAGATGAGCCAGAATCCTCAAAAAAAAAACTTGGCAGAAGCTACCTACAGTAAAAAAAAACTGTTGGCAGTGAATGTGTTAATAGTGTCTGCTTTTCTATAAAAAAAAAAAAAAAAAAGTTTTTCTTCTTACATTCATGAATGATTGGTTGTTGATTGAGTAACTGTGTTATAATGTTGATAATTATCTATGTAAATTTAGTCTAGTTATGATGAACTCTGGAACAGAGTATATTAGAGAATAGGGGTAGGACTAGACAAACATCTACTTCCTCCTACTCCTTTTCGGACGTGACCATTTGATTAGTTATTTTGTTTTTTTTTTGTCTGTTTTTATTTCTTTTTTTATTTCTTATTTTATTTTATTATATGTACCGGTATATATGTGTACATGTATATTTCCTTTTTTAACGTTCGAAATAAATTTTCATTCATTCATTCATATTTGGAAGCCTTGGTAATGTCCATAGGCGGTCGTAAGTGGCCTGCAGAGGGCAGTACTGCCCTGACCGAGAGCCAAGGCTCTGGCCAAATTCTGCTCTATTTCTGCAATAATTGGCAGTCGCCACATTTGGAGGAGGCGCTGTTTCCTTTATCCATAGATTCAGACTAGATACATCTGTCACTATGAGATTTCCCATTGTTTGCACATCTACTATTGTTTGTGTTCAAGGATTTTTGGTCTAATGTGAACACAAATAAAGGTATTAAAATGTGTGTGCAGGCGTGCATGTTAGTCCACGCTATAGGCTGCACTGTACTGTGTGTGTGTGTGTATACTGTACTAGAAATCTTGCGCGCTACGCCCGCTCGACTCCTCGGCTCGCTAGCTTGCCCGCTGCGCGACCTCGCCCGCCCTGCAGGTCGCCTGCTGCGTGGGCTCGCATACGCAGCTCGGCTGCTGCGTGGCACACACATGCATACAATTCCAACACAGTCTCACAGACAATTGTAAAATAGCAACGTTTTGGACCAACCAAACCAAACCAACCAACAAGGTAACGTTCGTAGATTTTAGGTTTAGAATTAGGGTATGGGAGGGGTTAGAAAATGGAAAATCTCCCGAAACCACGCCTACACCTGTATAAACGTACATGTGTGTTTGTGTACCATTTTGCAATTTCGGAGCCAAAATTGTAACATAGCAACGTTGGTCCAAAAACGTTGCTATTTTAAAAAATGTTGGGAGATCGGGTTAACAATTCCATTGCTTTTATATTTCTCCAATGAAACAGAAAACAGAAGTCATAAGCCTATGACTCAGCTGTCAGCCCGCTGATTGGATCAGTGTTTCTAATCATTCACCAATCACATCCATTCTCACAAGAAGACAGTCCATTCAAATATGGCTCCCTTTTGATCTCTGTTTGTATATTATGAGTGAGAGAGAGAGAGAGAGAGAGAGAGAGAGAGAGAGAGAGAGAGAGAGAGAGAGAGAGAGAGAGAGAGAGAGCGAGCATGCGTGTGTGATAAAGCACTAAGGCAAACTGAATTGGGAGCGGTCTGTGTTGGCTGCAGGGTGTTGGTTTGGACAGCCAGCCATCCCTCTCTGTCACCGTGGGCACTCAGGTGTTCAGCCAATGGATGTGTACAACACACACACACACACGTGCGCGCACACACACACACACACACACACACACACACACACACACACACACACACACACACAGTACGAAGTACTCATCCACACAAAATATGCACACAAATAAGCAAACACACCTATGGACACACCAACACAAACAACATTGTAGCCACAACAGACACACAGGCAAATATAAACAATGGGTACATATGAAAATCACACACACACACTGGGTACATATGAAAATCACACACACACACTGGGTACATATGAAAATCACACACACACACACTGGGTACATATGAAAATCACACACACTTTATTGTTTACTTTACCATAATTTACAAAATGAACATCATGCTGTATTTATTGAAGAGATCCGAGGCACTCAAGAAGGTAATATGTTAAAAAGCCTTTATTCTCTATCATTTACAGAAAGTTAAAAACATTGCCTACGTGTTTCAGCCTCACGGCCTTCATCAGGGCCAGTCTGAATGGTGTGGGGTGTGGCATTCTTTTAAAAACAAGGCAGGTAAGCAAGGTAATCAAGGACAGGTGAGTAGTCACATGGTGCAGGTCTGATCACATGACACGAGAGCGATCATGAACATCATGCTGTGTTGAAAAAGACATGAAACTAGTGCCTGAGACCAGCAACTCATTAGGAACGCTTTCCCATTGACTTCTATTCACCTTATGTAGCCACGCCCATTTGACCCGGTTGTGTGGCCGTATCAAAACTTCCGGCTAAAAATAAAATAAAATAAAATGGCTGTCTGCTCCAATATCATCTAACTCTGAATTAACTAATAATTTAGCCAATTGTATGTAACATACCAAATAAAAGCAAACGGCAATGTCTAAGAATGCAACGGCATGTAACTGGCTCGTTAAGTCTCGCATTCCAGGGAATTACGTTAACGTCTGCGGGTCTTATAGGCGTAAGTGGCTCGAGCGCAACTCGGAGGAGAGAAAACTATCTGAAGCTTTCTTTGTTGGAGTCCAGGTATGTTTTACAATAAAGTGCTCGTCATTGTCGATGATAACGTTATCTGACCTGGCTCACAGTGGATACTCGCTTGCTTGCTGTGTACCGAGCTCAAAGTAGTAGGCTACGTTCTTTATTTTACCCCCTACACTGTCCACTCCAAAAATAACTCTCTTATTTTGCGCTGTGACCGCCGGAAGTGTTAAAAGGACCCGGAAGAATTTGGCCCACTGTAAGGTCTGAACATAAGGTGAATACAATCTGACTTCTCTTCGCAGCCATAGACTGAATAAACAGGTGAGTTATATACATGTAAAAATTCATCCCTACAGTTGTCATGAATGGGGAAATTAGCTATAGGGACCAAAACATTTTATTTATTTATTTTTGTAATCTGTAAACATGCTTATTTCTGCTGTAAGGTTGTGCATTTTAATGTGGGGGGTCTATGGGGATTTACTCGCTTTTGGAGCCAGCCTCAAGTGGTCATTTGAAGCAAGAGAGGCTGAATCCCCGTCAGCTCCAGAGCTACTGCTCTGTATCCGACACTGACCTTTGACCTCAGAATTCCCGCCCAAAGTGTCTCATTTTTATTAACCCATTGATACCTGATGCAGCATTTGCGTGTATATCCCTCATTTGTGTGTGTATCCCTTTAAGATAACTGAACCACACCAGGGATACACACACATACACACAAATGCTGCATCGGGTATCAATGGGTTAAATGCCATTATCGCGCTCCCCCTGACAACAACAAAAAAAGGGCTCCACTGATCCTTCACCTGATGGTGTTAGCTGCAAAGCTGTTTCACCGCTAAAGCCTGCTCCATAACTGCTCCATAACTGCGCGTCTATTTATAGACGCTCGGCGGTGAAAAACTTGTCCTCATTTGTCTCTGTCTGGATTTATCTCCGTCCAATGATGTCTTTCGTTTTTTCGGGACCCGCGAGACTGCGGACGGGCGGAAAGGAGGGAGTGAAAGAGAGAGAGAGAGGGAGGGAGAGAGAGAGAGAGAGAGAGCGAGGGGGGAGAGAGAGAGAGAGAGAGAGAGAATAGTGGAGTGGGGGATAAAGCAAAAGAGAAATGGATGTGGACAGAGAGAGAGAGGTTAGTTGAGATGCTAGTGTGCGTGATTGGCAGGTTCAATTAGCGTGGCTCCCATTCATCCTCAGCCTGGTCAGCCCGGAAGTTTCCCCCCGCTGTGGATTGGCTGTATTATGCGATATAAGGTATTATCCAATCACGCCACGCTATACAGGACAGGTGCCTCAGTGGAGAGTTGGTGCTGCATACTGTAAATGGATAGTAGAAATTGCTCGGTTGCTTGAAATTGCTTGAAAATTAACGGTTGGAAAATGCTATCTTTTGCCATTTTCCTGCAGCAGGGCGACAGTAAGTGGAGCTTGGCAAGGCTGTGCCTGGGTCTCATATCAGACAGAGGAGTTTGGAGGTAAACAGCTCCGCGGGGTGGAGATGAGAGCAGCACTTATGGAGGAGGTAAACAGATCTGTGGGTGGAGATGAGAGCAGTACTTATGGAGGAGGTAAACAGCTCTGTGGGTGGAGATGAGAGCAGCACTTATAGAGGAGGTAAACAGCTCCGCGGGTGGAGATGGGAGCAGTACTTATGGAGGAGGTAAACAGCTCTGTGGGTGGAGATGAGAGCAGTACTTATGGAGGAGGTAAACAGCTCTGTGGGTGGAGATGAGAGCAGTACTTATGGAGGAGGTAAACAGCTCTGTGGGTGGAGATGAGAGCAGCACTTATGGAGGAGGTAAACAGCTCTGTGGGTGGAGATGAGAGCAGTACTTATGGAGGAGGTAAACAGCTCTGTGGGTGGAGATGAGAGCAGTACTTATGGAGGAGGTAAACAGCTCTGTGGGTGGAGATGAGAGCAGAACTTATGGAGGAGGTAAACAGCTCTGTGGGTGGAGATGAGAGCAGTACTTATGGAGGAGGTAAACAGCTCTGTGGGTGGAGATGGGAGCAGTACTTATGGAGGAGGTAAACAGCTCTGTGGGTGGAGATGAGAGCAGTACTTATGGAGGAGGTAAACAGCTCTGTGGGTGGAGATGAGAGCAGCACTTATGGAGGAGGTAAACAGCTCTGTGGGTGGAGATGAGAGCAGTACTTATGGAGGAGGTAAACAGCTCTGTGGGTGGAGATGAGAGCAGCACTTATGGAGGAGGTAAACAGCTCTGTGGATGGAGATGAGAGCAGCACTTATGGAGGAGGTAAACAGCTGTGTGGGTGGAGATGAGAGCAGTACTTATGGAGGAGGTAAACAGCTCTGTGGGTGTAGATGGGAGCAGTACTTCTGGAGGAGGTAAACAGCTCTGTGGGTGGAGATGAGAGCAGTACTTATGGAGGAGGTAAACAGCTCTGTGGGTGGAGATGAGAGCAGCACTTATGGAGGAGGTAAACAGCTCTGTGGGTGGAGATGAGAGCAGTACTTATGGATGAGGTAAACAGCTCTGTGGGTGGAGATGAGAGCAGCACTTATGGAGGAGGTAACCAGCTCTGTGGGTGGAGATGAGAGCAGCACTTATGGAGGAGGTAAACAGCTCTGTGGGTGGAGATGAGAGCAGCACTTATGGAGGAGGTAAACATCTCCGCGGGTGGAGATGAGAGCAGCACTTATGGATGCAATTTTAGATAGACTTTAGAGAGAGAGAGCTAAGCAGGGAAAACGCATTCATTCCAACCGAAACCATCGACTTTCATAGAGTTGATGATGAAAATCTAAACATCACTTATCCACAAAAACGGTATTTGTGATCTTTGAATGTTACGTTTTGATATAATTTATCTACTTTTAAATAACCCTTTGATAATTGTGTGATACTGACAGACACAAAGAGAGGCTGGTCGCTCGCTCCTCTAACCAGCTGGCTGGGCTGTGCGTACGGAGTCTGCTTTAGAAGGCTTCACATTCATCACACTTCTCTCCTGTTCTGCTGGAGCCAGCAGAGATGACATTTTGTACAATTGAACAAGATACAATTTAATTGTGAATCTTTCTATACAGTCTGTCGAGTGTATTATTATGACCTCAACCAGGGATGTCACAATATATCGTCCCACAATATATCGCTATATCAAAATGTGACAATAAGTATCGTTGAGATGAAATCTCATATCGTGAGAAAAAGAAGCTGAACATGGTGGCACTGATCTGCATCGGATTGCATTGCTCGCTCTCCTTTTCATTGCTTTGTTTGAACAGACGAGGGACGTTACAGACACGGAGGATGAGAATGGTGAAATTACTCAAATTAGCGTGGAGGATGCCCCCTCAACTTACAAATCGATCGCAAAAAGAATATTGTTAAAATATCGTATCGTTATCGTGAACCCAATATCGTGTATCGTATCGTATCGTGAACTGAGTGTATCGTGACACCCCTAATCTCAACTCATTAGCAGGTCACCTAGTATAGAGAATAGTATAGAGGTGTGCATGGAGCAGAGTCACGTTAACATCCACAGTGAGTCATCAGAGTGCACGTATATATGCAGCGCAGTGCAGCTCACATCAATGGCAGAAGATGAAGCAACACAGAAAAAACAATCACAAATTATAGAGTGCAGAATTTCAAGTCCTTTAAGTGACACACACACACACACACACACACACACACACACACACAGACAGACAGACAGACAGACAGACAGACACACACACACACACACACACACACACAGACAGACAGACAGACAGACACACACACAATTCTTATTATAGGATACTAGTGTTTCAGGACCATGGTCAGCTCTGCACACAACACTGTGAATCCAATGTGCAGCAAGATAGTCTGAATATAGCATCCATAGAGCTGAAACAGCTTCTGCTGTTCTGATGTGGTGACAATCAGCTTTTTCCACACTCTTCATGTCTGTGTTAACAAACTCACATTTACAGTAAAAAATTTTCCCCACACAAGACTGATTTATTTATGCACATCTTTAGACGCTCGGTAATTCAGCTATGTGCTCAATGGTAGCACGACGGAGCTGTGATGGAGTGTGACTCTCTATCTAATGAGATGCTGCAATAGCAGTCTGCCTGTCATTCTCTATGTGAGCCTGTGTCAAGTCTGCAATGTAACACCACTGTTCCATGCCACCTCACATAGACACATACCAGACCTCCCGGGGTGCATGCAGATAGCCTATCTCTCTCTCTCTCACTTCCCTCTCTGCAAATCTTGATCTAGCCCTGTAATAACACATTATTTAATAACACCACAAGTAAGAAATGTACACTTTTTTCCTTTACCCCCCCCCCATTTCTTTATCCTATTTTTATGCCCCATTAGTGTTAATTTTAATTTATTTATCTCTCTATTATTATTTAATTTACCAGACCTCCCGGGGTGCATGCAGATAGCCTCTCTCTCTCCCTCTCTCTCTCACTTCCCTCTCTCCATGATCTAGCCCTGTAATAACAACACATTATTTAATAACACGACAAGTAAGAAATGTACACTGTCCCCCCCCATTTTTTTTATCCCCCATTAGTGCTAATTTTAAATTGTTTATCCTGGTTGCTGCTCCACCCTTTGCCAATCTGGGGAGAGCCGAAACTGGCTCCATGCTTCCTCCGAGACATGGGCAGTATGTCAGCCGCTTCTTTTCACCTGACAGGGGAAGCTTCACCGGTAGGACATAGCCAGTGTTTCCCATACATAAAGGAATTTGTGGCAGGCCGCCACAAAAGGATTTTGACTGCCACAAAAAGATGTTGACCAAAAAAAAAAAAAAAATGTTTTTTTTTTACAGTGCACCTGAACGCAACATGCAAGATACCCGCTGAATAAGTGTCCAATAAATGTTCATGTCATTCTGGCCAATACTTCTGTTATAGCATTTCAGTATGGAATATCTTTCAATAATCTATGATTTAGCTGCTAAATTGTCAAATACCGCCATCTGCTCGCTACCCAGGCACTTATGTATGTACTTAAGCTAACTAACTTAACCTAAATAACTATCCGGTGTGCACAACATTGTCAGCCTAAACTCCGTCTGACACCGCAAAAACCTACAATCCGCTACAGAAAAATGTATATTGTATGTTTATTAACTGGCCCCTGGCCTTCTGTCATTTCACGAAAGTGGCCCCCGGGCAAAGCAAGTTGAGTATCCCTGAGCTAGAGTATCTAAACAGGCTTAATGTGATAGTACTATGGGGCGGGGCCTGGGTTATGGTTTCAAACTTAATGGTGCTATACCTATTCATAAAACTAAAATAACTGGTGGTGCCTCCAATAATGTTCAGAAAATATATCCCCGTTGTTGTATGTTGTTGTATATTGTGTCTTTTTAATCTATCTTTTTATATCTATCTTACAATTATTTATTACCAAAATATGACTTACTTATATATGAATTATACAACAAGTATGCTTTAACTGCAATAAACCCAAAACGTGGGGATTTATTACTCTAAGGTAACAAAATGTAGGGGGAAAAAGTGCTTTGGATCACATATAAAATAATAATATTGACAAAAGACAAACAACAATTATGAATTTATCTATTTATCTTCCAATTCTTTATCGATGTATCTGTTACCTCTCATTTATATGTCCAATTATTATTATGTATAACCTCTTTGACACAATAAAACCTCCAAAATATACTGTGGGCCCACACTCACTCAAACCCAAAAACACCTGTTGCAGGCCGAGTCGTAGGCAGGTGCAATCAGTAGGCTACTCACGGAAGCCAGGGACTAATCAGAGGGGGGTAGTTCATGGAAGGAGGAGGTAGATGAGATGTGGACACACGGGGGGAATGGATGGGGGAAGACGTCAGAAGAAACAGCAGCAGCACACCCACAGGACCGAGGGCAAACTTGTTGTGGTCCAAACAGAGCTTTCCTGGTCCGCTCTCTCTCTCAGTGACCCCACTGTCCGTCTCCTGAATCAAACATATCAGCTAAGCAACAAGTCCAAACACTATTTAATAGTGATTTAGCAGTAGCTTGTCTTAACCAATTGCTTCAGATGCAACGCTAACAGTTTGACTGCAATGTGCTAATGACGATTTAGCTAAGCTAACGGCTAAGCGCTGTTAGCAACAAAACATCGTTTTTACACTTATAACATTCAGTTACAGCATATAAAACAACACACAGACCCGTATTTACCTCTGGTAGATAACACAACGTCCAAAACCACAGGGTACTTGAGTTATGAACGGAATGCTGTCAGTACAATATGTCTCTGAATGCTGACAAATTGCTTCCATCGTTCCTCAACTCCTCCGATAGATGCTCAGCTCACCACTAAGTCCCGCCCCTAACCCTGAGACTGGACTTGGGTTGGCTGTTCGATTTACGACTTCCAATTACGTTAAAGAAAACCATTGATGGACAGATTAGGCTACAAAGCATGTTAGGCTGATCGTCTGACCACATGTGTTGTTGAATCCTTGTATAAACAAACTATGGAACTCCAAACATTGACAAAACAGTCAATAGTATGACTTCTATTTTATACATTTAATCATCCATGTACATTTTTAAGCTTATTTATATTTTTTATCCATGTATACATATGTAAACTGTATTTATGCATTTCTATCTCTATTTATGCATATTAATTGTTTTTTTTAACTATTTACATCCTGATGTCTAAATGGATTTTAGCCAGGGCTACATACACTTGATAATAGGTACTAACACCCACATTTTGTAATACACAGCTTGAACACAAATGATGTACTTAGATGTTAGTGTCATTATAACACAGTGCCGTGCACTTTCTGTCTCTACTGTAGGCTACTGTGTAGATTAACCTCAAGTACAATTTCTATGAAGCTAAGGAATACAGTGACAGTTGATGTATTTTTTCACCAATGAAAGATTCTACTAATCTACTGGTATCTTTTTCAAATTAATTTTGAGTCAGATTCATACTAGAATGCACAAGATATGTTATAAAGATTTATTCTATGAAAGAAGACATCCATTTTGGTTGGTTATTACATAATGTACTATAGAGACAGTCCGCATGTCTGGGAACGCCCACAAAATGTTAAACGGCTGGCGCGCGAGTGGGGTAAAACCGCCCATATATCTCATGGGCTGACTCACCAAAAGACGGT
Organism: Poromitra crassiceps; assembly: GCF_964638095.1. Lineage (NCBI taxonomy): Eukaryota > Metazoa > Chordata > Actinopteri > Beryciformes > Melamphaidae > Poromitra > Poromitra crassiceps. Next base: position 25,969,858 of record NC_139646.1, read on the forward strand.
GCTGCGGCTCTAAACTACAGGTTTGGGGGTTCTAGAGCAGAACACAAGACGTCTGCTCAGATGTGCGTTTACTGTGGTGGTTAAATCCCCGATCGTGTCTGCCTGGGCTGGGCTATCAGCTAAATTCTAACTTTGCTGAATGGATAGAACGGGGGTTTTTACCCCACCCTGACCCCGCCCCCAGCCAGGCTGAGCCAGCTAAACCAACATCTATGATGAGACGTGGACTCAACCTATATTATTACATTTTCATAAAAAAAAAGTGCAACTCCCATAATATGTAATAATTTAGTACAACATGTGGGGACATTCATTACATACAGTTGTTATTTCATAATGCATTGTTACAAGGCTTGAAGGCCCTGCTCTTTCACAATCGTGTTTCTTTCAGTTCTCAAGCTAAATGTCTCCCAGACCCCCCCCCCCCCTCTCTCTCTCTCTCTCTCTCTCTCTCTCTCTCTCTCTCTCTCTCTCTCTCTCTCTCTCTCTCTCTCTCTCTCTCTCAAATTCAAATTCAAATTCAAATGAGCTTTATTGGCATGACAAGTTACAAGCTCGTATTGCCAAA
>NC_139646.1:25975425-25977925 GCF_964638095.1 Poromitra crassiceps
GCGCGCATGTGTGTGTGTGTGTGTGTGTGTGTGTGTGTGTGTGTGTGTGTGTGTGTGTGTGAGAGAGAGAGTGAGAGAGAGAGAGAGCGAGTGACGTGTGTGATTTACTGTACGTCCAGCAGTCACTCATGTCCGAGTCCCCCGACACCATACTCATATATCAACCTCCCGGTGCTGCGGAATAGAATGGAGCAAGGACAGAGCAGAAAGAGGTGGGAGATAAGGAGAAGTGGAGATGGAGAGACAGCCAATTTGCTGCATACAACTCAAGGCACTAAACATCTCTCTCTCTCTCTCTCTCTCTCTCACTCTCGCTCGTTCGCTCCCTCTCTCTCTCTCGCTCTCCCTCCCTCTCTCTCTTTCTCTCTCTCTCGCTCTCTCTCTCCCTCTGCAATTGTACCACTCCATATTCCCTGCAAATAGCTTTGGCTTTCAAGCCTGGACTCCATCATGTCTTCTCTCCCAGGCATCACATCGTATGATCTCCCCTGCCTTTTTTTCTTCTTCTTTTAAGTGCAACAGCTCTCCCTCTGCCATCAGCCTCCTCCTGTCTGTCTCTCACCTGTGAAACAAAGTTACCAGCTTGTCCAAAGAAGATGTAGTTGCACCAAGGCCCGTTGTGAAATAGCAATATGCTGCCATTTTCAAATGGCAGGAGGTCGCAGGAGGTGCAATATTTGTTAACCCATTGATACCTGATGCAGCATTTGTGTGTGTATCCCTTTAAGACCGCGAACCGCGTCACGCGGTTCGCGGTCTCAAAGGGATACACACACAAATGAGGGATATACACGCAAATGCTGCATCAGGTATCAATGGGTTAAAAGGGGAAAGATGTTAGAATACCATTTTAAATTAAATATGGTCTTGCTGCAGAGATGTCCTGGCCTATACACATCATGTTCTACAGACGTAAGAAAACCTCTTTGTTTGGTGCAGATCCCCGCAAAAATCACACCATAATCATTGTAAACATGTTTTTCCAATGAAAATGAGAATGACCGTGCAAAGAAATCACCCCCTCTCAATCATAATGCAATCGCAATAAGAGTAAAAAAAAAAAACAATTGAAAAAACATATTTTTTCAAAATTGTGCAGCCCTAATATGCACTCTCTTGTCTGAACTCTGTTGTTCCTCACTCTGAATCAGTTGCTGCCTTAAAGGGATAGTTCACATTTTTTAAAGTCTAGCCCTGACTGAAGCTTTTAGTGAGCTTCAGTCAGCATTTACATACAGTTGCATGACCCCATTGACCTTGCATTGATTTTTGCCCAGCTTTCCACACAAAGCACCTTCAGTTAAGATTTTCCTTAGAGTCTGAGTTAAGGGGTCCATAAAATGAAATCGCTTGCACAAGACACCCTTAAATCTTGTGCTTACGTTTTCCTTACAATGTTTAACTTTAAGGAGAAGATTTAAGGGTGATTTGTGCAACCAATTTTATTTTATGGACACCTTAATTCGGACTCTAAGGAAAATCTTAACTTGTGCAACCGGCCCCAGAGCTACTATGAGGAACAGCTTGGATTGTGCTGAGAAAGAACTCAACATCATCAAGTAGCAAAATAGGACATGGATTCCAAAAATCTGAACTATCCCTTTAAACTTCCACTCTGAGTTCTGTACTCCTGGCCTGAACTTGTCTTTTCCAGATTCCTGCATATATAGAGAGGGAGGTCAGTGCTCTCAGGACAGGACAGTATAAATGGGTGAACCCAAGAAGGACCTGGAACACTCGATTCACTGGAAATGTATTTATTTCAATAGGTGCAGACCAACGTTTTGACGCGACAGAAAATGTTTGGACTGATTAAGTCTGTCGCATCAGGAGTGCCGATGGGATCTTTAGGGACCACAGAGAGTCAGGACCTAACATCAGGACCTAACTAGGTCTCATCCGAAGGATGCTGCTCACTCACAGGACAGAGTCCCTGTCTCTGCCCTGGAGCATTGGGGAGATTATTCATCATCAGACTGTTCGTCAGACCATTCGGACCAGAGGGGAAGAGCACCTCCTACCAGTCCTCCAACACCACTTCCATCAGCACCAGTCTCCCATCCGAAGAGTATCCTAGGCCAGACCTGCTTAGCTTCCCAAGGAAAGCCAGTAATGTAATGCAGGAGCCACTGGTGCTGACTGGAGTGGATTTCATTGTGTGTGATTCTCACCACACTAGAACAGCAGAAGCTGTTTCAGCACTATGGACAGCTCTGTCTTGCTGCCCATCGGATTCACAGTGTTGTGTGCAGAGCTGACCATGGTCCTGAAACACTGGTATACTATAATAAGAATGAGTCTGTGTGTGTGTGTGTGTGTGCCCGTGTGCGTGCATGCATGTGTGTGTGTGTGTGTGTGTGTGTGTGTGTGTGTGTGTGTGTGTGTGTGTGTGTGTGTGTGCGTGCGTGCGTGCGTGTCTGTGTGTGTGTGTGTGTGTGTGTGTGTGTGTGTGTTGCACGTGCCGACCACACACAGTACACTCAACTGTCTTCTTCAAGGA
>NC_139646.1:25990425-25997925 GCF_964638095.1 Poromitra crassiceps
ACAGCAGTAACATGCCTGACCACCGTGTGACAGCAGTAACACGCCTGACCACCGTGTGACAGCAGTAACACGCCTGACCACCGTGTGACAGCGGTAACATGCCTGACCACCGTGTGACAGCAGTAACACGCCTGACCACCGTGTGACAGCAGTAACACGCCTGACCACCGTGTGACAGCAGTAACACGCCTGACCACCGTGTGACAGCAGTAACACGCCTGACCACCGTGTGACAGCAGTAACATGCCTGACCACCGTGTGACAGCAGTAACACGCCTGACCACCATGTGACAGCAGTAACACGCCTGACCACCATGTGACAGCAGTAACATGCCTGACCACCGTGTGACAGCAGTAACACGCCTGACCACCGTGTGACAGCAGTAACACGCCTGACCACCGTGTGACAGCAGTAACACGCCTGACCACCGTGTGACAGCAGTAACATGCCTGACCACCGTGTGACAGCAGTAACACGCCTGACCACCATGTGACAGCAGTAACACGCCTGACCACCGTGTGACAGCAGTAACACGCCTGACCACCGTGTGACAGCAGTAACACGCCTGACCACCGTGTGACAGCAGTAACATGCCTGACCACCGTGTGACAGCAGTAACATGCCTGACCACCGTGTGACAGCAGTAACACGCCTGACCACCGTGTGACAGCAGTAACACGCCTGACCACCGTGTGACAGCAGTAACACGCCTGACCACCGTGTGACAGCAGTAACACGCCTGACCACCGTGTGACAGCAGTAACACGCCTGACCACCGTGTGACAGCAGTAACATGCCTGACCACCATGTGACAGCAGTAACACGCCTGACCACCATGTGACAGCAGTAACATGCCTGACCACCGTGTGACAGCAGTAACACGCCTGACCACCGTGTGGTAACATGCCTATTCCATGTAAACAGTGAATTATATTTTTCTTTATAGTTTCAAAATGTTCTCATGTGGATTTATGCTTTGTTGTTTGTGTCTTGCTACTGTAACAATTTGAATTTCCCTTTGAGGTTAATCAAGTTCTTCTCTCTTTCTTCTCTCTCAGAATGCCAAAGCCCAGTCTTCACATGATGGTGCTGCGGTTTGAATTTGGCAAAATGAGCAGTTACAAAATGAACATTACTGCATTGAAAACGAATGCATTTCTCCACATTTTCCTTTTTTCCACCACTAGGGGTACGCGTACCCCAGCTTGGGAAGCACTGATTTGAATGAAACTAATGATACAGTATCTCTACTGTTTACTAAGAGGTTGAATGGGTCTACTGTTCTATTATGTCAGGTTGAAGTATATTACGTTAAGTTTCTGTTTGATCTTTGTTTCAGCTGCCAAGGATCTTGGCTGCCAGCCCAATGGCCCAAACACCAACTGAAGATTACTGCATCTGTACGGCTCTGTTCTGTTTCATCGTTTCATCAATTCAATATAGAACCAGGTCTCAGGATTTTGCCTTATAAATGAAATTATTTGCATAAATCATTGAAATTAGAATCGCTTGTTTCCTTTGAAAAGTTTAAATTCTAAAACTGTAATTTCTTCACGCTGACTGTATCCCAATCCCCCCTCCCCCACCCAACTATTTTTGGGTGGGGGAGGGGAGTCTTCTGCGTAGCAACCTGTGAATGGACTTCCATGTAATTTACCTGCATTGTTCATTTAAATTGTAGGTTTCCTGCTTCAATAACGGCACAATAACAATCCAAAGGCGAGATGGAGTGATAACATCGCATCTCTCCTAAGAGAAGTAGCAGTGTTTTCCACAAAGTCGTCAAATTATACGATAATAGCTCACAGTTAAACGCAATAACATTTTGTATGACTGTAATATGAGCTGACTACTGGATATTACAGTTATATAAAGTATGGCTCACCATTACTGTCTAATTGTCATTATTAGCGATGTGTTGGGTGATTGTACTGTAGCATGAACTGCTCCACAGGCTGCCTGCTCTTTAAACACAGCTTTGACTCCAAGGTTCATTATTCTGAAACGCTCGTCTCACTGTGCACATGTGGAAAAGGCCATAATCATCCAAGCTAATGGCTTAATTAACACCTGTAGGGGAGATGGTTTTAACGAGAATGATCTTCTCTGTTGGTCCCAGAGATCACTGAAGAGCATTTCAGCCGACCCAACATTTTAGCATCACTTTGTGTTTCACCGATGCTTATCGCTACAGTGTGAAATGCTCACTGTCACTGTTGATAGGCTATAGCATCTCCTGGTTGTAAAGGACATGAAGAAGAAAGTCCTCGCCCATACTACTTAAAATGGCCCCAGGAAAGAGGTGGAAGTGTATGGATTCCTTTCAAATTAGCAGTATTCTTAAAGCTGCAATATTTTCTATTTATTTTATTTTTTATTTCTTTTAATTTTAGTTTAAATTTTTTAGTTTTATTTATCAGGGACAACATTTGTCCCCGATAATACATAAAACATTGTTTCTAAAATAAGATTTCATAATAATTGTGTCTAATACACATTGTGCACATGTGTTTGCATGTGTGTAGTCATTGGATGTAGCCTACTGTACATCAGTGTCCACAGGCTTGTGTCAGTTTCAGCCATTGTTTTGCACGTGTTAAAAACAACACTGTCATTTTGGGGCCCTTTACACGAGGACAGTTTCTGGAAGAAACGACACAATAGCGTTTCCTTCACACCTTTTCCTTCACACCTTCTCCCCGTTTACGTGAGCACTGTTGAATTTTTAAAACGCCGTAATGTACATGCCAGGTCGCTAGGTGGCAGTGTGATGGTCAACGGGGCGTTGCAGAATAACACTCTTGGATAAGGCGTAGAACTGCCAGTATTATATGGTTCTGCCACGTAAGCACCCGCAACATCAACGAGAGCACAACTGTAAGATCCATGTCTGCTTCTCTTCCTGTTGTTTTCCTGACTGAACTCGCGCACGGCTATGATGTAATCGCGTGTGCCGCGTGTGCCGGCACGTCAGAGTTCCTGAAATGAGCCGTGTCAAAGCGATTACATGGAGCGCTCAGCGGGGAGCGTCACCAAGAATTCCACTCTGGAGGGTGGTTTCAAAATGTGTCGTTCCCTAAGCGCAAATTCGCCGTCGCCGTCTAAAAGGGAGGCACTAACGATAAAATAATTCCCCGTCACCAAAGGAAACCGTCCTCGTGTAAAGTGCCCCTCAGACTTGATTTCAGATGCTAATGCAATCCACTATATTGTGTACCTCTTACTGATCACATGTCTCATCCTGAGTAATGCTATTTATTTGCTGCCCTGCAATTCCCACTTGGTGCACCTCTAGTTCAGATATTTTGTTTGTTGACCTATTAACACATTCACTGCCAGCCATTTTTTTTTTACTGTAGGTAGCTTCTGCCAGAGGGTTTTTTTGAGGATTCTGGCTCATCTTTCAAGACCCGAGGATTCTTTTCTGCTAAGATTTTGTGAACACAAAATATCTCAAAAGAACTAATAGAATGTGTGCTTTCTCTGTCTAAAATAGTTAGTTTGTAGAGTTAGTAGTTATGTAGGCATTAGCACTTGAATACAGCATGGTTTCAGCGTCTGAAAATTTAAGCTGAGATAAATAGCTTTTTGTGAAATTCGATAGAACAGTCACTTTAACCATTCATTTTTGGCATCAGTAAGACGTCAGACATCTAAACAATAGTTTTGAACAGTAATTTCCTCCATAACAGCAGGAAACACCCCTCTACTTCAAACTGCTCCCTCCGTGTGTGTTCTTCTTGGCTGCAGCGGGCGTGTCACAAGCGAGTTGCTGCTGCTGCTGCTCCTGTCTGCTGGCGGCCGCTGGGCAAGTCTGGATGGGCTCGCTCGTTTCTTGGGGTTTCGGTTGAGAAACCCCAAGAAACGGGGTTTCTTTTGCGATTCTGGTCTTATTTATGCTGCGTGTTTCAAAGTGTGTTGCACCCATAATCTATTATGCAAATTTGCAATCCCCCACGGCCAGCAATCAGCGCGAAAGCGTTTTCGCCAATCCATTTTACTGTATGAGAATGGTTTCATCGCGCGTTCCCCTGCAGTTTTGGCTCGGCTTTTTCTAGAATGGAGAGCAGTGTCACCACTTAGTGGGTCGGTGGAATGGGTTGTACACGTTCGGTGGCTCCAATATTTTTATAGGAGACGTGGGGGGCGTTGATCCACGTCCCACCGTCAAATTTTTTTTTTTTTTTTTTTAAGCCGAGATATCTCGTCATTGGCAGTCAACCGTTGGATTTTGTAAGCCGAGATATCTCGTCAATGGCAGTGAACGTGTTAACAGAGTATTTTTGGGGCAAGGTTGTTTACACATTTAAAAAATACATTTTATAAATGAAAAGTTTACAAAACTGTCAAAACTTAGTAGATAATATTTCTGTAGAATTCGGCAATATGGTGCCATCTAACTGGTTATTTATAATGTATAATGACTTAATTGGTGTAATTGTTGTTTGCTTGGCCTAGCCCCAAACGGTTATACAAGGTAAATGAGAAAAGACTCATGGCATGCATAAACTGCTGTGCTGCATTAAGAGGTGCATATTGTCTCATTAAGCATAAACTGCTGTGTTGCATTAAGAGGTGTATATTGTCTCATTAAGCGGAAGCAATTTCAATTTGTTTTGACAGTTTTGCACAATTAAGCAAAAATGTTGAGGGTGACAGAAACTGCAACCCATAAAAACTCAAAGCTCCCTGTGTCTGTCATCCCCCCAAACATGTAGCATATGGAGGCCAGGCAGGGACAAATCTAGCAAAACACTGTGCACAAATGCTAATAGTAAGCTATCCGTACTTACAGAGAAGTGTCAGTTACCATTCTCGCTTTGCCAGAAGTTTCTCATGGTGAAGGTGACAGATGTTGCTCATTAAGTTTCACAGTGCTGCTGCAGTACTGCCACAGTGGTAAAAGTACTGCTGCAGTACTGCCACAGTGGTAAAAGTACTGCTGCAGTACTGCCACAGTGGTAAAAGTACTGCTGCAGTACTGCCACAGTGGTAAAGGTACTGCAGTACTGCCACAGTGGTACAAGTACTCATGCAGTACTGCCACAGTGGTACAAGTACTCATGCAGTACTGCCACAGTGGTACAAGTACTGCTGCAGTACTGTCACAGTGGTAAAAGTACTGCTGCAGTACTGCCACAGTGGTAAAGGTACTGCAGTACTGCCACAGTGGTACAATACTCATGCAGTACTGCCACAGTGGTAAAAGTACTGCTGCAGTACTGCCACAGTGGTAAAGGTACTGCTGCAGTACTGACAGTGGTACAAGTACTCATGCAGTACTGCCACAGTGGTAAAAGTACTGCTGCAGTACTGCCACAGTGGTAAAAGTACTGCTGCAGTACTGCCACAGTGGTAAAAGTACTGCTGCAGTAGTGGTAAAAGTGGGGTATTTTTTATTTAAACAAAATGAGTGACACCTGTGCGCCCCACATGACAAGAGAAGAGGTAGGCAGCAGGGTCGACTCCGCCATTATGAGAACATGTTCAGAAATAGGAGGGGGAAACAACGAGGGAGGAGACGTCAAGCTCAGTTAGATTGAAAAAACCATGGGAAGCTACAGGAGGTGAGGCTATATGAATAACTCTACACATAGCACAGGAGGTGAGGCTATATGAATAACTCTACACATAGCACAGGAGGTGAGGCTATATGAATAACTCTACACATAGCACAGGAGGTGAGGCTATATGAATAACTCTACACATAGCACAGGAGGTGAGGCTATATGAATAACTCTACACATAGCACAGGAGGTGAGGCTATATTAATAACTCTACACATAGCACAGGAGGTGAGGCTATATGAATAACTCTACACATAGCACAGGAGGTGAGGCTATATGAATAACTCTACACATAGCACAGGAGGTGAGGCTATATGAATAACTCTACACATAGCACAGGAGGTGAGGCTATATGAATAACTCTACACATAGCACAGGAGGTGAGGCTATATGAATAACTCTACACATAGCACAGGAGGTGAGGCTATATGAATAACTCTACACATAAGCTACAGGAGGTGAGGCTATATGAATAACTCTCCACATAGCACACATTAGGCTATATGAATAACTCTCCACATAGCACACATTTGTTTCAGGAGTGCTTCAAGGTCTGATATCGCTTATCGCATTAATTTAGTTCCCTAAAAACACGGATTTCATAAATCTCATTTTAATTGATTTGATGCTAAAACATACCCAAGTTTTGAGTGATAATAGACTTCTTTTGAATTAATTAGGTGTAACTAGATTGCTTGAAATTAGACTTTTTGGGCTTATTTGAAGATGTGCTACAGTCGGACAGCCTTACTCACAGTATTTTAAGACATCTAAAATTCACTTACTGCACGCGCCCCCCCCCGTCTCATTTCTCAGAACAGGGTTTCCCGGCCACGAATACCAAAGAGACCTGTCCGCTCGCGCTGTCCCAGCTCGCGCTGTCCCACTGCCCTGCTCCACATAAACACTACAGCATTATGAGACCAAACATGACGCTGGTGTCGAGCTTGTATTATTGTCACTGTGTCTAAAGAACTTAGGGCTTCTCTGCAGCTAGAAGCAGTGTGCATGTTCTCTAGGAGACAACAGCTGTTTTCACGACACAGTCATGGATATACTGTAGCGTGGGTTTATTGTAGCTGCTCCCAGCTAAAAGAGGATGGCTAAAAAAAAAAGAAGACATTTTCCTGAAAAGAATGATTCGAAATTTGCAAATGGAAGAGAGATGGACTTGTGTTTTTCACCTTTAGGGAGAATTTTCTTGGGTGACGATATATATCTTATAATTCAAAATTTGCAGTGGAAAAAAGAGTTTAACTCGCTGGCAAAGACGAGTGAAAGACAATACAACACGCAATAGAGAGCCGCAGGGATGACGTAATTTTGTAGTCAGAACGCGGAAGTCCCGGACTTCCTGGTTCTTCACTGTTTCTGTCTATGGGATTTTTGAATGGGTTTTTGCCGCGATGCTTCAAATACGGTCTCTGGGCAACGCAAGATTAATCAAACGCGAACCAGAGTTCCGTCGGATAATCTTCACACATGAGGACCACTTTCATGAGTTTTGTAGCGTAAATGCGAGCCCTAGAAGTAAAAAGCTTGAGCTAAGCTAATCCAGAACTACACACTGTCGCATAGGCTTCCACGTCACGTCAGCACTCAACCTGGACTGTTGTTGATGTGTGCACTGATTACCCCGGACTGAACGGGGCTGAACCAGGTGAGGGAAAGAGAATTTCCGTGTTCGTCCTTTGAAGTGGTGACGTTATTGACGTATATATCCCCATCGACTCAAGAGTGTAGTCTCATTTAGCCGTTTGCTAGCTAGCCGTCCTTTTAACGGCACGTAAAAGCTTCAAAACTCATAAAAGTGGTCCTCGTGTGTGAAGATGATATTACTAAACAATGGTTCGCGTTTGATTAAGCCAGCGTTGCCCAGAGAGATTATTAGAAGCATCGCGCCAAAAACCCATTCAAAACTCCCATAGGCGA
>NC_139646.1:26002925-26010425 GCF_964638095.1 Poromitra crassiceps
CCATGATTAGAATTTGGAAACCCTCATTAGTGTTTTGCTTGCACCTGTGTTTATTCTGCCTTTTCGACACAAAATGGTTCCCGTGGGGTCTATTCCCATTGCAGCTCAAGCGATGATGTCACATCACCAAAGGATGCTGGGAGATGTAGTTTGATCCAAAAAAAGTAGTTTGCTCCACATAGGTCAGGGATGGGCAACTTTGATGATAGAAAGGGCCACAAAACAAAATTCCTCGCTACCAGAGGGCCAGATTGTGTACTGTAACACCATCACTCCCAATTATATAGCTACTAATTTGATGAAAAAGACTGGTAATCAAAGTTTATTATACCAACATTTATATTGTTCATATTCAAATTGGGTGGGGGAAGGGGGGTTGGGGGGGCACACTGAGTGAGGTCGGGGGCCGCATGCGGTCCGTGGACCACCAGTTGCCCACCCCTGACATAGGTGAATCACACTTTACAAATGGGTTTCACGTGTAAAAAACGGTTACAGTCATTATTGTAATCAGGTATTCACTAAACCCTATGGTAAGGTTTCCTCTTTATCAACTGCCGTGAAAACAATACAAATGTTCATTTTCCGGTACAGTTTGCAAATAGATTTCTCACAATTTTCGGTCGATCTTTGCTCTCCAACATGAAGATGGGTCACAGGCCATTGGCTCACAGAGAGGCAGAGAGGTGAGAAGTGATCTGATTGGCTCACAGAGAGGCAGAGAGGTGAGAAGTGATCTGATTGGCTCACAGAGAGGCAGAGAGGTGAGAAGTGATCTGGACTGAAGCATCCAACAGACCCCCGACACAAAATGGACTTTTCCATTTTCAGCGTTGCCTCATTTCTCCCAAAACAGCAATGTTTTACTCCTCACTACTGATTTCCAAAGGCGTGTTTGTCCATTACCAGTGATCTGGTACACTACTGGTTATATTGTGTTTATGTTGCACCCGCAAACACCTTTCTTACCCTTCTTACCTACTGTAACAGATGTGTAGAAAATACTCGACTATGAATTATAATTTGTGTCTGATGGTTTTTCCCACAAAAAAAGGTTAAATGATCTTGTTCAAATCCTTAAAATGACTTCCCCTCCTTCTCCTTCATTTAAAAATCTAAAGCATCCAATCAGAGTTATCTAGAACATAACTAGCCAATCACAGCATACAACACGGGCTGACGACAAGGGTTCCTGACCGATCTGCAGTATAGGAGGAGTTGGGAGTGAGAATGTGTTGGGGATTTAACTGCTGAATACTCGACAGGGATTGGCTCCAAGATCCGTGATGTCATGAATCTTGCTTGTCTTTTCAGGCAGCTCTGAGAAACTTTCCACTTTCAGAAGGTGATTCTGTGCCTCACGTTGCACTCTTGAAATGGTTAGCCAATCAGAACAGAGGGGCCATTAGAGGGGTCATTAATATGAATGAGCCTTAAAGACACAGTGACAGAAACAGCCTGTTCTTGGTCAGGCTCAGAGAGATGCTGGAAATATGAATGTGTCAAATGAGGCTTTTTGCTACATGACACCACACACAGCTTTGGATGGACCTGAAGAACACAAAATAAAACACTGGAGATGCAGAATATGCAGATTTCTAATGTGCATGTTTGAGGATAGCAGGACTTTCAATCATAATAAACTCTCTGAAACAGAAAGATGGAGCGGAGATGAAAAGACACTTCTCTAAGACACTTCTGATGTTTAATGACACCAATGTGGTCACAATGGATGAAAAGGGGGTGTTTCTCTCTGCAATGCCACAACTTTCAGATTTCACTTTGGACTATTAATGCAGCAAAAATTCCAGGGCTAAACTCACCCCACTTTCTCTCCAAATGCGTTTTCCACCACCATGCCCGCGAGGAACTTCTAAAGCTGTCCTTACTCATCCCTGCTTACCCCTTGCCTTGTTTCACCCCTCTGCATTGCTATGGACAGCCAGCTGCTCCAGGCGGACAAGCCGTCCTGGGTGGAGTAAATCCAGCGCTCCACTATAATACTCCGCGGTACGCTATGGGCTTAATATGCCGAGCTATATGCTAATCGCCGGGCCCGTGATGCTCAACACCTACTTAAATGCAAACACAGGACCCTCCGTCAGTCCCCCCGGGGCGCCAGAGGAGCTCATTTACATGATTAATTACATATACCTAACAAGCACCGCCGCTGTTCGGGGGCTCCCAGGGATGTGTGTGTGTGTGTGTGTGTGTGTGTGTGTGTGTGTGTGTGTGTGTGTGTGTGTGTGTGTGTGTGTGTGTGTGTGTGCTGTGTGCTTCACAGCCCTATTCCGCAGTCCATAGTCTAGTCAGGTAATGATCTATAATTGATGAAGCAGTCTAGTGTAATTTTCTAGTCTAATTTTTCTATTAGTACAGGGAAGTACCTTTTTGATTCAATTTCAAGTGTTTCAGTTGCAAAGGTGGGTTTTTCTAGAATGGGGGGGCGGGGGGCGGGGGGGATGTTTAATTACCCTTGACGCACGGGACAGAATCGAATGTTACATAATAGTCCAGCAAGGGAGGCATGTGTAAGACCGTGTTCTACTAGAAATAAACGTATATATACACGATGTAATAAATAAAGGTTAAATGACAACAAAGTCTGACTGACTAGAATTCTAGTTTTGTTCTGATCCACAAATCTTTCATTTTTCCAGCGATGGCATTGTCTTGAGAATGTAAACACCAATTTAAAAATGTCAATGCAATGTCCGGATATCATTTCAATGGAGAGAGCTTGTGAAATTGTGATGGTTAAGCGTCTAACGTCTAAGCAGAATAACATGCATCTGATATGTCATTAGGACAGCAGAATAACATGCATCTGATATGTCATTAGGACAGCAGAATAACATGCAGCTGATATCATTAATTTCCCCACCATATGTATTGTCCCATATCACAATATATCCCCCCTCTCTCTCCCTCTCTCTCCATCTCTCTCCCTCCCTCTATCTCCCTCTCTCTCCCTCTCTCTCCCCCTCTCGCTCTCCCTCTCTCCCTCTGACTGGAGACATATGGACTGGTTCATTACCTGTAATACGCTGTAATAGCAGCTTCCACATGAGGCATATAGTACGTGTGTGTGTGTGTGTGTGTGTGTGTGTGTGTGTGTGTGTGTGTGTGTGCGTACGTGCGTGCGTGGGTGCGTGCATGCAGCTGTGTGTGTGCATGTGTGTGTGTGTGTGTGCGTGCGTGCGTGCGTGCAGCTGTGCATGTGTGTGTGTGTGTGTGTGTGTGTATATGTGTGTGTGTGTGTGTGTGTGTGTGTGTGTGTGGCTGCACCACGATGGCAGTGTTGTGATTAGGCAGCAATCAGAAGCTAACAAGCTTTAGCTAGCAGACATTAACACACACTCCCAGGAAAATACACTATCATGTATCCTATCAGACATTAACACACACTCCCAGGAAAATACACTATCATGTATCCTATCAGACATTAACACACACTCCCAGGAAAATACACTATCATGTATCCTAGCAGACATTAACACACACTCCCAGGAAAATACACTATCATGTATCCTATCAGACATTAACACACACTCCCAGGAAAATACACTATCATGTATCCTATCAGACATTAACACACACTCCCAGGAAAATACACTATCATGTATCCTAGCAGACATTAACACACACTCCCAGGAAAATACACTATCATGTGTCCTATCAGACATTAACACACACTCCCAGGAAAATACACTATCATGTATCCTATCAGACATTAACACACACTCCCAGGAAAATACACTATCATGTATCCTATCAGACATTAACACACACTCCCAGGAAAATACACTATCATGTATCCTATCAGACATTAACACACATTCGCAGGAAAATACACTATCATGTATCCTAGCAGACATTAACACACACTCCCAGGAAAATACACTATCATGTATCCTAGCAGACATTAACACACACTCCCAGGAAAATACACTATCATGTATCCTAGCAGACATTAACACACACTCCCAGGAAAATACACTATCATGTATCCTATCAGACATTAACACACACTCCCAGGAAAATACACTATCATGTATCCTATCAGACATTAACACACACTCCCAGGAAAATACACTATCATGTATCCTAGCAGACATTAACACACACTCGCAGGAAAATACACTATCATGTATCCTAGCAGACATTAACACACACTCCCAGGAAAATACACTATCATGTATCCTAGCAGACATTAACACACACTCCCAGGAAAATACACTATCATGTATCCTAGCAGACATTAACACACACTCCCAGGAAAATACACTATCATGTATCCTATCCTCATTTAGAGAAAATAACACACATGCACGGGCGCATGCGCGAGCACACACAATGGGTCATATTTCAGTGATGATGAAGTCATGCTATTAGGCGCTAACAACGTGGTACAGGGTTGGCCCCCCACCAAGAAAAATTGCGATACATCAGATCGGCAATATGTCATTTTGTAGGCAGCACATGTTCCCGCCCCCTTTCAGGGGGAAAACACAAGCCTCTCCCCGTTGACTTCAAAGTAAAATAGCACAACCCAAAACAATTATAGAAAAATAACAGAATCAATCTCGTTTCTTAAAGACCCCAAAACACCATGACATGACAATATATTACAATTCGTCTGGCCACAGCATGGGCAAGATACACCGGAAATATGACTTTGATCCAGAGCCGTATAGATAGAAGAGTCCCGACATCTCCATTCACTCCAATGGACCAGTTGTTTACTCTGAAGAGTTCCAGGAAGTAAGGTCCTGGATTAAGCAGCACTGTCGAGTTGCAGCAAAATAGACAGTTTGTGTTGTACTCTGAAAGGGTTTTTCCCCCCTTGAATCAAATTGTACATTATCAGCTTTATTTTAGCATGCAAAAGTAGCGCGAGACCCATTCCTGGCTGTTCATTGGCTAATGAGTCTCGCATTTTGGTCGTCCGCTGACGCCGCTCTCTCCCTAGAGGACACTACTTTGATCCATCTAAAATCATGTGACTCATGTCACATGTGACATTCTCTTTTTCCAGCCCCGTGACTTGCGGAGCCCAGCATCGACGTACCCGGATACTTGGCGGCTACTCCTCGAGTGACGAGTCACGCGGCTGTAAAAAAAAGAATGTCATATGTGACACGAGTCACATGATTTTAGATGGGCGCGTCCAACTGCCTTGATGACGCCCGTACTCCGAACCTGTTTCGATTTTGAGCATCAAATGAGGTTCCAGCAGGCAGCGACCAAAGCGCTCTGAGCTCCCCTCCTCTCTCTCTCTCCTTCTCTGCCCATTTTAATCCCCGCCTGTCTCGCATATGCTCCCCAAACAAATCTCACAGCACATTAAATATAGCAAGCGTGTAAAATAGAGGACCGCAATGGAAACAAGCCTATGCTTTATGCTACAGCTTTATTGTGTTTTTATCCTCTGTGATTGTCTGTATCTGTATTTGTGTTCCCTGTTTCTTTGTTGACATTCACCAAATAAAGTCAATCAATCAATCAATCAAATATAACGCTACACTATAGCAAGACTGTCTGAACGAAGTGAGAATGCTCTTCTAAACACATCGGCTGCCAAAAGTTTGGATAGACTGGATTGCTTCCTGCAGCAGCACTGCCTGATAGACAGGTAGGACGATTACAGCCTCTGACTGACAGGGGCTCAAAACTACAGTATAACATCTTTTTATTCAACAGTCATTGTGCCTGCCTACATATAAATTTGTGACTTTTCCCCCAAAATACTACTGGTTCTGTGCTATTGGTATTGGGTATCTGATGCTTGCAATGTGCTATCCACCTTATTTTTGAATGCCCCACTGTAAAAAATAATTGTGGGAACAAGGTCCGGTTTAACGTGACTCATTGTTGCAGCTTGCAACAATAAGTCATGCAGGCTTCTTCTGCAGACCCGAATTACAAACTGGAAGCTGGAGTCCGTTATAAAAGTTATAAATATAGTCACGTTATAACTTAACACATTGAGTGCCACAGCGCTTCAATAAAATTGTCTGGAGCCTGTGCCAGATTCACTTCCATTCAGTTGAAAACAGCTATAGAATTTTTTCTATTAGGGCTATATGAAGAGGGTTGGACTCTAATGAAACATTGGACACTCCTACTTCTTTCAAAGAAGAAATTTTGTTTCTAGACAGTTCCATTATGAAATGACAGCCTCTGAAAAAAGCGCACTTTCAAGGGTTTTCTGCTGTCTTTTTTTACTAAATAAAGTCACTTTTATGAATACTCTAATTTCAAGCGCATTCACTGACTCTGGCTGGTGTTTTCTGATGTAGTGACATGGTGTGGTTCTGTGTGCAGCCTGCGTGCGAGCTGCGGGCTCCTCCCCACACTGTCTTCGCAGCCTCAGTTTTTGCCCCGGGCGGATTTCAGTGCAACGAGGAAATGGCAGGCGGGACTGAGGGAGAAGGTTTAGCCGTTCGGCTTCGGGCTGCCTTTCTGGCGGGTGGTCGTGTGGAGGGGCTGTGTGCAGGCGGATAGACAGCGGCGGAGGAGCTCAGTTGTGGGCTCGGATCGCAGCCAACTGTGGCTGCGGACAGAGCAATCTGTGTGGCTCTGGCTGGCTGCAGCATGCGTCGGTGTCTCTCTGATCACAGCGTTCTCCGTTTTCTCCTGCACAAAGTGAAGGATCTGAGGTGGGTGGCGCAGCTCCCGTATAGAGTTTTAAGGTGGCGCCGTGTGATCCCTTGAAGGGATTCATGCTCACTGGCTGGGTACGACCTTAAACAGCAGAATTATGGAATAATATGAATTATGATTTTAGGACGTGCACAGACGTCCTTGGCACTCCTCGTTACATTTTTTTAGGACGTGCACAGACGTCCTTGGCACTCAATGTGTTAATAAACAACTAGCCAACGCTGCGGGTCCGTATGGAAACAGTGTTAGTCGAAATGGTTAAAAGTTAAATCAATTTGGTCATTCAGTGGCGTTTTACTGCCATGTAAAGTAACTATTACGCTAGCCGCTAGCATTAGCCACAGTAGCCGACTACCCACAATGCATTACGTTATCCCAGCACCCGAACGACACGGCTGTAGAGCAGAGTGGCTCTGCTGTAAAATCCTCATAGACGTTTTTTTTGTCAAGTTAAAACAGTGTAAAAATTACACCGGAAGCGGAAGAAGCACCCATCAGGCATCATGGCAGCTAGAAATAAGGTGGATAGGAGCAGCAATTGACGTGCATCAAATGACGTGCGTCAAGTTTGGCTCCCTGTGCGTTTGGGGCTTAAGACTAGAAAATTAAGCCAACTGGAATCCAGCAGATACACTTTCAAAAGTCCAATGTCCACCAGCTGCGGTATGCGGCTCTGTGCGGCTCCAGTACACCTGCCGGAACAGACTCTCGCTCATATCATATATATGATATTATCATATATCTCGCAAAAAGTCGCACCTGTTCTATTTCTGTGGGATCTGCATGCGTCTGACAAGATGACATGGGTGTGGGTCTGTTCAGGCCTTTGCATTA
>NC_139646.1:26015425-26020425 GCF_964638095.1 Poromitra crassiceps
GTGGGTATGAATGAATACTCTCTGTCTCTATCTGTGGGTATGAATGAATACTCTCTGTCTCTATCTGTGGGTATGAATGAATACTCTCTGTCTCTATCTGTGGGTATGAATGAATACTCTCTGTCTCTATCTGTGGGTATGAATGAATACTCTGTGTCTCTATCTGTGGGTATGAATGAATACTCTGTGTCTCTATCTGTGGGTATGAATGAATACTCTGTGTCTCTATCTGTGGGTATGAATGAATCCTCTCTGTCTCTATCTGTGGGTATGAATGAATCCTCTCTGTCTCTATCTGTGGGTATGAATGAATCCTCTCTGTCTCTATCTGTGGGTATGAATGAATACTCTGTGTCTCTATCTGTGGGTATGAATGAATCCTCTGTGTCTCTATCTGTGGGTATGAATGAATACTCTGTGTCTCTATCTGTGGGTATGAATGAATACTCTCTGTCTCTATCTGTGGGTATGAATGAATACTCTCTGTCTCTATCTGTGGGTATGAATGAATACTCTCTGTCTCTATCTGTGGGTATGAATGAATACTCTCTGTCTCTATCTGTGGGTATGAATGAATACTCTCTGTCTCTATCTGTGGGTATGAATGAATACTCTCTGTCTCTATCTGTGGGTATGAATGAATACTCTCTGTCTCTATCTGTGGGTATGAATGAATCCTCTCTGTCTCTATCTGTGGGTATGAATGAATACTCTCTGTCTCTATCTGTGGGTATGAATGAATACTCTGTGTCTCTATCTGTGGGTATGAATGAATACTCTGTGTCTCTATCTGTGGGTATGAATGAATACTCTGTGTCTCTATCTGTGGGTATGAATGAATACTCTGTGTCTCTATCTGTGGGTATGAATGAATACTCTCTGTCTCTATCTGTGGGTATGAATGAATACTCTGTGTCTCTATCTGTGGGTATGAATGAATACTCTCTGTCTCTATCTGTGGGTATGAATGAATACTCTCTGTCTCTATCTGTGGGTATGAATGAATACTCTCTGTCTCTATCTGTGGGTATGAATGAATACTCTCTGTCTCTATCTGTGGGTATGAATGAATACTCTCTGTCTCTATCTGTGGGTATGAATGAATACTCTCTGTCTCTATCTGTGGGTATGAATGAATACTCTGTGTCTCTATCTGTGGGTATGAATGAATACTCTGTGTCTCTATCTGTGGGTATGAATGAATACTCTCTGTCTCTATCTGTGGGTATGAATGAATCCTCTCTGTCTCTATCTGTGGGTATGAATGAATACTCTCTGTCTCTATCTGTGGGTATGAATGAATACTCTCTGTCTCTATCTGTGGGTATGAATGAATACTCTCTGTCTCTATCTGTGGGTATGAATGAATACTCTCTGTCTCTATCTGTGGGTATGAATGAATCCTCTCTGTCTCTATCTGTGGGTATGAATGAATAC
The DNA here is from genome assembly GCF_964638095.1 of Poromitra crassiceps. Taxonomy (NCBI): domain Eukaryota; kingdom Metazoa; phylum Chordata; class Actinopteri; order Beryciformes; family Melamphaidae; genus Poromitra; species Poromitra crassiceps. The sequence goes on from NC_139646.1 coordinate 26,016,863, forward strand.
TCTCTGTCTGTATCTGTGGGTATGAATGAATACTCTCTGTCTCTATCTGTGGGTATGAATGAATACTCTGTGTCTCTATCTGTGGGTATGAATGAATACTCTGTGTCTCTATCTGTGGGTATGAATGAATACTCTCTGTCTCTATCTGTGGGTATGAATGAATACTCTGTGTCTCTATCTGTGGGTATGAATGAATACTCTGTGTCTCTATCTGTGGGTATGAATGAATACTCTCTGTCTCTATCTGTGGGTATGAATGAATCCTCTCTGTCTCTATCTGTGGGTATGAATGAATACTCTCTGTCTCTATCTGTGGGTATGAATGAATACTCTCTGTCTCTATCTGTGGGTATGAATGAATACTCTCTGTCTCTATCTGTGGGTATGAATGAATACTCTCTGTCTCTATCTGTGGGTATGAATGAATACTCTCTGTCTCTATCTGTGGGTATGAATACTCTCTGTCTCTATCTGTGGGTATGAATACTCTCTGTCTCTATCTGTGGGTATGAATACTCTCTGTCTCTATCTGTGGGTATGAATACTCTCTGTCTCTATCTGTGGGTATGAATGGGCGTAAAAAGGCAGCAGCACTGTGAGAAAAGTATCTGTCACAACAAGTCATTGGACTTGGTGTAGAGTGTTAAAATGTGCCAGGGGTGAGATAAAGCCACACACTCTATCCCCATGCACTTTCCCTCCTTCACACTATTCTCTTCAGACAAATGATCAACAAAATAATATCATTTAAATCAAATGATAAGGTAATATCCAGTATTGTAAGACAACATCACTTGATTCAAACACATTCTTGAAACTAGAGGGGACTCGGTAGACAAAGTCTACAAAGTTTCCTGGTGTTACATGGATCCGTTTGGAAGTTAGAATCCGTTGGAATCCGTTTTGTGATTGGTCACAACCATTGCCACGCCCCTTTTGGCCAGTGTAAAGTTAATAATGTATAAGTTGGCCAATGACCTGCTTTTCTACAAAAGTGTGTGTGTGTGTGTATTATTGTGGAATATACAGTAGTAAAGACTAGAGCTACTGTAGAAAATATATTGTAAACAGAGTTTACAGTAATGAAACACTACTGTGAACAAATGTACAGTAGAGACATTGGCACTGTGAAAAGAAACACAGTAAAACACTACTGTAAACAAATATACAGTAATAAAATAACACTGTAAAAAGAAACACAGTAAAGAAAATGGTAAATGGACTGCATTTATATAGCGCTTTTATCCAAAGCGCTTTACAATGTGCCTACATTCACCCATTCACACACCAAAGGCAGCCAGCTGCCACGCAGGGTGCTGGCACAGCCATCGGGAGCAATTTGGGGTTCAGTGTCTTGCCCAAGGACACTTCGACATGTGGACTGGAGGAGCCGGGGGTCGAACCACCAACCTTCTGATTAGTGGACGACCTGCTCTACCTCCTGAGCCACAGCCGCCCCGTACTGTAAATACATTTTACAATAAAGAAACCACTACTGTGAGTACAAGTACTGTAGTTCTACTGTGAATATAATTACAGTAAATGAATGGCTACTTGCAGCCAGTAAGTTACTCTAAATTTCACAGAATTTTTTTTACAGTGTGTGTGTGTGTGTGTGTGTGTTGTGTGTGTGTGTGTGTGTGTGTGTGTGCATGCGTGCGTGCGTGCATGTGTGCGTGTGTGTGTGTGTAATAGTCGCCGGACAATTAGTGAGAACTGAGCCAAGTTGCCCTGTTTTGGAGTTTGCTTCAGATCAACAACACACACACACACACACACACACACACACACACACACACACACACACACACACACACACACACACACACACACACACACACGTAAGAGTGTCCCAATCAGTACCAGTTAGTGACGAATGGGAGCCGTCCTTCCCAACGACCGGCCCTTTTCCTTCCTATTGGCCCAGCATTGATCACACGCGCACGCGCACGCACACACACACACACACACACACACACACACACACACACACACACACACACACACACACACACACACACACACACACACACACACACACACACACAATGATTTACTAGCTGCCTGTCTAGAGGTAAATCTATGAAACCTTCAGCTGTGTGTTGGATTCATGAAGGCTTTTGATGTGGCAAGCAGAAAGGAGAGAGAGAGGGGGGGGGAGAGAGAGACCTCCAGGACCGACAGGACCTCCAGGGTCCGGCAGGGTCCGCATGACGTAAGTTCCGTCATCAGACAACCGCGTACTTTTGTGACGTGCAGACATGTCCGGTACTTTTGTGACGTGCAGACATGTCCGGTACTTTTGTGACGTGCAGACATGTCCGGTACTTTTGTGATCGTGCAGACATGTCCGGTGGAAGCTGTGCATTTTCTTCTCTCTGATTTTTCCGCGTCACTTCACGCCTCCCCTGAAGTTGGCTCGCCCCCTGCAGGGGAGGCACGCCTCACATTTTGAAAACCACTGGTTTAGAGTCTTCGGATATATGATTTTGTAATGATACAAAGCTGGTTGAAAATCAGCGGAGTGTTCCTTGAAGTTTCTGTTTTATCTTTGTTTAAACTGCAGAGGATCTTGGCTGGCAGGCGGCTGGCAGCTGAATGACCCGGACACTAAATTGAAGACTGCTGGATCTGTATAGAGCTCAACAGACACGTGACCTTTCGTGACGTAATTTGCCCTGGAAGTAATGTCCATGTCCAATGTCCATCTTCTCCATACACATTTTGATAAATCCAAATATAACGAGTTTTAAGGCTCGGACTTGTTGATCTGTATTCCTAATAGTATTAAAACAGAGTGCTGGATCTGTATTCCTAGTATAAAAACAACAGTTCTGAACAGGAAATCTCTCCCCTGAGCGTTTTGGTGAGGTGTTCCAAATGGGTCTGAGATGAGAGCCAAATGCCCACATATTCATAAGAACCAACAAGCAGCCAATGTTTCAGGGCAAACTCTCATGGGCAACGTTGTTTTAACCACAGAACATCTTGTTGCCTGGCAACATATGAATGGATTTTGACTGTTGCCGTGAGCGCTGCTGACCATCTGCTTTTCTGCTTTCCAAAATGTCCATCTATGATGGCTTCACACCGCGGGCTCAAATACACACCCGTATCGCTCCACATGGTGGGACGTCTATCAAGCATCGGCAAAGTGCAAAACCCAAGAGGTTTGATGATCACATGACTGCTGCGATGAAAACGCACCTGTTGTAGCCGCGTGTGTGTGTGTGTGCTTGTGTGCGTGTGTGCGTGTGTGTGTGTGTGTGTGTGTGTGTCATACTCAGTTCAGCTCTATTTTGCAGAAACGATGAAATCTGACTGTGCCTCTAAATAAAGAAGAGGCCAAGCAGCATGGGCCAAACTGAAACCTGGCAGCAGACTCACTCCTGGATTTCAAACTGAAACCTGGCAGCAGACTCACTCCTGGATTTCAAACTGAAACCTGGCAGCAGACTCACTCCTGGATTCCAAACTGAAACCTGGCAGCAGACTCACTCCTGGATTCCAAACTGAAACCTGGCAGCTGACTCACTCCTGGATTCCAAACTGAAACCTGGCAG
>NC_139646.1:26022030-26032030 GCF_964638095.1 Poromitra crassiceps
AGTGTTCAAAGACAGCTGTTATCTGCCACCTTGGGTACCTTGATAATGACTTCAGTGCTCTCACAAAACAGCTGTAATTACCCACACGCGCAACTTCCTTCATTCATGGCACAGCATACTAAATGATGTTCTCTGATTAGCTAGTGTAGGCTACTGTCTGTAGCATGTAGGCTACTGTCTGTAGCGTGTAGGCTACTGTCTGTAGTGTGTAGGCTACTGTCTGTAGCATGTAGGCTACTGTCTGTAGCATGTAGGCTATACTGTCTGTAGCGTGTAGGCTACTGTCTGTAGCATGTAGGCTACTGTCTGTAGCGTGTAGGCTACTGTCTGTAGCATGTAGACTACTGTCTGTAGCATGTAGGCTATACTGTCTGTAGCGTGTAGGCTACTGTCTGTAGCGTGTAGGCTACTGTCTGTAACGTGTAGGCTACTGTCTGTAGCGTGTAGGCTATACTGTCTGTAGCGTGTAGGCTACTGTCTGTAGCGTGTAGGCTACTGTCTGTAGCGTGTAGGCTACTGTCTGTAGCGTGCGTTAGCAGCTCAGTTGCACCAGAGTTTCAGGCTCAACAAACCAAACTAATCCAAAGTGCTACATTCAAGAAAGGTTCAAAAAGAAACTCTTCTTGTGACAAAATATTAAAATCCTTTGGTCACTGGCGAGTCAATTTTGGAAAAGTGAAATGTTACGCTGATACCAACATGTTACGCTGATACACCACCAGGTGGAGATTGGCTATGAAAGGCGAATTAAAAGAATGGGTCCTGAATCGATTTCCAACTTTCAGAAAGTACAGAAGTAATCATCTGTCCTCCGTTAATGACGCTTTAAGTTGCCTACACAAACATCCTGGATGCTTCATTGGTTTCCGCTAAAGAATCCATTTACAAATACTGCAGAGGGTCAACATGGTTCACACACACACACACACACACACACACACACACACACACACACACACACACACACACACACACACACACACACACACACAAAGTTTAGCCAACAAAGTGTACTCCGCCCGGTCTCTGCAAGAGATAGAGCAGCATGGTCACCAGAATAAAATGTTGCATGGTACAGTCCTGTAATCCAGAATAAAATGTTGCATGGTACAGTCCTGTATTCCATATATACAGAATATAAACATTTCTGAACCAAAATATGTTGCATATCATGTTTCTAGCCCAAACCATAATCCTAAACCCCAAAGGTATTTGTGACACCAGCTGGTGTTTTGACCCTCAATTAGGCCGAGGGCATTTTTCTGATTTTTACAGATTCTGAAATGGCAGACTGTAAGCTTTCAAATGATGTGTCACACATTGTAATCTGAAAAAAAATGAAGGAGATATGCTTATTTGATTGTTCACACTCTGAAAAGCAGGAACTGAGAAAAAAGCCCTCAAAGTTTGAGAAGTTTTTCACACCTGGACAGCCAGCCAAGGGGGGAGTGAACAATGCCTCCTCATTTAAATTAACCACTCCCCACAGCTGATCACTGTCACTCTGACACACTGGGACACTGGCCACAAGTAAGACAATGATAGAATGTAATAGCATCTGAAAGCAAAAATCTTATCAAATGGGGTACGCACGGTCTAATTTGGAGGTATCCATGCTTTTATCACTTCTCATCTGGATTATTGTAATTATTATTACATGTGTGCCTATTATGTTCTTTTTGGGCTCCTTGTGCAGAGAAAATTCCCTGAGGGGCAATAAAGGTTTCATTTATATAATAATAATAATAGGATATAATATGAATAAAGATTTGATAAGAGACAGGAGCTGCTGAACAAAAATAAAACACACACACACACACACACACACACACACAATAATCTATGGTTTATGTCTCGCCAAAGAACTTATTGATAAGAAGCGCTGGAGAGGCTCAATCGCACACAAGAAACCCGCCATTTTGGAGACACCCATGACGATGACACCACGCAAAAGGGGACGATTTTCGGGCCAAAATGGCGGCAGCGCTGAGCTAAACCTCACTTCTTTCTTTGCTTCTTTGTGTACTCTTCGAAAACATTTATATTATACAGTCTATGGCTAAAACACACATCTATCCATAACTATATGTTCGCACAGTCCTAAAACAGAAACAAAACGTAACGTTAGGGCTTTCCATGACTTTTCCATAAGTTCTTAACCTGTATTTTATGCACACCTGGGGTAGCTAACGTTACAGCAAGCTAACGTAGCTAGCTAGCTTCACGTTACCTTGCATGTAACGTTAGAGGTTGCTTTTGGAGACACAAACCCTGGACGTTTCATTTTGAGTAATGCATGAGGTTCTCTATGGTTTACGCAAGCTCTGGGAGTATGAAGTGCTTTAAATGCGGGGATTTTGGTCACAACAAGCTTGTGGACCGCTGCTGAACTACTAGCTAGGTAGGCCACAACCAGCTAGCCAACAGCTAACATTAAGACGGCCATGTTTCGCTTCTCTGCTTGGGTTGTCACTTGTAAACAGAGCTTTGCACCCCGCCCCCCCCCCCCCCCTCATGTAACAGATGTGGCTCATTGGCCGAAACTCGGAACAATAGCAGACATAGCCAGTGAAACGCCGCATGCAAATTAATGAAAAACCCCCCTCAGCTAGGACTCAAGCCTGAAATCTTGATTTTTTAAATCGCTAAATATACCTATTTACTGATCCCAAAACGTCTTCATTTTATATGGAATGGATAGTTCAAATAATATATTTTGTACTATTTTAAAAAAAGCAAAACCACATTTTTTCAAAAAAAAACTTTGATCCTCTGCTGTGAAGAACGGCCACGGCCGAATTACGGTCCCTGACACCAGCTGCTGTCACATTTGATTCTTCTTATTGATGTATTTCTTCCATCCTCTTTTTTTGTAGTTTGTACACTTGACCTCAGCTCCTCTCCATATGAGAGTGTGTTGACAGTGAGAAGATTACTTTGAGCTATAGAGCATTCCAAATGCCTATTCCTGTTTGTAGCCCCCTAACTGAACCAAGTTCTTTCATGTGCACGCGTGCACGCGTGCACGCACACACACACGTGCACGCACACACACACACACACACACACACACACACACACACACACACACACACACACACACACACACACACACACACACACACGTGAGTGAGTGAGGGAGTGAGTGAATGAGTGAGTGAGTGAGTGAGTGAGTGAATGAGTGAGTACCCAATAGACCTTATTCACAGCGCGGCCATCTTGGATTACGTCATCGCACAGGGTGGCAACGCGTCTGAGCCTGCGTTACAACCCATTGTAAACAATGGAGCGGTGGTCCCAAAACCTGAGTTCTGTTCCACCAATTTCTTTTGACAAAATTGATAAATGGGCAGATGACAACGTCAACATCCCCAAAAGGATTCAAAAGAAGGGCTACAGTAACTGGATTGAAGGGTACATCCACGATATTCAAGGTAAATTAGGGTGCAACGTTACCGTGTACAAAGACTTGCTATCTGTGCAGTGCTTGCTCCGCCGTCATATTAACTTCACTTATCGTGATTTTTGCATGTTAATCATGAATCAATCTAACACGATTAATTTGTAATCTGACAACTTTATTAGCGCTAACATTGCTGACATCGTCAGTTAGCTGTAAGTAGATATTGGCCCCTTGACGTTTCCATGCTAACATTGTTTTATTAAATGGATGAATGAGCGTTATTCTATCATTAGTATCCTACTTTTCAGATAGGTTTAACGTTGAAGGATACGTTCATATCAAATTACATAGCCTGGAAGCTTGCTTCAAATTACATAGCCTGGAAGCTTGCTTCCAGGCTATGTAATTTGATATGAACGTATCCTTCAACGTTAAACCTATCTGAAAAGTAGCCTACTAATGATAGAATAACGCTCATTCATCCATTTAATAAAACAATGTTAGCATGGAAACGTCATAGCACCTACAAGTGGCCAATATCTACTTACAGCTAACTGACGATGTCAGCAATGTTAGCGCTACTAAAGTTGTCAGATTACAAATTAATCGTGTTAGATTGATTCATGATTAACATGCAAAAATCACGATAAGTGAAGTTAATATGACGGCGGAGCAAGCACTGCACAGATAGCAAGTCTTTGTACACGGTAACGTTGCACCCTAATTTACCTTGAATATCGTGGATGTACCCTTCAATCCAGTTACTGTAGCCCTTCTTTTGAATCCTTTTGGGGATGTTGACGTTGTCATCTGCCCATTTATCAATTTTGTCAAAAGAAATTGGTGGAACAGAACTCAGGTTTTGGGACCACCGCTCCATTGTTTACAATGGGTTGTAACGCAGGCTCAGACGCGTTGCCAGTGCCACCCTGTGCGATGACGTAATCCAAGATGGCCGCGCTGTGAATAAGGTCTATAGAGGCCGAGGCTGCTGGCCAGTCCACTGCTCTTTCTGTCAGGCAGACGAGGGGAAGTGACAGAGAGGAGTCAGCGTCTGGGTGGATCTGCTCTGATTGAGATGGACACTGAATGACCGCTATTTAGACTCCGCTTACATAGTCAAGTCAAGCACAGTCTCCTACTCTGAGTCACATCAGTCTCTTGCTCTGAGTCACATCAGTCTCTTGCTCTGAGTCACATCAGTCTCTTGCTCTGAGTCACATCAGTCTCTTGCTCTGAGTCACATCAGTCTCTTGCTCTGGGTCACATCAGTCTCTTGCTCTGAGTCACATCAGTCTCCTGCTCTGAGTCACATCAGTCTGCTGCTCTGAGTCACATCAGTCTCTTGCTCTGAGTCACATCAGTCTCTTGCTCTGGGTCACATCAGTCTCTTGCTCTGGGTCACATCAGTCTCTTGCTCTGAGTCACATCAGTCTCTTGCTCTGAGTCACATCAGTCTCTTGCTCTGGGTCACATCAGTCTCTTGCTCTGAGTCACATCAGTCTCTTGCTCTGAGTCACATCAGTCTCTTGCTCTGAGTCACATCAGTCTCTTGCTCTGGGTCACATCAGTCTCTTGCTCTGAGTCACATCAGTCTCTTGCTCTGAGTCACATCAGTCTGCTGCTCTGAGTCACATCAGTCTCTTGCTCTGAGTCACATCAGTCTCTTGCTCTGAGTCACATCAGTCTCTTGCTCTGAGTCACATCAGTCTCCTGCTCTGAGTCACATCAGTCTCTTGCTCTGGGTCACATCAGTCTCCTGCTCTGGGTCACATCAGTCCATTCCAAATGTAAATTGATTTAAAGTGCAACCTCAAACTGCTTGCATTTGGAACAGTGGCCTAATTTACTGGATATGACAACCATCTGGCTGATATCTCTGGAGTATTTGAATTGTGCGGTAAATCCAGTTGATATTGTTGAAAAAGCTTGTTTCTGGGCAAAAATAGGTTTTGAGGGACCTAGGAGATGCTGTGTGTGAGATGCTGTGTGTGAGCTCCTGATGGCTTTGTACTATGTCAGCATGTGCTGTGGAATACCACCATGCCTCTGAGTCTGCACCAACGCTGCGGGAGACAAGGTCCTGTACATTCAGCATACTTGGTGAATATATAGAGAAATTGTATTTATTCTCAGAATAACACAGATACATCTCGTTTATGAGGGAGACAAAACACAAAGAATATGTATATATACACACACACCATAAGATACAACACAGTATGCAACAAATAGCAGACATGGCTACAGTTAGAAATAAGACTCAAAAGGACAGAATAAACATTCACGTGACATGCACACAAACATAACCCGTATTACAACGTTAAATACACCCTAACCCTAACCCTAACCCTAACAGTCCTTACTCATCCGGAGCATTTTTTCCGTGCGATTGATTCGCACGTCAATCATATTTTACGAACCTGTATCAGTCAATGCAACCGTGCATATCAACGGCGAATTTTGGCTGAGCGTTGCGGAAATTCAGAAATTCGCTTCCGACGTGTAGCCTACACATCTGTTGCTGTGATTGACAGGTGGGCCAATATTCGCGTCGCAATTTCGTGCTGTATATTCACATCGCTCTTGGTGTGTAACAGCCTTAAGGCTTAACCCACTCACATCTCCTTCACCCTAACCCTAACCCTAAGAGATGTGAGTGGCTGTGCCTGGCTGCTTGGTAAATCACGGGTTAGGGTTAGCATTAGGGTTAGCGTTAGGGCAGGGGTCACCAACCTTTTTGAGGTCGAGGCCGGCTACCTGAAGGGTAGAGAGTCATGTGGGGGGCTACCTGTTGAAATTTGCTCGATTTACCTTTAAATAGTATTATTATTAAAGAGTATTATGCATTTAATCGAGACATACACTCTTTTCTTTCACTGTTGTGAAGAAGAACTCTTCCTCCCACTCCTCGTGAAATTGGTAATGTTTTTTCTTTCGCTTTTCTGCCATTGTTCTTGCTTTCCATCATTTAGCTTAGCCAACTGATATAATCATTGGCAGCTGGCAGTCACACTGTCGCAGAGTGAATGACGTAGTGACGTAACGTAAAACTAAACTTTGACCCCAGCCCAGGCGGATCAAAATAGTTAATCAATAATTAATTATACACAGACAATAAATTATACACAGACAATAAACGTTTTTAAAATTTATTATTTTCTACATTCGTGTGTTATTGGTGGAAGGGAGGAGAAAAACATTTTTTTTTTGTTTTTGTTTTTTTTTGTTTTTCCTTTCTTTCCCCTGTGTCTGAGCCTTTTTGTCTGTTTTGTCTTGTTTGTGTTCTATAAAAATTTAAAATATGAAAAAAAGAAGAAAAAAAAACATTTTTCTGAACGTGGCCTGCGGGCGCCACAGCGCCACCCCGCGGGCGACCAGGTGCCCGCGGGTACCGTGTTAGCTACCACTGCGTTAGGGTTAGCGTTAGGGTTAGCGTTGTGAGTGGCTATGTGTGGCTGTGTGCTAAATCTGCTGCCTTTAGCTGCTGTGACATGGTGGGTATTGACAGGAAAGTGTTGTTAGCGGCTAAACTGTGGCAGCAGCCGAGAAGGAAGGAGCGCCAGAGCCCGCGGGTGCTGTGTGCTCAGCGATGGGTGAAAGACTATAATCTGCTACACACACTCATACACACACAAAAACGGAGAGACGCGCACATATAATGTTTAGGTGACACAATTTCAAAAACACACTCAAATTTGCATGCACACACACACACACACACACACATGCATACAATAATTTCAGAAACACTCAAATCTGCACACCAACACACACACACACACACACACACACACACACGCTGCCACACATGAGAGAGAGAGAGAGATGGGGAGAGGGAGAGAGAGAGAGAGAGAGAGAGAGAGGTGGGGAGAGGGAGAGAGAGAGAGGTGGGGAGAGGGAGAGGGAGAGGGAGAGAGGTGGGGAGAGAGAGAGAGAGAGAGAGAGAGAGAGAGGTGGGGAGAGGGAGAGAGAGAGAGAGGTGGGGAGAGGGAGAGAGAGAGAGAGGTGGGGAGAGAGAGAATTGGTACTATCCATTCATGTATGTTTTTTTTGTTCCATTCTTTTTCAGTGTTTTTAGAGTAAATCACTTTCTTGTGCATTTCCCCCACTGAGGGGGCGGGGCATATTTAACCACTCCCAGCACTGAGGGGGCGGGGCATATTTAACCACTCCCAGCACTGAGGGGGCGGGGCATATTTAACCACTCCCAGGCAAAAGTAAAATTACTCCATACAACATGGAGATTTCCTCTTGTTTGACTAGAACGAGGATTTACAAAAGTATGAAAAAAGTATAAGCTGAAATTAAATAAAAATTTGAGCATTTGAAGAAAAATGATAATCACTGCTTCCAAAGTTACTGTAATTGAAATAAGAGCGCTTTCAAATGACGTCCATCTATAAAGCCAAATTAACCGTGGCTTATGGGAGATAACTATTGGGAAATGGGTAAAAGCCTCATCCTGTTAATATCACATTTCTGGAAAATAGGACATAAACCAAAACTAGCAAGTGGCTGGCAAAACCTAACAGAAGCTAAAAGTAAAACGGAAATTTAATGTTGAAAAAATTAAGACTTGCAAATCGCAAAAGTATTGCAACCACTTTCTGTATTCTATTTCTCACCAGACTCAATCTTCATTGAGTCGTGTGTGTGTGTGTGTGTGTGTGTGTGTGTGTGTGTGTGTGTGTGTGTGTGTGTGTGTGCGCGCGCTCATGGGTGTGTGTGTGTGTGTGTGTGTGTGTGTGCGTGTGTGTGCGCACGCGCGCGTGTGTGGGTGGAGGCCTCGCTATACTATTTTCAGAAGGAGATAGAGAGAGAGAGAGAGAGAGAGAGAGAGAGAGAGCGGGAGGGAGAGAGAGAGAGGGAGGGAGAGAGAGAGAGAGAGACAGAGAGAGAGAGGGAGAGAGAGAGAGATAGAGAGAGAGAGAAAGGGACAGACTTGCAAACCGAGAGGCCAAAGGAGTGGGTGGGATGGAGAGATGCAGATGCAGATAGTAACAGAGACTGAGCGAGCAGTAGACTCAGAGCAGAACAGAATAGCAGTAGACTCAGAGCAGAACAGAATAGCAGTAGACTCAGAGCAGAACAGAATAGCAGTAGACTCAGAGCAGAACAGAATAGCAATAGACTCAGAGCAGAACAGAATAGCAGTAGACTCAGAGCAGAACAGAATAGCAGTAGACTCAGAGCAGAACAGAATAGCAGTAGACTCAGAGCAGAACAGAATAGCAGTAGACTCAGAGCAGAACAGAATAGCAGTAGACTCAGAGCAGAACAGAATAGCAGTAGACTCAGAGCAGAACAGAATAGCAGTAGACTCAGAGCAGAACAGAATAGCAGTAGACTCAGAGCAGAACAGAATAGCAGTAGACTCAGAGCAGAACAGAATAGCAGTAGACTCAGAGCAGAACAGAATAGCAATAGACTCAGAGCAGAACAGAATAGCAGTAGACTCAGAGCAGAACAGAATAGCAGTAGACTCAGAGCAGAACAGAATAGCAGTAGACTCAGAGCAGAACAGAACAGCAGTAGACTCAGAGCAGAACAGAATAGCAGTAGACTCAGAGCAGAACAGAATAGCAGTAGACTCAGAGCAGAACAGAATAGCAGTAGACTCAGAGCAGAACAGAATAGCAGTAGACTCAGAGCAGAACAGAATAGCAGTAGACTCAGAGCAGAACAGAATAGCAGTAGACTCAGAGCAGAACAGAATAGCAGTAGACTCAGAGCAGAACAGAATAGCAGTAGACTCAGAGCAGAACAGAATAGCAGTAGACTCAGAGCAGAACAGAATAGCAGTAGACTCAGAGCAGAACAGAATAGCAGTAGACTCAGAGCAGAACAGAATAGCAGTAGACTCAGAGCAGAACAGAATAGCAATAGACTCAGAGCAGAACAGAATAGCAGTAGACTCAGAGCAGAACAGAATAGCAATAGGATTTAGCCGAGGAGGAGAGAAACATTGTAAATCATTATTTCCCCATCCCTGCTCTTCACTTTCTGGATGTGTGCTGGAAGCGACTCCTTCCTACCAAAAAGTGAAATATCGCTTTTTAATGCTTCATCATTCAAGGCCATATTCTTCTTCATTAGTGCTAAAATAGCAGCGTGCTGACAGCGCCGAGCCTATTTTCAACAATGGATCGATCCTTCTGTCATAGAAATGTGTTCGACAATGTGGAACAACCAATTGAAGTGCACGCCTGACTGCCATCTTCCTCTGGCAACACACTGTAACGCGCCTAAGATAGCTTCCTCTGGCAACACACTGTAACGCGCCTAAGATAGCTTCCTCTGGCAACACACTGTAACGCGCGTAAGATAGCTTCCGGACACAAAGAAAAAACATGCAGCTTGTAGGCATGATTATGGATCCCACTGGAGTTCTTGTCAAGACCCACTAGTCTGCCTCTGAATGCCCTACTCCGCCTCTGATTGGCTTATCCCGATATTGTATTCTTACCCTAACCCTAACCAATCATCACTCCTCATGCCTAAGCCCATCCTCCTCATGCCCAGAGTCATTGAAGAGAGAGTTCCATGTTTTAAAGGGCCCATATTTTGCTAACATAATGTATTATTATTTTATTG
>NC_139646.1:26042030-26049530 GCF_964638095.1 Poromitra crassiceps
TGGGCATCCAAAATGGCTTCAGCGTCGTGACAGGAGGGACTTGACAAATATTCAAACACAGGACGTGTCGGGAATGACAACAGACACCCGGCGCAGACTGACACAAATACCAAGGTCCCTGTAAACCAATACAAGCAAGGAGCAGAGCAGGTCAGAGCAGGTCAGAGCAGGTCAGAGCAGGTCAGACCAGGTAAGAGCAGGTCAGATCAGGTCAGAGCAGGTCAGAGCAGGTCAGACCAGGTAAGAGCAGGTCAGACCAGGTCAGACCAGGTCAGATCAGGTCAGATCAGGTCAGAGCAGGTCAGATCAGGTCAGATCAGGTCAGATCAGGTCAGAGCAGGTCAGACCAGGTCAGATCAGGTCAGAGCAGGTCAGACCAGGTCAGATCAAGTCAGACCAGGTCAGATCAGGTCAGACCAGGTCAGACCAGGTCAGAGCAGGTCAGCATTCAGCTTTCCTGATGTTCAAGAAAGTCCTCCTCATTAAACCTCCCCTCCTCACACACACACACACGGTGAAGAGAGGGTCACACACACACACAGACACACACACACACACACACACACACACACACACACACATGCACGTGGTGAAGAGGTTCTCACACCCAGACACACCCAGACACTCCCACCCACCCACACACACACACACACACACGCACACGCAGTGAGTGTGAGACGGCCCTTTCTCTATAACATCTCAAAGCCTTTGCTGCCCTTGAAAGGGATCTGCAGAAAGTCAGGAACGGTATGACTGGAAGACACAAACACACACATGTACATACATACATACACACACACACACACACACACACACACACACACACACACATGCACGCACGCAAGCACAAACACACACACACACACACAAACACACACACGTACATACACACACACACACACACACACACATGCACCCACGCACACACACACACACACACACACACACAAAGACACGTATCAAACCCATCCAATACACCATGCTCTCTGCTCTCTCTTTCATGTCTGAGGAAAAAATCAATACAGAGAAAAAGTCTGTGAGAGGAAAGAAAGAAAGAAAGAAAGAAAGAAAGAAAGAAAGAAAGAAAGAACTAGAGTATTACACATCAAAGGAGGAGATACATTGAATTGCAGAGCCAGAGAGCGCCACCCCCTGGCAATTACGTAGACGTGCGTATGCGGAAGACGGTAGAGTTGTAGACACGGTACATTTCTAGACGTAGGCGTGTGTGAGTTTCAACAATGTCAACAGTATGTCACACGGCATGCTGCTTTGAACCTGCATTTGCCCTGCAGGCTGACTGAGGGAGCACACGGTGTACGGATATGGCACAGCATGCAGTATAGAAACTGTGCTATGCCACTACAGCACTGGCGTAAGGATGGGCGGTGCAGGCGGTGTGGTGCCCCGGGGCCCAGAGCTGTCAAGGGCCCGTGAAGAGTGAGTCTGGCTTTGGGGAGACGTAACGTACTTACGCTTTCTGCTGCAGTCCCACTCCAAATACACTTCCATGCTGTATTATGCAGTCAGCACTTGCCCTCATGTAGCTTACTAGGCTAACGAATGCTATTAGCTCTAAGTTTGGTTTACTGGATTCAGTGGATTGGTGTCATCGTATGGGAAAATACAAACGCGTTCTCTTTCCAACGTGTATTCAGCGGAGTCTCCTGTGAGGTTCTGGTGACATCATTGACCATATATGGAGTTGGAGCAAGAGATGAGGAATATCCCTTCACGTAGCGTAAGTGGCCCTCTTGTTTACACTTCGGGGGTCCTGACGCACAATAGACGGCTAACAATCTGCCTGACGAAGAAAATAATGAGTGAGTCCATATTTTCTATAACAATATAATTGTTAGGTAGGGCCCAGAGCAAATATTTGCACCCATGGCAAATGACGTTACGCCACTGCACTACAGCCTCTGTATGCCATAGGCTTATTCGCTTATTCCAGCGAACGCCCGCGGCATTTACAAGTTGGCCATTTGTTTGCGGTGCGCTGGGAAAGGATGGAAAGGGGATGAACCCATACAAACACAACAGACATCAAACTAGACACACATACAGGCATATGCTCACAAATCCACACACACACACACACACACACACTAAGGTGCACATACACACCGACGCAGCATGCACACACACACAGAGCTTCAAAAGCCGGTATAAGAACGAGATCAAGAGAATATCTACTCGGAAAAAATAAAATAAAAAATAACATGAACAACACAATATCAAAATAAGTCTGTTTCATGTCAGGAAAGAAAGGGAATAAATTATGCTCCCACTCTTTGGAAAATTGGAAAATGAAAGGCGTGGAAGTTGTCCATCTCTTTTATGTGACCCACACAATGTAACGCTATTTCAATGCAAACAGCTGCAGGAGTTATAAGTCATAATCATAATAATAATTGATTGGATTTATAATAGCGCCTTTCAAGACAATCAAAGCACTTCACATATCAGGGGAAGGGAACTCAACTCATCCAACAACTCATCCACAAGTTTCCAGCAGCGTCGATGCAGAGTTTGAGGTCAGGATGGTTTATGTATTGACTCTTTGACAGTTTCCAGCAGTGTCGATGCAGAGTTTGACATCATGATGGTTTATGTATTGACTCTTTGACAGTTTCCAGCAGTGTCGATGCAGAGTTTGACGTCATGATGTTTCATGTATTGACTCTTTGACAGTTTCCAGCAGTGTCGATGCAGAGTTTGACGTCATGATGGTTCATGTATTGACTCTTTGACAGTTTCCAGCAGTGTCGATGCAGAGTTTGAAGTCATGATGGTTTATGTATTGACTCTTTGACAGTTTCCAGCAGTGTCGATGCAGAGTTTGAAGTCATGATGGTTTATGTATTGACTCTTTGACAGTTTCCAGCAGTGTCGATGCAGAGTTTGACATCATGATGGTTTATGTATTGACTCTTTGACAGTTTCCAGCAGTGTCGATGCAGAGTTTGACGTCATGATGGTTCATGTATTGACTCTTTGACAGTTTCCAGCAGTGTCGATGCAGAGTTTGACGTCATGATGGTTCATGTATTGACTCTTTGACAGTTTCCAGCAGTGTCGATGCAGAGTTTGACGTCATGATGGTTTATGTATTGACTCTTTGACAGTTTCCAGCAGTGTCGATGCAGAGTTTGACGTCATGATGGTTCATGTATTGACTCTTTGACAGTTTCCAGCAGCGTCGATGCAGAGTTTGACGTCATGATGTTTCATTTATTGACTCTTTGACAGTTTCCAGCAGCGTCGATGCAGAGTTTGACGTCATGATGGTTTATGTATTGACTCTTTGACAGTTTCCAGCAGTGTCGATGCAGAGTTTGACGTCATGATGGTTCATGTATTGACTCTTTGACAGTTTCCAGCAGCGTCGATGCAGAGTTTGACGTCATGATGGTTCATGTATTGACTCTTTGACAGTTTCCAGCAGTGTCGATGCAGAGTTTGACGTCATGATGGTTCATGTATTGACTCTTTGACAGTTTCCAGCAGCGTCGATGCAGAGTTTGACGTCATGATGGTTCATGTATTGACTCTTTGACAGTTTCCAGCAGCGTCGATGCAGAGTTTGACGTCATGATGTTTTATGTATTGACTCTTTGACAGTTTCCAGCAGTGTCGATGCAGAGTTTGACGTCATGATGGTTCATGTATTGACTCTTTGACAGTTTCCAGCAGCGTCGATGCAGAGTTTGACGTCATGATGTTTCATGTATTGACTCTTTGACAGTTTCCAGCAGCGTCGATGCAGAGTTTGACGTCATGATGGTTTATGTATTGACTCTTTGACAGTTTCCAGCAGTGTCGATGCAGAGTTTGACGTCATGATGGTTCATGTATTGACTCTTTGACAGTTTCCAGCAGTGTCGATGCAGAGTTTGACGTCATGATGGTTCATGTATTGACTCTTTGACAGTTTCCAGCAGCGTCGATGCAGAGTTTGACGTCATGATGGTTCATGTATTGACTCTTTGACAGTTTCCAGCAGCGTCGATGCAGAGTTTGACGTCATGATGTTTTATGTATTGACTCTTTGACAGTTTCCAGCAGTGTCGATGCAGAGTTTGACGTCATGATGGTTCATGTATTGACTCTTTGACAGTTTCCAGCAGCGTCGATGCAGAGTTTGACGTCATGATGTTTCATGTATTGACTCTTTGACAGTTTCCAGCAGCGTCGATGCAGAGTTTGACGTCATGATGGTTTATGTATTGACTCTTTGACAGTTTCCAGCAGTGTCGATGCAGAGTTTGACGTCATGATGGTTCATGTATTGACTCTTTGACAGTTTCCAGCAGTGTCGATGCAGAGTTTGACGTCATGATGGTTTATGTATTGACTCTTTGACAGTTTCCAGCAGTGTCGATGCAGAGTTTGACGTCATGATGGTTCATGTATTGACTCTTTGACAGTTTCCAGCAGTGTCGATGCAGAGTTTATTTATTTGTTTATTAAAAGGATCCCCATTAGCTGGACGCCTTGGCGTCGAGCTAGTCTTCCTGGGGTCCATGACAGACAAACATAGAACATTAAAACATTCAAATCATTAGTAAAATCATATCAATACATTAGAAACATTAGAAACATACATTAGAAACATAGCCTACATTAGAAACATCAATACTTTCATAACATTAAAATTACATTAAAATATAGCAGTCCTACGGTCATGTCAAAACATTCATAATCAAAACACTGGAAACAATTGCTACCACATATTTTTTTTTCCAGCAGTGTCGATGCAGAGTTTGACGTCATAATGGTTTATGTATTGACTCTTTGACAGTTTCCAGCAGCGTCGATGCAGAGTTTGACGTCATGATGTTTTATGTATTGACTCTTTGACAGTTTCCAGCAGTGTCGATGCAGAGTTTGACGTCATGATGGTTCATGTATTGACTCTTTGACAGTTTCCAGCAGCGTCGATGCAGAGTTTGACGTCATGATGGTTTATGTATTGACTCTTTGACAGTTTCCAGCAGCGTCGATGCAGAGTTTGACGTCATGATGTTTTATGTATTGACTCTTTGACAGTTTCCAGCAGTGTCGATGCAGAGTTTGACGTCATGATGGTTCATGTATTGACTCTTTGACAGTTTCCAGCAGTGTCGATGCAGAGTTTGACGTCATGATGGTTCATGTATTGACTCTTTGACAGTTTCCAGCAGTGTCGATGCAGAGTTTGACGTCATGATGGTTTATGTATTGACTCTTTGACAGTTTCCAGCAGCGTCGATGCAGAGTTTGACGTCATGATGGTTCATGTATTGACTCTGTGACAGTTTCCAGCAGTGTCGATGCAGAGTTTGACGTCATGATGGTTTATGTATTGACTCTTTGACAGTTTCCAGCAGCGTCGATGCAGAGTTTGACGTCATGATGGTTTATGTATTGACTCTTTGACAGTTTCCAGCAGCGTCGATGCAGAGTTTGACGTCATGATGGTTTATGTATTGACTCTTTGACAGTTTCCAGCAGCGTCGATGCAGAGTTTGACGTCATGATGGTTTATGTATTGACTCTTTGACAGTTTCCAGCAGTGTCGATGCAGAGTTTGACGTCATGATGTTTTATGTATTGACTCTTTGACAGTTTCCAGCAGTGTCGATGCAGAGTTTGACGTCATGATGGTTTATGTATTGACTCTTTGACAGTTTCCAGCAGCGTCGATGCAGAGTTTGACGTCATGATGGTTCATGTATTGACTCTTTGACAGTTTCCAGCAGTGTCGATGCAGAGTTTGACGTCATGATGGTTTATGTATTGACTCTTTGACAGTTTCCAGCAGTGTCGATGCAGAGTTTGACGTCATGATGGTTCATGTATTGACTCTTTGACAGTTTCCAGCAGTGTCGATGCAGAGTTTGACGTCATGATGGTTTATGTATTGACTCTTTGACAGTTTCCAGCAGTGTCGATGCAGAGTTTGACGTCATGATGGTTTATGTATTGACTCTTTGACAGTTTCCAGCAGCGTCGATGCAGAGTTTGACGTCATGACGATGCCTGGGTTTATGTAATGTGCATGTCATGCACAACAAAACATACTGCATTGTTAAAAGGAATTACTAACCTCAGACGCATAGGATTCAGAGGAATTGGACAAATTGGAAGCGAATGTTTCCAGTTCCAGCGAATGGTTCCAGTTCTCGATTGCCATCCCTCGTGATAAGCTCAAGCAGCAGTCTATACGAGTCCTTGTCTAACAAGCGTCTCGCCACGTACCCAGGGTCCAACACACATTGTCCTTGCTTTTTATTCTTTGTGAAGATTATGTCTGGAGCTGTGGTTGTAAATCTTGAAATCTTGTCCAAGGACACTCCTGCATCCAGTATAGGGTCATGGAGGATGGAGGGACAAAGGAGGCCGTCTCTGACTCACTCTTTACCTCCCAGAGTGAATCATGTTTTAGGATGGAAGGCCAGGTCATGGACAGACAACAACCTCCTCTCAGAGGAAGTGCTGATGATGCAGTACCAGCTGTAGGAAGCGGGTAGAGATGAAGGAACAGTTCACCTCAAAATGACAATACTGTCATTATCATCATAACAGTCACTCAACACTTCTTAATGTGTGTCTGTTAGCGTCATTCATTAACAGTGGATTCTAGGTGATACATAGAGCAAAAGCACGTCAAATCGCACCCAAGGTGCAGAGAAGATCCAATCACCCAAGCCACTCGGCTTCACTGCACCATCCAGGAAGAGATGTTTGCAGGTGGAGATCCCGGTCAGCGCTTCTTTCCCTCACTCATACTGTACAAATATACATCCAAGCGCCCATGTTTGTTTCTGGGTTTCAAAACCTGGGATCTGATCACAATGTGGACAGAAAGCCATATACCAGGTGTAAATGCAGAGGACGGGATGCGATCGATCATTATTATCTGGATACAGATCTCATTTTAAACGGGGCTAATAAATCACATTCAGACTCAATCTGGATATGAGACACTTGTTTATGCCGGCTGTAAATGGGACTGTGGTCTTGGTCCATTTGCCTAGTAAAATCAGACTGGAATTTGGCAAGAAGCCTGGAAAGCTCTTACAGAGATCTGTAAGGTTTGGGTCTAGCAAAGACAAATTTGACCCGTAGAAGAAATCGTTTTTCTCTCCGAGGCAATTTGACAGATAAGGCCCACATAAGTACTATCTACTCTCACCATCCTGGACCATCTTTCTGTTTCTGGACTACACTTTGTGCCTGTACCTAGAACTCTCTTGCTCAGTCTCTCTACCTCCCTTTGCTGATCATTTCTAACATCTTTACCTTTCTGTCTTAAAGTATGTGTCTCTGTCCCTCCCTCTCACCCCGGCTGTCCTCTGCCCAGCGCTGCCTTATCATCACTCTCCATCTGTGGCTCTCTGAGGCGAGACATCGTCCTCTGTCCTCTCCATCACTTCATCTCCATCTATCCCTCACTCTCGCTCTTACAAATGAGATCTCTCCATTCTTTCTTGCCCTTCCTCAGACTCCCCCTCT
>NC_139646.1:26057030-26059530 GCF_964638095.1 Poromitra crassiceps
ACGTGGCTGGATTATTTGGAAGAGAGCCAAATTAGGTGAGTAAACAACAAAGTTTCTTTGTCCCCCATCTGCCAGTTTAAAAATGCAACAAGGGAGATGATAAACCTACTAGAGTTGCGCAATCTTGACCTCAGTCAGATCGTCAATCGCCACCCTTTGACATCGCCAATACACGATGTCATCGCGCAGGCACATGGCTATAGATTAATATGGATGTTAACGTCCATATTAATTAGCTTCAGCTGCGCTCTCGCTGTACTTTGCTAACTTAGCATCGATGCTAGCGGGACTTACCCAGCTATCGTCATTGCCTGCTTTTACTGCTGCTTGCTGGTAATGTTAATCCCATCATTCCCATGTCAGAAAAAGTCTCCAGATTTGTCGCTAACGTTAGTCTCTTCTGAGAAAGATTGTCTCCAGGAGGGTCTGAAAAGTTTTCTCGAGTTGGATGCAGCCAAGTATTGTGTGAGGCAGCCATTTGAGGCAGCCAGTGTTGTGTGACTGTGAGCGTCCAAGATAACACAGCTGCGGAGAAGAGCCTATTTGGTTATGTCGATGAGAGGAGCTGACTGACTGACAGCCTATATCGAGACATAGGCCTAGCCTAACTTTTGTGGGGAGAAATAAATTGAAAACTAGTCAGATATGACTTGAATGCCACTTGTAAAATAAATCACCCACAGTGATTGACGATGGTGCAACCACTATTTTGACTGGGCGGCTTTATGTAACAAAGGCAAGCGCTCATTTTTGGCACATTGCCACCCCTCGTTATTGCCTGAATCGTCGGAATGGATCCTCCGTTAAAACGGCATGTTTTTGACTGGAGTTTGGTTACAGATTCGCTAAAGCTGTTTCCATATCACATTTCTTGTTATCGATACACGCTACCGCACCCCCTCCCGTCGCCCACTGGCAGAGAGAATACAGACCATTTCCAGCTGTTTCTAAACACAGATTCCTCATGTCTAGAAAGGTAAAACCGGAAAATATCCTGCTCTGGCTAGCCGGACATGATCCAGACTTCATGTTTAGAAGAGGCTTTAGTAACACACATGTACACCAGAACCTACACCAAGAATATTGACCTACAGCAAAATATTGTGCCGATGTCCTACATCAAGATATCGCCGTTTGATGAATAGCGGAATTAATGAGAATGTCTACCTGTTCAACTTCTAGTTTGTTAACCTATAGCTTCTGCCTGAAGGCATGGGCGTCCTCCGTACATAAGCCAACATTACTTCCAAGTTTCAGACGTCCATATTTAGGCAAAACTTCAAAGTGTCACGACAGCTTTAAGTAAGTGATTTATGAACGCAATAAGGCCCAGCCCTCCAGCCTCTCTGAGGGTGGAAACTGATTTATTACTGTTTTACTTATCTGGCTTTAGCCTGGGACTGGCCAGGAGAGAAGGCCATTTAACTGACTGCTACCACCAGCTCGTACGTACGCGCACACACACACGCATGCACACACACGCATGCACACACACGCACGCATGCACACGCACGCATGCACACGCACACATGCACACATGCACACACACGCATGCACACACACATACACGCATGCACACACACGCACACACACGCACGCA
Organism: Poromitra crassiceps; assembly: GCF_964638095.1. Classification (NCBI taxonomy): domain Eukaryota; kingdom Metazoa; phylum Chordata; class Actinopteri; order Beryciformes; family Melamphaidae; genus Poromitra; species Poromitra crassiceps. The sequence goes on from NC_139646.1 coordinate 26,058,631, forward strand.
CACGCATGCACACACACGCACACACACACATGCACACACATGCACACACACGCATACACACGCATGCACACACACATACACGCATGAACACACACGCACACAAACGCACACACACACACACACGCACACACACGCACACGCACGCACACACGCAGACACACGCACACACGCACACACACATGCACACACACACACACACACACACACACGCATGCACACACACGCATGCACACACACACACACACACTCGGCAGCGGTAGCTACATATTGACTGATTGAATATGACTGGAACAAATGGAATACATTGACTGTGTGGAAAAGTGGATGCATTATATAGGCGCTCATTTCCAGCGGAAAACAGGTATGCTGCGATGTGATTTGCATTTGAAAAACATGCAGAGGTGCGCTCATGCATTAATGCAGGGGACACCCCCATACAGTGGAACGTGCTCGCTCGTCTCGTAGCTTACATTAGCTCCAGGGAAGTAGCTGGCTGCTCCTGGAGAGCAGGACAGAGCCAGTGGGCATCAGTATGGGGATTTGTAGCCACTTTATTCACGTTTACTTGTCAACGACTGGTCTCTACGGCACCACAGTGTAATCTTGAACGTGTACCAAATCGTTACTGAAGAGACAAGCTACTCGTCAGCAGATAGACAGAGTACTAGTACCATAGACCACATACAAATATGGACTTAGCCACCATGATGTCACCCATTGGTTTGTGGACTTCTGTTTTGAAGCCTGGATTTTGGCATTTTCACCGTCGCCATCTTGGTTATTTGGAGCCAGAAGCAGCTAGCGTGAGACCAGGGGTTTCCCACAGAGCTGCTGCGCCGCCTGCTATTGGTCCGCGGTCGGCGAGCTGCACGATCACTGGACAGGTGACCTGTCAATCAC
>NC_139646.1:26064530-26069530 GCF_964638095.1 Poromitra crassiceps
CATGTTTTGGTGAAGGGGGTTCCTATATGAAGGAAACCCCCGGGAGGCACGGGGAGAACATGCAAACTCCACACAGAAAGGCCCTTTTTTTGACGACCCCACCCGGGCGGCGGGCACTCGAGGACATGCGGACGGGCACGCATTCCTTCAGCGCTCACAGCGTCCCAGGTGGGAATCAAACCCAGGACCTTCGAGCTGTGAGGCGACAGCGCTTACCACTGCACCACCGTACCCCCCCCTACAAAATATATCTTGAATAGAAAATAAATGCACAATTGTAAACAGTGCAGTACACGCTCCAGAACCCATATGCACTTGAAGTCAGGTGCACGACTCTCTTCAGTGATAGTATTTTGGAGGGAAAAAAAGTTGAAACGTTAAAGTCAACAGAAAGGGTTGAATTTGAGGTTTTCGTTTGGGAAGAGGATGCATTGAATTTGGCCTCTTTTTACCCCATTAATTTTGATTTTTGAACATGACAACTCTCCTCAAGTCACTGGAAATGTTTGACACACAAGTCACAACTCTCCTCAAGTCACTGGAAATGTTTGACACGCAAGTCGGAAAACAATCCTACGCAGCCACCACTAGAATCTACTTGTACAGCACAGTTAGAGACAGTTGTATGGTTCTATAAAAGAAGAAACAATAAAGCTGTTTACAACCTTGATAATGACTTCACTCATTTCCATGTACAATTCACATTATAGTAGGCTATAGGCTATGGTGTATCATGTTATCAGTTAAACCACAAACAAAGCAGTAATTCGTTTAGATACATCAAATGTAGCAGTTGAACCTCAAATAACAGAACAATGTCTGAAATGCTAATGCTAACGATGCTAATAGGATAACGCTAACGATCGCTAATGCTAACGTAGCTAACGCTAATGCTAACGCTAGCTAACGCTAACAATCGCTAATGCTAACGTAGCTAACGCCAATGCTAACGTAGCTAATGCTAACGGTACCTAGTGCTGACATTAACGCACAAGTAATTAAGTAATTCAAGCATGACAGTAAATGACATTAAATACACTTACTCTTTGATGCACGCACACTTAACATCTGAAAATGACTTTGAAACAATCTAAATAAGGCAATTGGAGCGACACAGCAACTAGGACTAGATTTCCAGGACATGTGGTCGACTGCCATCAAGGACTGAATGCCCTTGAAGATTCGGGTCCTACTGATATTGGGTGGTCCTAAGGGGTGGCCAATCTGCCTGATTAAAAGTCTAGAAACTAAAAGAATTCCAACAGCAGAACTTGCTGGCCTTTTGTACAACAGTAGACTTGATCATTTGCTTGAGAAGCCTATGGTATAGCTGAGATAACCCTATGTGAAAATGTCTTCTGAAGTGTTTTCCTCATGTTGACAATATACAACTGCTCATTAGCAGAGTGTATTGTCATTCTCCTTGCTTTAATGAGCAGCCTAGACGTGTCCACCAACTTTTGTACGGAATGTGGAAAAACTGAGATGCACTTACTTTTGTTTTTCTTAAGACATCTCAGGCTGTTCATCAGGGGCGGTTTTAGCATCAGAGCTTTGGGTGGGCTCAAAATTTTGTACAGTTTCAAGTAAAAATGGATCAAACTGGCGCACTTTGAGATCAAAATGAAGAGACTAGATCTATGAAGAACTACACACATCAATATCTTCTTTACCGTTCTGTGGTTTTACAGCAATGAAAAAATAATTGTTTCCCTATATATACTATATATATTCTGCATACAGGTTACTATATGGTAGAATTATGCTTGCATAAATAATACCAAAATCACTTCAGGGGAGTTTCAAGTAAAGTAACATTTTGCTTTGTAGGCAAAACAAAAGTAAAATCAAATCAAAAGGGAACTTCCTAACTTATTGGCTGGAATAATATTCCGACAAGATAATAATATACTGTAAGCACTAAAGCAGGAGTTTGCAGTCAACTAGTTGAAATTAATATGTGGCAGTATTTGTGGGGGTCAAAATCTATGTAGGGTGTACCACCACAAATAGATCAGTGTATGGGAAACACTGACTATTAAATTGTGTGACTAGAAAGACACCAATAAATCTGAGAAAATGTACTTTAATTTTGAACAACAGCACTACAACGGTGGCATTACAAATCGTATTATGAAATTATTGTGTGAAAAAACAAGAATGCCACTTTTTTCATGAACTTTAAGCAGAAAATAAAAAAATAGTTTTAAAGCAAAAATAAATAATAAATAAAGATTATTTTAACATTGGCTCAACCAGCCTATCTTACTGACCACCAGGGGTCCTGGTCCTTAATCCCTTTTTATTACTCCCATGCCACTGGTACTGTACACAAACAAGGCTGTTTAAATATCTGCCTTGCACTCCCTTAGAGCAGGGGTGTCAGACTCATATTAGGTAGAGGGCCGGATTTGTTCAACTGAGACCTCATGGGGGCCGGATTTTTTTTTTACTAAAATCAATTCGACTCATTTACCCATTTACTTCACAAAATAAATACTGCTCTTTCCATTTCTCTTGAAACTGCCTGCATTCCGTGTCAACCTTTCTCTTTTTCGACAGCATCTTGTTCAGGGGCGGACTGGGATCATAATTCAGGCTGGGCATTAGATACCAAGCAGGCCAGGCCGATACGGGCCGACGCGCGTGCCGGCGTCAGAAAAATTTGGGCCGTTTAAAGCTCAATTTGGGCCGTTTGAAGCCAGATGTGGGCCGTTTGAAGCCCAATTTGGGTCGTTTAAAGCCAGATTTGGGCCGTTTGGGCCAAGTCCAATTTTACAATGAGATGCACCCACTTTAATCCTGAATAAAGTAATAAAACCACTAGTAAACCAATAGGCGGCGCCTGGCCTGCTGTTCAGTGAGTGGCCTGACTGCGGGCACAATTTTTTTTTTTTTTTTTTTTTTTTGCAGGCCAGGCCAGGCCAAGCCAGGCCACCGGGCATTTGCCCGACGTGCCCGATTATGCAGTCCGCGCCTGATCTTGTTGATTCTTTTGTTTTTTGGTAGGTAGCTGAATGCGCGATTCAATTCCAGCGTGGCATCATGGCGGCTTTGTTTACACCTGATGACCTACTGACATACTTCCTTGTAGTGCAGGTTAATTAACTTATGAATGAACTCTTAGCTTGCTTATTAGCCACACGTAGTTCATGATAATGGGGTGCGAATTTAATAATAATAATAATATATATATATATATTTTTTAATATTCCAAAACATCTCGCGGGCCGGATGAAACCTGCCTTATCTCTGACATCCCTGCCTTAGAGGGAAATAACAAGCCTGTAAGAACTTTTATTGAGATACTGAACTAACATCACAGCAAAACATAAGTGATGCCATGCACGCATGTTAAGCTAAAGCTATCGTCATCATCACATCAGACAGGCTGTGTAAAGCAGCCACTTGCGATTCTGAAGGGCTTAATTTCATTCAGATAACAAGGGACCCGTTTGAAAATGTTTGTCACTTATGCCCATATGTTTCTCAAAAAACATCACATCCATTTACACCCGCTTACTGCGAGCTAGCATGACATGGCTGGCTGGTGCCATGGTAGCCTACCTACCTTCCTCCAGTCCACCTGTTTGTCTGGCAGGCACAGCGACAAGTTCTTTTGTTTAGCCTACGACAACGTTACGTGCTAATTTGCATATCAATATGCGCTAATTAAGTAACTACTAACGACTCTGACTGCTCAATGCTCACCTCAGTTTCATTGATCATGAGTGGGGAGAACGATTGTGTGGACTGTGGAGGACCACTTCGCTGCTGTACTGTGTGTGTGACCTGTGTGAAGTGATGTGGGATTAGGCAGATAGATGGAGGAGGGAGCGCCTGCGCAGCCGCGGTTCTAGAAACTTTTCGGGTGGGCTGAACCCCCCTAAATTTTTGTCTCAGCCCACCCTAAGAACATAGAGGGGGGGGGAAACATGCACACAGCGCATTGAGTGTAGTCAGAAAGTGCTACTAATGACCACCATGGATTTGGAGAGGGATAAAAAAAAAAAAAAAAGGTTTTTTGCCTCTATTTTTTTGGGTGGGCTAAAGCCCACCCAAAAACGGCCTAGAACCGCCCCTGCTGTTCATCATCTATTCAGTGTGAACGTTTTCAAAATGTACCTGACAAGCCGTGAAAGTATCAAAAGAGTCACCGCCACTCAATCTATTTCATATTGGTGGCTTTTTTTCCCTCATTATTTCCATGGTGGCACTGAACTGGTCTGCTCTGCTGTAGCTAGATGAGTCTTTGTCCCCCCATGCATAGGCAATTATAGACATTCCAAACAGGGGTTGCACCACCCAGAAGTCAATATTACTCCGGTAATATTGTAAATTTTAAAATAAAATGCATTAATCTGGGGCACTCTGAGAGCAAAATGAAGAGGCTAGTAGATATGAAGAACTACACACATCACATTAATATCCTCTTCACTATGCTGTGGCTTTACAGTGATGAAAAGATAATTGTCTCCTTATATAGCCTATTCTATCTGCATGATAGTGTTTCGCAACCACTGAACCGTGGCCCACTGGTGGGCCTCAGAGCACCATCTAGTGGGCTCCTAAAGCAGGTGTTTGCAGTCAACTACTTGAAATGAATATGTGGCAGTCAAAATCTATTTGTGGTGCTCAAAATCTATTGTGGTGTACCTCCACAAATAGATAACTGTATAGGAGACACTGAATGCTATAGTAGGATATGACAACACATTCTCCAACAACATATCACAATATGCTGAAAGACACCTACAGTAGATGCAACTTTACCCAAGCTGCAGTCAGGTGATGTCTTGATCTGTTCTCACACTACTGTCTGGAGAAATGACAGTTCAATCTAAGCAGAGGTGGAGCTTTCAAACTGCCACATTGTGACAGGCGTGGTTGTCACTATCACCGGTGGTCCACCGCCACTTCCCCCCTCTTCTTCGTCGTCCGAACTGAGAACAATGTTGCTGCTGCCGCCGGCTACTGCTGAGGTGACCGGCATGGTGTTA
>NC_139646.1:26074530-26079530 GCF_964638095.1 Poromitra crassiceps
CATGCTGCCTGAAATGTCAAAAGCCCGGGGGATCCCCCATCGATCTGATGGTTTATCCAATCACTGCTTATCAGCAGATAATATATCCGCCCAGAACCATCCCCTAACACAGGATATCCCCACAGATATTTGTGGCATGTTTGAGGTGCTTAATAGTGATTGAGGATCATCTTCACAAACGTGGACCACTTTTATGACTTTTGAAGCGTAAATGCGATTTTTAAGGCGATTTTCAGAAAGCGTTTAAAAAGTCATAAAAGTGGTCCTCATTTGTGAAGATGATCCTGCTGAACACAAATGACCACTCCCATAACGTTTAACCACAGACCTTACTTCATGCATTTAAGCCAAATCCCCATTCAAAAACCTGATAGCCTTTTCGCCTGACAACCCAACATGGTGACGATTTCTGCTTAAGCCTACAAAAATGCTGCCCCTATTCAAAACAGACAGGGGTAGGACCAGAGCTCCACCCCCTCTGCTATCAGGCTCCACCCCCTCTGGACCCATCCCCCACCCCCCACCCCCCCGTCCATGGTGCATGCAACTTTTAGAACTACAGCATAATAAGTATTTTATTGTGGTCTTAGCTATGATTTTTTGGTCTACATTGTCTTGTCTGCTTGTACTGACCTGAACAAAATGAATTTCCCTTGTGAACAATAAAGTACAACTAACAACACACACACACACACACACACACACACACACACACACACACACACACACACATGAGGGAGGGACAACTCTTCTCTTGATCTAGCCCTATGCCTGAATAGAGAGAGAGAGAGAGAGAGAGAGAGAGAGGGAGAGAGAGAGAGGGGGGAGAGAGAGAGGGGGGGGGGGGAGAGAATGGTGGAGGAGCTGATCACGCAGCGACCCAGATCCTCCCCTGCCCAGGTACTGAGACATGCAAGGATGCACACACACACACACACACACACACACACACACACACACACACACACACACACACACACACACACACACACACACACACAGGTAAAATGCTGATTTTTCTTTCTATCTTGATGCTTTGGAAAACAAGCTTTCATGCCACTTAAGCACAATTATAAATTGAATTGACAAATTATTCATATGAATTCAAATGAACCCAGACAGACAGAGAGAGAGAGGGGGGAGAGAGAGAGAGAGGGAGAGAGGGAGGGAGGGAGGGAGAGAGAGAGAGAGAGAGAGAGAGACAATATCTTGGCAAATGAGTCTTCTTCTACATGACTAAATGTTTCTTTCTCTCTTTTCATTTGACACTGCCCCCCTGCAGAGAAGCCGCCCCGTCAGGCAAATTGGTCCCGTCTATGGAGCGCCCCACTAGCGACGCCCAGAATAGCTCTCTGCAACAACTCTCCATGCAAGCAAAGCATATTGAAATTCACCCCACGCACCCAATACCGACACACACACACACACACACACACACACACACACACACACACACACACACACACACACACACACACACATACACACATACACACATACACACACACACTCCCTCTCTCTCTTTCTCCTCTCTCTCTGCCTCTCTATTCCCCAACCAACAGAGGAGTGTGTGTGTGTGTGTGTGTGTGTGTGTGTGTGTGTGTGTGTGTGTGTGTGTGCGTGTGTGTGTGTGTATGTGTGTGTGTGTGTGTGTGTGTGTGTGTGTGTGTGAGAGAGAGAGAGAGAGAGATGCTCTTGGATTATGTGTTTCAACAACTTGAGAGCGTTCACCCACCCACCCATCCATTCAGTGCACCCAGTCACCCACCCACCCAACCAGCCACCCATCAAACAGTCATTCACTGCACCCTCAAGTGAGTGATCCACCTAACCACCACGTCCATCCACTAAGCAGTCTATACCACAATCCACTAAGCAGTCTATACCACAACCCTACCAGCCATCCATCCAAGCAGCCACCCAGCTGTACCAGCCCAGTCAGTCATCCAACCAGTCGCCCTGCTAGCATTCACCTCACCAGTCACCCAGTCATCCAACCAGCCACCCTGCTGGCAGTCACCTAACCAGCCACCCAGCTATACCAGTCATCCCCATTCAAACTCATCCAACTATCGTCATCCAACTAGCCACTCAAACAGGCATCCAACCAGTCATTCATTCCAACAGGCATCCAACCAGTCACCCAAGCAGCCGCCAAGCAGCCATCCAAACAGTCAACTAAACCACCCATAATCCAGCAGCTATGCAGTCATCAAACCAGCCACCCAGGCAAACAATCACACAGCCACAATCCATCATCCCTGCCTCCCTCCCTCCCTCTCTCCCCGGCAGCCGCACGCGTCGGCCGGGTTCTCGCACCCCTCTCTCCCCGGCAGCCGGCACGCGTCGGCCGGGTTCTCGCACCCCTCTCTCCCCGGCAGCCCGGCACGCGTCGGCCGGGTTGCGTCTGCGAGCGTCTCTTACCTTGAGCGCTTCTATATCCAAAGACGTGGCGCGGTCCATGAGGAGAGACGAAAGTGCTGCCAATCAATCAATCAATCACAGGCGAGGAGGAGATTGGAAAAGTTGGGCTGAAATTTAGAGTCCCAAACTCTGCGGCAACATCCCGCGGGATTATTCACGTGATTCTGATGAATATTCCACCAAGTCCGAGGCGACGGATTGTCTCAGTTTCACTCCCGCCGGCGGGTCGCTCGGAAAATTAGGACTCCATGCCGCGCGAGTAGGCTACCCCCTCCTCCGGTCCCCGGTGGTCCGTGCGGGAGACTGGAGGGATATGAAAAGGAAGGAACAGGGAGAAAAGAGCCGTGCGTAATTCAAGCTGCGGCTTTTGCGCACTTGGCGTGTTTGGTTTTCACATTAGAAATAGAGGATATTCCGCTGGAATGCCGTTATATCCCGCTGAATCCCGCTGCAGATAGGAGGAGTGTGATGTTCTATTCGGTCAGTCCGGCCGGCGACTGGAGAGGAGCGGAGTCCGGATTCAGACAGACGATATTCTGCCTTGCCTCGCCTGGGCGACTTCCATGCGGCAAACCGCCAGAGATATCAGCACTCTCCTCCGAAAGACGAGAGAGAGAGAGGTGGAGAGAGAGAGAGAGAGAGAGAGAGAGAGATGGAGATGGAGAGAGAGAGAGAGAGAGAGGGAGGGAGAGAGAGAGGGAGAGGATGATAGAGAGGGAGAGAGGAGGAGATCTGCGAGTGTGGAGAGGAGAGAAGGGAGGTTTATGCTGTATATTATTCCAATGACTGACGCACCGGTGTGTGTGTGTGTGTGTGTGTGTGTGTGTGTGTGTGTGTGTGTGTGTGTGTGTGTGTGTGTGTGTGTGTGTGTGTGTGTGTGTGTGTGTGTGTGTATAAAGAGGGGGGGGGGGGGCGTCGATCTAATCAAGTAGATGAATCGAAAAAGCTGCTTTGCCACTGAAGACAAGAAAGATTTAAATGCAGAGGCTGTTGCGTGCGCGCGTGTGTGCTTGTGCGTGTGTGTGTGTGTGTGTGTGTGTGTGTGTGTGTGTTTGTATGCGTGTGTCGTACATAGCTACACACTCAGGTAGCCTATAAACATTCCATACATATAGCCTAAATATTGATACACAGACACAGCCTACAGTAGGCCCTATATAGGAATAGTGAGAGAGATGAGTAGCCTCGATCATCCGGCAAAATGTATTTTCTTTCCTTTCTTTCTTTCTTTCTTTCTTTCTTTCTTTCTTTCTTTCTTTCTTTCTTTCTTTCTCTCTTTATGCATGTGTGGCCATGCCACTCGCAAAACATAGGCTATTAAATGTTTGAATAGGTTTTGGCCTGGGGTTATAAGAAAAGTTACTCCGTGCTTTTGTGTAGGCCTATACCTCTCTCTCTCTCTCTCTCTCTCTCTCTTTCACACACACACACACACACACACACACACACACACACACACACACACACACACACACACACACACACACACACACACACACACACACACACACACAGTGCAAATGCTTCCCATCCCTTTCCTGCATAATGAGGTGTCGCCGCCTGCCGACCACCAGGGCTTTTCTTTATCTGTCACATACCTTTTCAGGAGGGAGGAAAGGAGAGGAGAATTGGGAGGAGAGAGGAGAGAGGAGAGGAGATGAGATGAGAGGAGAGAGGAGAGGAGAGGAGAGGAGAGGAGAGGAGAGGAGAGGAGAGGAGAGGAGAGGAGAAGACAAGAGAGGAGAGGAGATGAGAGCAGAGGAGAGGAGATGAAAGGAGAGGAGAGAGGAGATGAAAAGAGAGGAGAGGAGAAGATGAGACATGAGAGGAGAATAGAGGAGAGGAGAGGAGAGGAGAGGAGAGGAGAGGAGAGGAGAGGAGAGGAGAGGAGAGAGGAGATGAAAAGAGAGGAGAGGAGAAGATGAGACATGAGAGGAGAATAGAGGAGAGGAGAGGAGAGGAGAGGAGAGGAGAGGAGAGGAGAGGAGAGGAGAGATGAAAAGAGAGGAGAGGAGAAGATGAGACATGAGAGGAGAATAGAGGAGAGGAGATAGGAAGGGAGAGGAGAGGATAGGGGAGGACGGAGGAGGGGAGAGAGGACAGGAGACGAGAGAGGAGAGATGTTTCTATCACTCTGTCAGTGTCATCGTGTGACAGTGATGAGCGCTCAGCGGCCATTCCTCTCCTGCCTGCATTACACTGCCAAAAATATCCACCTCAGTCACAAGTCTTTTCTTACCTGGGCCACATTACAGGATGTTTTCTGTGCCGCTTGTTTGTCAGCAGGCAACAACTACTGGGCCGATTTTCATGAAACCTGGAGGCCCTTTACACCTGGCGCTAACATGTGTTTTCTGTGATCAGATTGCAATCTGATAGCACTTGACCACATGAAAGTACAGGTGTAAACGCGCCCAAGACACATGGAAGACGGATTGCGATCTGATTGGCCAAACCACCTCCAGAGGTGGTCAGGGAAGCATTGTGACCACATTGAACACAACTGTAAATGCAATGTGTCCTCTCAATCCACAACTATGCCCATTTTACAACGCATGCTAATGCCAGGTTGTAAA
>NC_139646.1:26084530-26099530 GCF_964638095.1 Poromitra crassiceps
ACTCCAAATAAGCCATGACAGACTGATGCTGCATTCACACCATATGGGAATAATGACTGTCAGAAGGACTTTAAAGCAATCATTTGGAAGTGTTCGTGCAGTCAAGCTTGTTTGAAGGTGTAAAATGTAATAATTTGATGTTTACTGTAGGTCTTTCACACTTAACACACTAGTGAGTTATTCCTCCAAATGACTGCCTTTTGGGAAAATGTGTTTTCATTCATTTACACATATTTTAATGGTCTGTCAGAAAGAGGACACCTTTGACTTGTAGGAAGGGGGGGCGGGTTCCTGTGGATTTCATGCAAAATGTTTGATACACAACCCACAATCTGTCCACCCTGTATCTGACAGGGATTTCAATGCATCTTTCAATGTAATGATTTCAAGGCACTTTTGTTATTTTCTTACAAATGAATTGTCACTTATGATACCACGATATTCTGCAAAATTATATTTAATATAACATCAATAACGTCATTGCATTTGGGAGAGTCTCCTGTTCCCCTAGAGCAGGGATACTCAACTTGCTTTGCCCGGGGGCCACTTTCGTGAAATGATAGAAGGCGAGGGGCCAGTTAATAAACAATCGATATACATTTTTCTGTAGCGGATTGTAGGTTTTTGGGGTGTCAGCTGGAGTTTAGTCTGACAATGTTGTGCACACCGGATAGTTAGTTAGGTTAAGTTAGTTAGGTTAAGTACATAAGTGCCTGGGTAGCGAGCAGATGGCGGTATTTGACAATTTAGCAGCTAAATCATAGATTATTGAAAGATATTCCATATTCCAGACTGAAATGCTATAACAGAAGTGGAGTATTGGCCAGAATGACATGAACATTTGGACACTTATTCAGCGGGTATCTTGCATGTTGCAATTCCATCACGGGCCACACAGGGGGCGCCCGCGGGCCGCATGTGGCACTGCCCTAGAGTGTAAGGCCTACACATTCAAATTCAAACTAATATTTTCACCACATCTGAGGAGCTTGTTATGACATTATGAAGAACATATATCTAAGTAACAGTTAGATAGTTTAACTATTTAACATCTAACATAATCACCCTTGAACTGCTATAGACTGCCAAAGTCACACCCTCTTCCGGGTTATACATACAACCAAGGGATTCCATCTGCCATTCATTTGTCCATCTAGCCTACATTTAAAAATTATTATGAAAATAGTTACTTTGTCAAACAAAGCGATTCATCTCTATATAAATCAGGAGATACCATTATAACATTTCACTTGGACCAAAACAACAACAACAACAACAACAACAACAACAACAACAACAACAACAACAATATTAACAATACTACTACTACTACTACTACTACTACTACTACTACTACTACTACTACTACTACTACTACGACTAATGATAATGATAAAATAGTTTTTCCTTTGTCTGAGCGAAATGTTACGGTCTCTCCTAATTCTAAATATAGCAGTATTGTTTAGTTTGACCAAGTAAAACTATATTAATAAGCATTTTTCAAAATATAAATGGAAAAATGAATGGCGGATGAAATCCCTTGGTTCGTATGCCTAACCCTGAAGAGGGCGTGACTTTGGTACTCCAAACAACGAACTTGAAAAGGAATGACTGAGGTAAACAGTAAGGCCTGGTAGCCTTTTTAACATTCAAGGGCCAGAGAGGGGAACGACATTTTAAAGAAGTGAGCTCGTTTTTTTAACCACAGGATGAATGAGCCAGAGGTGAAAGAGGTCTGTCAACCAGGAACTCCATAACACTCATAAATACTACAATACCCAGGAGCGCCCTCGGCCTCACATCCTCTGCCCTGATTGGTCCAGTCGGAATCCAATCACGGTGCAGATACGTGTCTGGCTGTCAGTCAGAGCATCCTTTCGTCATGGCGTCTGTTTGGGCTCAATCCGTGGCTAAACTGCCGCTGGTGTGTGTGTTCTTCCTCCTGCTGCTGTGCCTGCCGCCCGGGGGAGGACAGAAGAAGAAGGAGGTAACGGCTTCTCTCTCTCAATGTCTTCTTCAGCGGATATTGTTGTGTTTTTACGGAGAGGGCTTTACATGTTGAATGAACCGGTGTGCGGTAGGTGCGTCGAGCTAGCTAGGGTTAGGGTCAGTGTAATACCGGAGGTTAATAGAATTTGCATTCAAAGTAAAAGTCTAACAAATTGTCTCATCGGGAAAAACTGGTACCGAAGCACCCACAGTCTCTGACCTTTAGGAGCTGTTTTGTCATGCACGTTATGTAACACATGCATGCTTCCAGGTTGTCTGATGTCAGCTTTGTGATTGAGTTTTTCTGCAGCTCTCTACATGACATTTTAGGCTTTCAGTACATCCATGCTAAAAGGGGGAGAACAACTATTTCCGTCCCTACATATTTCGTCTTGGATATATCCTTTGTTGTCACTTAAAGTAGCCTACTTTGCAATGGTACTTGCTTTTACTTCGAGATGACTGCTGTATGTTGGCTAATGTGGGGTTTGTTGTGAAAACTGTGACCGGAAGTGGTGTTTTGGAAACGTGGGTGACTTGACTTTGCTGCTGTGGCTGTTGATGCTCGGGGAGGAAACGCATAGTAGCGGAACAGAAGCTGCTTGCTAGCTGCCTTTAACTCACTACAGTGCTTTAAGAGTTGGCATAACGTCATGTGACTGAAAATAGCCTTTTGTTTAGTTTGGGAGGCCTGAATATATCGTGTATGAATGAAAGTGTATCTGTTTGAGTGTTTTTAGCCGAGACGGAAGGAGGAAGTCTTGATGCTACCTGTCATTTGTCACTGTGCTGCTGTAGCTTACAGTATGTAGGGCCTGGTGTGGCTGTCTGCTCTCTTATTTTCACTATTACCGCTACATGTGTGGCTATTTACAGTCACATCATAACATGTGCTGTAGTGTATACTATCTCTTTCACTCCTGGTGATGATTGATATACACATACACAATGAGGAGGACATGCACTGACTGCAGTACAACATCATACATCTACAGCTCCTATATCTGATTGGTAGAGATGGCTTTTATTTGAATTCACCTCATCAGTGCACTTCAGTAGTGTTAAGTGTCAATAGTATTGTACACAGTACAGCCAACATTTTCAAGACAATTCATTTTCCATGTCGAAATGTGCCGTAGATTAAATGTGCATTTTGCTCCCCACAAGATGATAATGATGATGATGATGATGTACATACATATTTGCTGAACTTTTTAACACTAATCCAAAATACAGCACAGGCAGAATCATTGCTTATCATTACAATTATTAATTTCCAATTATTATTACTACCTGTTTAATCTGTACATGTGTCTGAAGTGGGGTCATTGAGGGGGTTTCCTGGGGGTCACAAAGGGGAATATAAATACAGTTTCACTAGAATTCTGTCTATAATAGTAACACAATGACAGCATGTGTGACTATTTTGGTTGTGGGTTTCACTTTCGGTAACATCTAAAAGCAAAGAATCTTATAAGATGGGGGCGGGGGGGTACGTGGAATTTGTGTCAGTTTAGGGGTCCTTTATGTGAAAAAGTTTGAGAACCACAGAGTATGTGTAGTAAACGTCTCGTCAGTGATGGGCAAGCTACTTGGAAAATGTAGTAAGCTAAGCTATCAGTTACTCTCAATTAAATATAGCTAAACTACATTGAAGCTATTAGGGATGGGCATCGAATTTCGAATTTTCGAATAATCGTTGTTATTATCAAGGTCGACTTTTATTATTGAAATTCGAAATTCAAAATTCAAAAAAAAAAAAAAAAAAAAATTGTTTTTTAGTGAAATGTTGCATTGTCTCCCCTGATTCTAAGTATAGTCAAATCGCTTGGTTTGAGCAAGTAAAACAATTTTTATAAGCATTTTAAGCAAGGTTTATGGAAAAATGAATGGCGGATGAAATCCCATGAAGAGGGAGAGGGGGTGACTTTGGCACCCCTTTGGCACTCAGACCTGAGCCTACTAAATATTTAATGAACCACTCATGATTGTCAAAACTGTTTTTTATTTTCGAAAATGTCAATGTCATGTAACATGTTCTTTACTTCAGTGGTGCAATACTTGTTTGAGCTAAAAATCCACAGCAGAAGCTTTTTATATTAATTAATAAAGCCGTAGACTTAGAATCAGGGGAGACAATGCAACATTTCACTCACAAAAAAAAAAAAAAAAAAAACATTTTTAAATTTTTTTTTTTTTAATTTTTTTTACATTTTTATTTTTATTTTCGAATTTCGAATTAAATTCGAATTTGGCCAGCGAATTTCGAATAGTGTTTTTGCTAGAAATGCCCATCCCTAGAAGCTATCCCCAGAGAAATGTAGCAAGCTAAGCTACGAGCAACATGGCAAAGCAGCTTGCTACATCAAAGCTACTTTTTTCGCACATTGAATTAACTTCATGTAGAACAACTTTCAACCAAACAAATAGGCAGGTAAAAGAAAATATCATTTTGATTGTTTATTATATTATAAAACACACTGAAACTCTCACTGGCACAATATTCAAAAACAGACAATAAAACCTGAAAGTCTTCTTCATCACTGCCAGTGGCTCCCTCTGGCTCTGCCATCTTTCAAAGTTCGTTGCTGATGTGACTTCGCCAGCACATGACATATTTTGCCCTACCCTTAACCAATCGTCAGTCTTCATTGCCTAAACCCAACCCAGTCAGAGGCAGAGTAGTGCCGGGTCTTGCTGCAAGAGGGGCAAGGATGCTAAAAAGCAAGGATGAAACAACAACACTGTCTTGTTGTCCGTCATAATGGAACTGGAAGTGCTTTATTGGCTACACAGGCACACTTGACATATGCAATGTCTCCTCCTGTTTAATTCAAACCGCAGCAGAAATCTCCACTGCGTGCTTTGCTCATGGATTTTCTCTGGAGAGTAGCTTGTAGCTTTTGCGGGAAGCTACAAGCTACTTGGGTCTATAAATAGCTTAGCTACTGAAAAAGCTACTTGGTTCAAAAGTAGTGAAGCTACCACCAAGCTACTGAGAAATGTAGTTAAGCTATGTAGCTTCACTACTTGTAGCAAGCTACTGCCCAACACTGCGTCTCGTAGCCACATCATTGGGTCCAAGCTAAAGTAGCACTAATACATTATATACATGAGCCTGCATTTCTCACTTCACTTGTGACATTTCTGTATGTCAGTTCATTATTTTCCAAATTAGGTGATAACAACATGGTTAATCACATCTATATAGACACCAGGAGGAGCACTTTAAATTCGAATCATTGAACATAAACCATATTTTGACCAATTTATAATAATAACAATGACAACAACAATAATAATAATAATAATAATAATAATAATAATAATAATAATAATAAAGAAAATAAAAAAATCATTCTAAATAATGGATAATGAATATGCAAGTCTTATAAATCAAAGCATCCAATAAGCTGAAGCTATAATCCAGGTGATGTCATCATTGTGTTCTGGTGATTAAACGCAGAGAGAAACAAAGAGTCATAATAACCAAAAGCCAACAGCAGCCTGTTCTTTTGCCTCGTGTGCGTAACTTTTTAAACGATTTCCAATCGTCCAGTCAGCAGCCAGTCAGCAGCAACCAGAGGAACCTACCCTGCCTGTCCCATTACTTACACTTCACACTGTCATATTCAGACATTTTCTCTATTTTAACGTCGAAGAACATCCCACTTCCTCAATCAATGAAATTGATCGCCGCGCCGCTTTATGGGTTTCTATCCATCAAAGGTCCGTGGGAAAAAAAAGAAGAAAAAAAAACGGTGAATGACTGAAACCAAAGGATATGATGTAGAAAAGTTGGGGTTCTTGTAGAACTATTTCACCTTCGTTATTGAGTGAGTGTTTCTCGCACATTGAAGGTCCCACCACCACCCCTAAAACGTTCCTATAAGGAGCGTTTGCTCAACGACTTCAACGTCCCAGTGGTGTAAGACAGGACTCTCCTTGCCTCTGTGAGGACTTGGATGGTCTCTATCTAAACTAGGGGTGTCAACATTTTCTAAACGTGTACACGGGACCTTTTGGCAGCGTGTAACCGGTTAACCTGTTGTTGTTGGTTTTTTTTTATTTTATTTTGTTTTTTGTTACCGCATTTGCGCTATATAATCGCTAGAGGGCACTGTCGCCATTCAAATACCTCCCAAACCCATAGACAGCAGCGATGTTCTCTGTGTGTCTGTTCCCTCTTTGTTGAACTCGTTGTCTGGTCCAGAGCGGAAGTAGCAGCAACATTCGCTGTCATAACAGTCGCGGGTACTTCTGGAACGATGTTGTGAGTTTTCGAGTGACAAAATTTCCCCGCGAGGTCTCGCCCGCTTTATTAACGTTACATTGTGACCGCCGCGGTCACATGGGCCATGCGTCCATTACGTGCAACGTTACTGCACTAATTAGTGTAACGTTAAAGTTATCGTCTGTAGCTTACAGGCAGCATTATCACCTCTAAACAGTTTATTTCTGATGAGAAATGAATGATTGCGAGTCCACAGTCAAATCATTGTCAAAACTTTATTTAAAAACGTTATTTAAAAGGACAAAAAAAAGACGGGTAGTCAGTGATTTTTCTAAACGAATATGATTTACTTTCCGGTTACACGCATACACGGTGACATCCCTAATCTAAACATGGTGACAGCATCAAAACGGCACGGTCTAAATCCACACACTCCATATTAGAAAAGCCAGATTCACTCATTAATGTTTGTAAGAAATAACAGACTAACAGTGTTTTGTCAAAGCAGTCGAGCGCGAGCGGTTGTCATCGTTTATTAACCGATAGATTTCTCTACCTGTAGCTGCCTCACGTCTTGCCGCACAGTCTTGAAACGGTTAACCAATCAGAACAGAGGGCTCGTTACCATTAATGAGCCTTAAAGACACAGTGACAGAAAATGAAAAAATTAACACGTCCAAATAGATAGTGTGAGAGTGTTTTTGCGACATGACAGCACACACACAGCTTTGACTGGACTTCAAGACAGGAAATAAAACTGTGGAAAGTGGAGAATATTGGACAGCCCCCTAACTAAAACCATTAAAGCATTAAGCTATTAAGCTTTAGTCCTCCATGCTGCCTGTGATCTCAGCCTCTGGCTCTGCGGACAGACTGTGTGCTCTGGCTAGTTCTGCTGTACCAGCCAGCAGACAGGAGCCACACACACACACACACACGCACACACACACACACACACACACACACACGCACGCACGCACGCACGCACGCACGCACGCACACACACACACACACACACAGTATATGAGCCACTGGAGAGATATTGAGTTCTTATAATGTGAGAAATGTACTTTCCCAGTCGCCCGGCCCGGAGCTACGGGACGAGCAAGATCTTATTTAGCTGGAAATGGACAAAATTGTGAAGCAGCATTTCCTCTCTCTCTCTCTCTCTCTCTCTCTCTCTCTCTCTCTCTCTCTCTCTCTCTCTCTCTCTCTCTCTCTCTCTCTCTCTCTCGCGCCCCTGCCCCGGTCACCCGACGCTCAGGGCGACTGGAGAAATAGACTATCTCTCTAAAAGCCCCTGTGAGGCTCAGTGAGAGACCCCAGAGCAGCCACGCAGCCCACCACTATTTTCTACTTGTTCTGTTTTTCCCTCTGAGTTTGTGAAAGTTTAATATACTTACTCGACGAGGAGAGTAAGGAGGGGGCGAGGAAGCCAGATAAGGATCAACGAGGAGAGTAAGGAGGGAGCGAGGAAGCCAGATAAGGATCGACGAGGAGAGTAAGGAGGGGGCGAGGAAGCCAGATAAGGATCAACGAGGAGAGTAAGGAGGGAGCGAGGAAGCCAGATAAGGATCGACGAGGAGAGTAAGGAGGGAGCGAGGAAGCCAGATAAGGATCGACGAGGAGAGTAAGGAGGGAGCGAGGAAGCCAGATAAGGATCAACGAGGAGAGTAAGGAGGGAGCGAGGAAGCCAGATAAGGATCGACGAGGAGAGTAAGGAGGGAGCGAGGAAGCCAGATAAGGATCAACGAGGAGAGTAAGGAGGGGGCGAGGAAGCCAGATAAGGATCGACGAGGAGAGTAAGGAGGGGGCGAGGAAGCCAGATAAGGATCAACGAGGAGAGTAAGGAGGGAGCGAGGAAGCCAGATAAGGATCGATGAGGAGAGTAAGGAGGGAGCGAGGAAGCCAGATAAGGATCGACGAGGAGAGTAAGGAGGGGGCGAGGAAGCCAGATAAGGATCGACGAGGAGAGTAAGGAGGGGGCGAGGAAGCCAGATAAGGATCGACGAGGAGAGTAAGGAGGGAGCGAGGAAGCCAGATAAGGATCGACGAGGAGAGTAAGGAGGGGGCGAGGAAGCCAGATAAGGATCGACGAGGAGAGTAAGGAGGGGGCGAGGAAGCCAGATAAGGATCGACGAGGAGAGTAAGGAGGGGGCGAGGAAGCCAGATAAGGATCGACGAGGAGAGTAAGGAGGGGGCGAGGAAGCCAGATAAGGATCGACGAGGAGAGTAAGGAGGGGGCGAGGAAGCCAGATAAGGATCGACGAGGAGAGTAAGGAGGGGGCGAGGAAGCCAGATAAGGATCGACGAGGAGAGTAAGGAGGGAGCGAGGAAGCCAGATAAGGATCGACGAGGAGAGTAAGGAGGGAGCGAGGAAGCCAGATAAGGATCGACGAGGAGAGTAAGGAGGGAGCGAGGAAGCCAGATAAGGATCGACGAGGAGAGTAAGGAGGGAGCGAGGAAGCCAGATAAGGATCGACGAGGAGAGAAACCAATCATCGGAGGAAAATGAGAAGTGGGGGCAGCGGGGTCGGACCCCCCCTCCCCCCTCAAAGCCCTGCAGGGAGTGTAAGAAATAGTCACACAGAGGAAAGTCATATTTATATCTCTGGGACGCTCCCTCGTTCATCACCTCGCCTCCCGGCTGGATATTACACCCAGCTTGTGTCCTGAGGCTGACGGCAGCACAAAGAAAGAACCAATGTAAGCACTTCCCTCCCCTTACCTGGGGAGAGGAACTGGGGGGGTGGGTGGGCCGGGGGGAGACAGTAAAGGGCTCATTATACTCGAGCAAGCTCCGTGGGGGTGGAGCTCCGCGAGTCTCCGCGAGTCACCGTGCGGACCTCGCGCTGTGGCAGATGCTATTATACTCAGAGAGAGAGAGAGAGAGAGAGAGAGAGAGAGAGAGAGAGAGAGAGTCACCTCACCTCACCCAGGGACCGGTGTGATGAGTGGATCAGAGTCACTACGTACTGAGTTTCCAGCAGCGCTTACATGTAGCCGTGTGGCCTTCAGGGCCCAGCCCGCACTACGTACTGAGTTTCCAGCAGCACTTACCATGTAGCCATGTGGCCTTCAGGGCCCAGCCTGCACTACGTACTGAGTTTCCAGCAGCACTTACCATGTAGCCGTGTGGCCTTCAGGGCCCAGCCCGCACTACGTACTGAGTTTCCAGCAGCACTTACCATGTAGCCATGTGGCCTTCAGGGCCCAGCCTGCACTACGTACTGAGTTTCCAGCAGCACTTACCATGTAGCCGTGTGGCCTTCAGGGCCCAGCCTGCACTACGTACTGAGTTTCCCGCAGCACTTAACCATGTAGCCGTGTGGCCTTCAGGGCCCAGCCCGCACTACGTGCTGAGTTTCCAGCAGCACTTACCATGTAGCCGTGTGGCCTTCAGGGCCCAGCCCGCACTACGTGCTGAGTTTCCAGCAGCACTTACCATGTTAAACACTGCGTATGTATGTAGGCACTATTGACTCTCTCTTGGCTTCTCTGCCTGGCTTATACATGGCGGACTAAGCTGTAGCTCAGTGTTTACGCGCTCGGCACTGTAAAACAGGCCTGGAGAAATAATTCCGTTTTTGATTGGGGTGTTTTGAGAGGGGGGGGGGGGTCGGTTTTGCGTGGGACCCTCACGGCACCTCATAACTTGGTTTTCACTTTGACAAACATGTGGAAGAGGCTGTCCAAGAGAGACAAGTCATCAAAACAAAACTAAAAGATCGATCCGAACACCTCAATTAAAATAGAAAAAAAGGGAATTTGGACAACTAAATCAAAGGGAATTGGGGAAATGAATACAAGTGATTTAATAAGTAAGTAAGTTAAGTAAGTATGTATATAAGTAATATGGCCTGAGCCCAACACAGTCACAGGAATGAGCAGAAAAACACAAACGTTGAAAGCACAAAGATTGGTACAGCGCTACAGAATGGAAAACGACAGGCTTCCTATAGGATCATGCATTCTAGACATACTGTATGTAGAGCCGTTGACTGTGTGTGCTGTGGCTTGACTTGTGGAAGCAGTGTTGTTGACTGTGTGTGCTGTGGCTTGACTTGTGGAAGCAGTGTTGTTGACCCTGTGTGTGCTGTGGCTTGACTTGTGGAAGCAGTGTTGTTGACTGTGTGTGCTGTGGCTTGACTTGTGGAAGCAGTGTTGTTGACTGTGTGTGCTGTGGCTTGACTTGTGGAAGCAGTGTTGTTGACTGTGTGTGCTGTGGCTTGACTTGTGGAAGCAGTGTTGTTGACTGTGTGTGCTGTGGCTTGACTTGTGGAAGCAGTGTTGTTGACTGTGTGTGCTGTGGCTTGACTTGTGGAAGCAGTGTTGTTGACTGTGTGTGCTGTGGCTTGACTTGTGGAAGCAGTGTTGTTGACCCTGTGTGTGCTGTGACTTGACTTGTGGAAGCAGTGTTGTTGACCCTGTGTGCTCGCAGGTTGGCAGGGCGAGCAGAACAGAACAGGCTCCGTCAATCTTGGCTCCGAGAGTGCACTTTAGCAAGGCAGCGGATTTCCACGGGCAAACCAACGCCATCAATTAGTGGGAAATCTCCGGGAAAAGCCTTCAATTAAGACTTCCGACAGACACAGCCAGCCGCTGGACGCAGCCCAAGTCACAGTGACTCACAGGGAAATGGTTTGCTTATTAATCTCTTTAAATTGCATTGTAAAGAGCTCCATCTCATTTGTTTTCTTTACATCTGGGCAAGCTCTCAAGGTGCAAACGAGTTTCCTCCTTCCAGGCACACCAGCCTGCAGTCTCTGTCTTCTCCATCTTTTTGTTGTACCAGCAAGAAATAGCCTCGATAGATGCCTGTTAGTCTCGCTGGCCAGACTCCCCTCTCTTCCGTGAGAGGGGTCTGGTGGCACGGAAACAGGCTGCTCTCCCATTGGAAGCGTCGATTTCGGCCTTCCGCTCCCCGCTTAAGAAGCTCTGTCATTGGCTCCGACCATGTCAATCAGAGTGGCTTCCCCTCCCTCCCCTCTGTCTGTCGCTGTAAATAGTGCCCTGCCGCCGCAGTGAAAACAACAACAACGCTAACTAGCTAGCAAAGCTAACGGCAGAAACCTACACGCTAGCTCGTTGCTACACGCCGAAAATGGCAAGTTGGATTGTTGGAAACTATTTCCCAAGGGCACTGCCGCTAAGCGCCGCCCATCGCAATTCCAGAATGGTGATCAACGCTGCCAGACTCCTCTCACGGAAGGGAGGGGAGGCTGGCCAGCGAGACTAGATGCCTGTAGCAGCAAGTGTTGATCTGCAGCTAGTGCTGTCGCAGACCACCCCATTTCACATGAAGAAGACCACACCGTTTCACATGAAGAAGACCACACCGTTTCACACGAAGAAGACTGCTTCATGCATCTTTGTAACCAATAGGCCTGTGTCAAATTCTCTATTCAGAGATTAGTCTACATTTCTAAATGCAGGATGGCAGAGGGCAGAGGGCTGAAATTTGACACGGAAGTCGTGTGTGTGGTTTAAACTTCTAGTTTTCATATTTGGTAGCCTGGGTCATGTCCATAAGCTGGTTGTGAGTGGCCTCCAGATGGCTGGTCTACCTAAGAGAAGGGCCAAACAGTTAGCAAGGTATTGTTCAGTATCTGCTATTATTGGCAGTCGCTCAATATGGAGAAGGTGCTGCTTTTTGTACCCATGAAATTGGATACTGTCCCTTATCTTGTATTACAGTATAACTGTATGTCAATCTGCCTTTGTCATCACCCTGTGCGGTATTACTGTATATCTTCTTTGTATGCATTATTGTGGTCGCCAATTAGGCACTCTTGTATCTGACCAACTCCCAACATCTGATTGCATTACTAGTGTTTATGTCCTTTGTACTCTGCATCTATGTGGACATAAATAAATCATTTAGATGGAATTAGATTGGATTGGAAATTGTGGTCGCAGCTCTTGCGACGTCTGGCTTGTTTGTAGTTCCGTTAGTGACACGGACAGAAACCAATCAGAAGCCAGAGGTAAGCCCCTCCCTTCATCCATCACCAATACATGATGGCAGCTGTTCTGACAGCGTACAGGCTCGGGGCTGCCAGCTGTCGCCGCGGCATCGAGTGTCTGTTTGCACTCATTATTGGTGCCTTTAAAAGTGAGCCAGCTCAATCTGCCTCAGTCAAACAATGATAAACCACATGTTACAGGATGAGGCATCACACACATCGTCTCAAAGATAAACCACATGTTACAGGATGGAGGCATCACACACATCGTCTCAAAGATAAACCACATGTTACAGGATGAGGCATCACACACATCGTCTCAAAGATAAACCACATGTTACAGGATGGAGGCATCACACACATCATCTCAAAGATAAACCACATGTTACAGGATGAGGCATCACACACATCATCTCAAAGATAAACCACATGTTACAGGATGAGGCATCACACACATCATCTCAAAGATAACCCACATGTTACAGGATGAGGCATCACACACATCATCTCAAAGATAAACCACATGTTACAGGATGGAGGCATCACACACATCATCTCAAAGATAAACCACATGTTACAGGATGAGGCATCACACACATCGTCTCAAAGATAAACCACATGTTACAGGATGAGGCATCACACACATCATCTCAAAGATAAACCACATGTTACAGGATGGAGGCATCACACACATCGTCTCAAAGATAAACCACATGTTACAGGATGGAGGCATCACACACATCGTCTCAAAGATAAACCACATGTTACAGGATGGAGGCATCACACACATCGTCTCAAAGATAAACCACATGTTACAGGATGGAGGCATCACACACATCATCTCAAAGATAAACCACATGTTACAGGATGGAGGCATCACACACATCGTCTCAAAGATAAACCACATGTTACAGGATGGAGGCATCACACACATCGTCTCAAAGATAAACCACATGTTACAGGATGAGGCATCACACACATCTTCTCAAAGATAAACCACATGTTACAGGATGGAGGCATCACACACATCGTCTCAAAGATAAACCACATGTTACAGGATGGAGGCATCACACACATCATCTCAAAGATAAACCACATGTTACAGGATGAGGCATCACACACATCATCTCAAAGATAAACCACATGTTACAGGATGAGGCATCACACACATCATCTCAAAGATAAACCACATGTTACAGGATGAGGCATCACACACATCATCTCAAAGATAAACTACATGTTACAGGATGAGGCATCACACACATCGTCTCAAAGATAAACCACATGTTACAGGATGGAGGCATCACACACATCATCTCAAAGATAAACCACATGTTACAGGATGAGGCATCACACACATCGTCTCAAAGATAAACCACATGTTACAGGATGAGGCATCACACACATCGTCTCAAAGATAAACCACATGTTACAGGATGGAGGCATCACACACATCGTCTCAAAGATAAACCACATGTTACAGGATGGAGGCATCACACACATCGTCTCAAAGATAAACCACATGTTACAGGATGAGGCATCACACACATCTCAAAGATAAACCACATGTTACAGGATGGAGGCATCACACACATCGTCTCAAAGATAAACCACATGTTACAGGATGGAGGCATCACACACATCGTCTCAAAGATAAACCACATGTTACAGGATGGAGGCATCACACACATCGTCTCAAAGATAAACCACATGTTACAGGATGGAGGCATCACACACATCATCTCAAAGATAAACCACATGTTACAGGATGGAGGCATCACACACATCGTCTCAAAGATAAACCACATGTTACAGGATGGAGGCATCACACACATCGTCTCAAAGATAAACCACATGTTACAGGATGGAGGCATCACACACATCATCTCAAAGATAAACCACATGTTACAGGATGGAGGCATCACACACATCATCTCAAAGATAAACCACATGTTACAGGATGGAGGCATCACACACATCGTCTCAAAGATAAACCACATGTTACAGGATGGAGGCATCACACACATCATCTCAAAGATAAACCACATGTTACAGGATGAGGCATCACACACATCATCTCAAAGATAAACCACATGTTACAGGATGGAGGCATCACACACATCATCTCAAAGATAAACCACATGTTACAGGATGGAGGCATCACACACATCATCTCAAAGATAAACCACATGTTACAGGATGGAGGCATCACACACATCGTCTCAAAGATAAACCACATGTTACAGGATGGAGGCATCACACACATCATCTCAAAGATAAACCACATGTTACAGGATGAGGCATCACACACATCATCTCAAAGATAAACCACATGTTACAGGATGGAGGCATCACACACATCATCTCAAAGATAAACCACATGTTACAGGATGGAGGCATCACACACATCATCTCAAAGATAAACCACATGTTACAGGATGGAGGCATCACACACATCGTCTCAAAGATAAACCACATGTTACAGGATGGAGGCATCACACACATCGTCTCAAAGATAAACCACATGTTACAGGATGAGGCATCACACACATCGTCTCAAAGATAAACCACATGTTACAGGATGGAGGCATCACACACATCGTCTCAAAGATAAACCACATGTTACAGGATGGAGGCATCACAAACATCATCTCAAAGATAAACCACATGTTACAGGATGGAGGCATCACACACATCGTCTCAAAGATAAACCACATGTTACAGGATGGAGGCATCACACACATCGTCTCAAAGATAAACCACATGTTACAGGATGGAGGCATCACACACATCGTCTCAAAGATAAACCAC
>NC_139646.1:26104530-26132030 GCF_964638095.1 Poromitra crassiceps
AGTCAGACAGTCAGACAGACAGACAGACAGACATCAGTGTTCAGCTTGGAAAAGGCAGTGAACTCTCCCCATGAGCCTGGCTCCTGTTGACAGACTCAGCACACGTTGTGACGGCAGATTGAGCGTGCGAGCGAAACACTTCACGTGCAGCTATCCTGTCAGCTGAATGGCAGCGGCCATGTTGGAAACACGTGCAGTATCCTGTCAGCTGAATGGCAGCGGCCATGTTGGAAACACGTGCAGTATCCTGTCAGCTGAATGGCAGCGGCCATGTTGGAAACACGTGCAGTATCCTGTCAGCTGAATGGCAGCGGCCATGTTGGAAACACGTGCAGTATCCTGTCAGCTGAATGGCAGCGGCCATGTTGGAAACACGTGCAGTATCCTGTCAGCTGAATGGCAGCGGCCATGTTGGAAACACGTGCAGCTATCCTGTCAGCTGAATGGCAGCGGCCATGTTGGAAGCACCATGTTGTGCTACATGTCGCAGGAGGTCTGACATGTTGGCACCCGGTGACTAGCATGTCCTGCTCTGCTCTGAAGAACATAAGAGAGCAGTGGCCAGTCCTTGTGGTCCTTGTGGAGATAGTGAGCGTTTATACGATGAATCCACTGCACGTGTGACGTGACGTCCACGCAAGTTAAGGCAACACCCCTCCTGCTGTACGCAAAGATTCCTCACATTTCTTCTTGAGCATGTCAGAAAAGCCCACATTTTCCACACGACGTTGTGTATGGACACAGGTGCACAGGAAGTAGCTGATGGATTGTGTTATTTTCGTAGCTCGTTCTGAATTGAGAGGTAGCTTTGTCAAGTGAATTGCATCCGGTCTTGGTGGTTTTTTTCCGGTGGCGCTAGATTAGCCCTAGCTTTGCCATCATTGGCTAATGCTATCGATGTTCGTAGTATTCCCAGAGTACTTTACTCTGCAAACCACGTGTCTATCCATATCCTTCTTCCCACCCTTGTTGAATAATCCAAAAGAAGTAAAAATGCAGACGGTGCCTTTCTGGTTTCTTTCTCTGCTCACTCCATCTTTGTTCTGTTGCATGCTCCCGCTGACATGACCGCTGACTGACTGCTGACCTCAAACAAACTCAGCACCATCTAGTGGACTGAAAAAGGAATTGATTTTATTATTGTACAGTAGTAGTAGCAAAGCGTTTATTTGCAAATTATATAATAGAATATCGATACAATTTCGCCACGCAAAATATCGCAATACTATGCTGTATCGATCAACCCCACCCCCCACCCATAACTCCCATACAGGAGGTGGGATCCACCAATAATCACAAAGAAGATGAAGACTAGGCTACGATGTCCCCTGAATCAGAGAAATCAGCCAAGCAAAAAGTCCAAAGTGATTTGACCTTTGACTCCGCCCACTCCACCCAGGTGACTGTTACGAGTTGACAAATCAGACTGATTAAGTCCATATGCTGTTTTATAGCGAGTAGGGATGTTCATTTTGAAAAATTTCCATAATCGAAAATCGGGAAAATTAACGATCAATTATCGATTTTCGATAATTGATGAACATCCCTAATAGCGAGCTAGCAATAGCTTGTCTTAACCAAAAGTAAAGCTTATGTCTATCATGCTAATGCTAACGGCTACTCATTATTAGCAACACAACTCGCTTGACACTATAACATTTAAGTTAGTCACAGTATAGTAAACAATATCTGACACTCTTGTAGATCACAAAAGTCCAAACCCCTAGGATAACTGGTTGCTGTAAATAAATAGCAGTCCACCTCCGTGTTTTGGTACAGTTGTGTTCACACTTGATGCGTTCTGTGCCGGCTCCGTCTGAACCGTTTCCGAGACCACCTTTGCAAGTGGACCCTGGACGGGTTCGTTTATCTGTTCACACTAATCAAATGAAGCGGGCTTTGGGTTGAAGGATGCTGGGCACCGGGCCCGGGCCCGGGCTGCCTCCCTGATGTGAAAAAGCCACCTAAGTCACTCATCACTCAGTGTGATGTCAGTTGAAACAGGCTAAAAGCTGGTGAACTTGGGAATGTCCAGCAGTGCATCTTTTTCTTTCCAATTCTTTTCAGGATTCTGTCCATCCAGCCATCCCCATAGTCCATCTTATCCTACCTCTCTCTTCATATCATCCCTGCCTCTCTCTCCATCCCTCCCTCCTCTGTTCCTTCCTTCCTCTCTCTATCATCCCTTCATCTCTCACTCTCCTTTCTAGCCCTTTCTTCATTTTTCTCTATTCCTCCAATCATCCGTTTCCCCCTCATAGTCTGTGCCTCTATTTCTCCCTCCATCACTCCCTTCCTCCCTCCCTCTCTCTCCCTCCCTCCCTCTCTCCATTCCTCTTCCTCCCTTCCCCCCTCCCTCTCTCTCCCTCTTCCTCCCTTCCTTCCTCACTCTCATCCTCCCTCCTCCCTCCATCCCTCTCTTCCCTCCTCCCTCCCACCACCCATGTTGACAGGCCATGCTATATAGGCTAGCTGATATGAAGTGGCATGTTATCCCACAGTGTGTCTTTGTGTGTGTGTGTGTGTGTGTGTGTGTGCGTGTGGCTGTGTGTGTGTGTGTGTGTGTGTGTGTGTGTGTGTGTGTGTGTGTGTGTGTGTGCGTGTGGCTGTCTGGCTTGCGGCTGATAAGACGTCACACTGTTATCCTCCCAGACAGAGCTGTGTCACCGCGACGGTTCACAGGCCACACAGACACACGCACATCCACACGCACACACACACACACACACACACACACACACACACACACACACACACACACACACACACGCACACACAGACACACACACACACACAGACACACACGCATGCATGTGCGCGCACACACACACGCAAATATGCACACAGACATTGGTAGACATAGACAGTGTGTGTGTGTGTGTGTGTGTGTGTGTGTGTGTGTGTGTGTGTGTGTGGACACCATAGACTGTATAAAAATATGGGCGTGGCCACTGTGATGTCATCCTTTTGGTTTGTGAAGTCCTCTCTTGAAGCCTGGAGGTTAGCATCTTCCTTTGACCATCTCTTTGACTCTACATCCATGATGTCCAGACAGCAGGAACATGCTGCACTCTGCACTTAGTGTGTGTGTGTGTGCACACTATGGCAGGCAGGAGAAACCACTGCACTGTGCACTTAGTGTGTGTGCACTATGGCAGGCAGGAGAAACCACTGCACTGTGCACTTAGTGTGTGTGCACTATGGCAGGCAGGAGAAACCAGCTGGATGCACTTAGTGTGTGTGCACTATGGCAGGCAGGAGAAACCAACATGCTGCACTCTGCACTTAGTGTGTGTGCACACTATTGCAGGCAGGAGAAACCAGCATGCTGCACTCTGCACTTAGTGTGTGTGCACTATGGCAGGCAGGAGAAACCACTGCACTGTGCACTTAGTGTGTGTGCACTATGGCAGGCAGGAGAAACCAACATGCTGCACTGTGCACTTAGTGTGTGCACACTATGGCAGGCAGGAGAAACCAGCATGCTGCACTCTGCACTTAGTGTGTGTGCACTATGGCAGGCAGGAGAAACCAGCATGCTGCACTCTGCACTTAGTGTGTGTGCACTATGGCAGGCAGGAGAAACCACTGCACTGTGCACTTAGTGTGTGTGCACTATGGCAGGCAGGAGAAACCACTGCACTGTGCACTTAGTGTGTGTGCACTATGGCAAGCAGGAGAAACCACTGCACTGTGCACTTAGTGTGTGTGCACTATGGCAGGCAGGAGAAACCACTGCACTGTGCACTTAGTGTGTGCACACTATGGCAGGCAGGAGAAACCAGCATGCTGCACTCTGCACTTAGTGTGTGTGCACTATGGCAGGCAGGAGAAACCAGCATGCTGCACTCTGCACTTAGTGTGTGTGCACTATGGCAGGCAGGAGAAACCACTGCACTGTGCACTTAGTGTGTGTGCACTATGGCAGGCAGGAGAAACCAACATGCTGCACTGTGCACTTAGTGTGTGCACACTATGGCAGGCAGGAGAAACCAGCATGCTGCACTCTGCACTTAGTGTGTGTGCACTATGGCAGGCAGGAGAAACCACTGCACTGTGCACTTAGTGTGTGTGCACTATGGCAGGCAGGAGAAACCACTGCACTGTGCACTTAGTGTGTGTGCACTATGGCAGGCAGGAGAAACCAACATGCTGCACTGTGCACTTAGTGTGTGCACACTATGGCAGGCAGGAGAAACCAGCATGCTGCACTCTGCACTTAGTGTGTGTGCACTATGGCAGGCAGGAGAAACCACTGCACTGTGCACTTAGTGTGTGTGCACTATGGCAGGCAGGAGAAACCACTGCACTGTGCACTTAGTGTGTGTGTGTGCACTATGGCAGGCAGGAGAAACCAGCTGGAGATGCACTTAGTGTGTGTGCACTATGGCAGGCAGGAGAAACCAGCTGGAGATTGGAGGAGTTCATTCCATTTAAATTGAATTGGAATTGAGTCTCTACATTGTGTTTGACTCAGTGTGAACTTGAAGCCCATTTAGCCGCTGATATGACCCATGTCCCATTACAGTCATTATTATAATATATGTTTTGTTTCTGTCTGTATCGAGCAAAAAAGAGCGCAGTAAAATGTCCAGGTATTAAAATTAGTTTGCTTGTGATGTCAATTCTAAGCAAGACAATCGAGATACTCATTTAATCCATATGTGTGTGTGTGTGTGTGTGTGTGTGTGTGTGTGTGTGTGTGTGTGTGTGTATGTGTGTATCTGTCACAGATATCTGATAATTCTCTGTTATTAAACTCAGTCTTTCTGCTTCACTGCCAGAAAGCCTGTTAACACTCCACACAGGGCTAAAGACTGTGTGTGTGTGTGTGTGAGTGTGTGTGTGTGTGTGTGTGTGTGTGTGTGTGTGTGTGTGTGTGTGTGTGCGTGCGTGCGCGTGCGTGCGTGCGTGCGTGCGCCTCTCTCTACATGGTCGAGAGGCTGTCATAAAACTGCTGCCTTACTGAAAACACTTGTCATGGGCAAATATAGACTAGGAGAGAGGGAGGCTCCGAACCCACCCTCCCCTCTTCCCTCACCTCACCTCCCCCCTCACCTCCCCTCTTCCCTCACCTCACCTCCCCTCCCCCCTCACCTCCCCTCCCCCCTCACCTCCCCTCACCCCTCACCTCCCCTCCCCCCTCCCCTCACCTCCCCCCTCTCCCCGCCATTTCTTTCTTCTTCTTTTTTTAACCCCAGGTGTGCATAAAATACAGGTTAAGAACTTATTTTTTAAATACATAAATGTTAAATAATTATCGGTTTATCGTATCGGTTATCGGCCAGGAGAAGCATATATTTATCGGTTATTGTATCGGCTCTAAAAATCCATATCGTGCATCCCTAGTAGGGCTGTGAATCTTCACTGGCCTCATGATTCGATTCGATTACGATTCAGAGGGCTACGATTCGATTACGATTATCGATACATCTCGATGCATCTCGATGCATCTTCAATCGATGCATCACTTTTTTTCCCCAATACATGATTTATTTTTTCTCACTTTCGTTTTTCTCACTGTGTGGCTACTTTTAAAATAAAAGTGCATTTGGAATTGCATTGTATTATGATCCATAATTAAAATAAACACCTGCATGTACTTCCATTATATTTTATTTTATTTTTTTAATAATCGATTTTTGACATTTGTGAATTGATGCAGAATCGTGCACGTCCGCATCGCGATGCATCTTATAATCGATTATTTTTGACACCCCTAATCCCTAGTTTACAGCACAAAATAAACAGTATTCAACACAGACACACACTCACTCACACACTCACACACACACACACACACACACACACACACACACACACACACACACACACACACACTACGCACAGAGCCATATGCTAATATAACATGATGAATTGAAGCTGTTTAGCATAAAGAGGTAGCCAGGCTAAATGCTAAATGCCGTTTAGTCTGATAGCGTGGTCCTTTTCCATCTCTCTCTCTATTCCTCTCTCTCGCTCCCTCCTTCTCAAGTTGTCCTCCATCGTTCCTTCTGTTACTACAGCTAGAAGTTAAATCACATGTCATGTCGTGGGGGGTGATGGTAACCAGGAAGCTTGAGTTAAATCACACGTCATGTTGTGGGGGGTGATGGTAACCAGGAAGCTTGAGTTAAATCACATGTCATGTTGTGGGGGGTGATGGTAACCAGGAAGCTTGAGTTAAATCACATGTCATGTTGTGGGGGGTGATGGTAACCAGGAAGCTTGAGTTAAATCACATGTCATGTTGTGGGGGGTGATGGTAACCAGGAAGCTTGAGTTAAATCACATGTCATGTTGTGGGGGGTGATGGTAACCAGGAAGCTTTAGTTAAATCACATGTCATGTTGTGGGGGGTGATGGTAACCAGGAAGCTTGAGTTAAATCACATGTCATGTTGTGGGGGGTGATGGTAACCAGGAAGCTTGAGTTAAATCACATGTCATGTTGTGGGGGGTGATGGTAACCAGGAAGCTTGAGTTAAATCACATGTCATGTTGTGGGGGGTGATGGTAACCAGGAAGCTTTAGTTAAATCACATGTCATGTTGTGGGGGGTGATGGTAACCAGGAAGCTTGAGTTAAATCACATGTCATGTTGTGGGGGGTGATGGTAACCAGGAAGCTTGAGTTAAATCACATGTCATGTTGTGGGGGGTGATGGTAACCAGGAAGCTTGAGTTAAATCACATGTCATGTTGTGGGGGGTGATGGTAACCAGGAAGCTTGAGTTAAATCACATGTCATGTTGTGGGGGGTGATGGTAACCAGGAAGCTTGAGTTAAATCACATGTCATGTTGTGGGGGGTGATGGTAACCAGGAAGCTTGAGTTAAATCACATGTCATGTTGTGGGGGGTGATGGTAACCAGGAAGCTTTAGTTAAATCACATGTCATGTTGTGGGGGGTGATGGTAACCAGGAAGCTTGAGTTAAATCACATGTCATGTTGTGGGGGGTGATGGTAACCAGGAAGCTTGAGTTAAATCACATGTCATGTTGTGGGGGGTGATGGTAACCAGGAAGCTTGAGTTAAATCACACGTCATGTTGTGGGGGGTGATGGTAACCAGGAAGCTTGAGTTAAATCACATGTCATGTTGTGGGGGGTGATGGTAACCGGGAAGCTTGAGTTAAATCACATGTCATGTTGTGGGGGGTGATGGTAACCGGGAAGCTTGAGTTAAATCACATGTCATGTTGTGGGGGGTGATGGTAACCAGGAAGCTTGAGTTAAATCACATGTCATGTTGTGGGGGGTGATGGTAACCGGGAAGCTTGAGTTAAATCACATGTCATGTTGTGGGGGGTGATGGTAACCAGGAAGCTTGAGTTAAATCACATGTCATGTCGTGGGGGGTGATGGGACGCTTGAGTTAAATCACATGTCATGTCGTGGGGGGTGATGGTAACCGGGACAGACACATCACTATGTTGACCCTAGTCGATGTGTTTTGCGTGACATTATAAAGGCTATGATGTGTTCCACTGTGAAATGAAGGCTGAGTTGTTGTTCTGTCCCCGGCTCCGTCTGCATTTAGATAATGTTAGTGCGTGACAGTGTTTTGCTTGCATGCACATAATTCTATCAGCATAAATGTGTATATAGAAGGATTTCATTTATCTACTGTAATATATATATATATATTATGCATTCAATCACTACCTGATTTCTTCAATTGTGAGCCCCTTTCCACCATTTCTTTAACCAATTTATTGATTTGGTTTTCAGTATGATAATAAACATATTCCCTTTTGCAAAGAGAACAACAGACAATAACCAAGGGATGATAAGATAGACAACACTAACAAAAGTTGTTACAAAATCACATTTTGAACTGAATTGACACTAAGATAAATATATTTACAACTGGTTAACCAAGTATGTGATCAAATAATCTGTCACTGGATCGACTTGCATAATCTGCATCGATGCTTCAAAATGAAGTGAAGCAAAGATAAGTAATACACTAGATAGCTCCGTCCCAAAATCATATTTCAAAATAACTGTTTTTAATGGCATCTGTGTGCTTTAGACTTGTGTAGAATGTTTTTTAATTTGGAAAAAAATCCGACCGGAAGTCGCAATGTTGTTCTCGCTAGCGGAAGCGGCTAACGTACGTAATGAAGATGTTTTTACCAAAACGTAAAAAAAACAAAAACAAATCTGGTTTAAAGAAAATATTTTTTCAATTTTGTTTTTTTTAAGTTTTGGTCTGAGTGAAATGTTATGTGGTCTCTCTCTATTCTAAATATAGCTGAACCGTTTGGTTTGACCAAATAAAACTATTTTTATAAGCATTTTACGAAATGTCTATGGGAAAATAAATTGCGGAAGAAAATCTCTGGTACAGTGCTGAAGCAGGAAGTGACGTTCACTTTGCCTCTCTAATAGATCACGGCCACGTGACTTTGCGAGTCCCCATCTTCACATTGTGTGTGATGTGTGTTTTGTATCAAGCTTTGATTCCTATGTTGAAAGAAGCGTCGTGGTGCAGTAGAAGGTTGGCTGTAATCTTCCCTGAAAGAAAGAAAGAAAGACTCTTTGAGCTGGGCTGTCTGTAAGGAGGAGAGGAGCTTGATTTGTGCTGATTAGAGAGGACCTTGTTTGAACCCCCCCCTCCAGCTCTTGGGCGTATTGACCGGTCCATTAGTCTCACCTACCGAGCTCCCAGCAAGATCTGATCAGCACGAGCGAGCGGTCCACCAGTCTGCACCATCTTCCTTTGTGAAGATGACATCGCACTTCTTCAGTGGGCTGTGAGAGAGTTGTAGCGTTGTACCGGACTAGTAGATGTCACATTGCAGTAATGGCGACCTGTAACGTAACGTTGCATTCAGAGCAGTTGGACAGGCGTTACATCTTCAGCTGTAACGTTGCATTCAGAGCAGTTGGACAGGCGTTACATCTTCAGCTGTAACGTTGCATTCAGAGCAGTTGGACAGGCGTTACATCTTCAGCTGTAACGTTGCATTCAGAGCAGTTGGACAGGCGTTACATCTTCAGCTGTAACGTTGCATTCAGAGCAGTTGGACAGGCGTTACATCTTCAGCTGTAAGGTTGCATTCAGAGCAGTTGGACAGGCGTTACATCTTCAGCTGTAACGTTGCATTCAGAGCAGTTGGACAGGCGTTACATCTTCAGCGCGTGCATCTTTTTTCCAGCCAATAAAGTGAAGAAAGTTTCCAAAACGTGTCAACGTGTGTTGTTGCCTGGGAAACGCACATCCCATAATACAACTGTTCACATCGCATCCCATAATAGTATGATGATACTTGGGATGCCATTGCGAACATAGATGCGAACAGGTTAGCTAAAAGTTTAGCGTCGCCAGCGAGGAGCCCCACCGTTGTGGTCGGAGTACGTTTCGAAATCCCTCCAGGCCTGAACATTTTTCTAGTGGAAACACTGTCTTCTTTAGTCGGCACACCAGCCCATTCAGCTCTGACAATCAATGCTGTGATTTTAAGCTCTTTTTATTTGAGCTATTCTAGCATTTCTTTTTACGCTGCTTAGTTTCACAGAGTTTGTCCAACATCTGTAAACAGAATATCAACCATTTCAAATTTGTCAACCCCCCCCCCCCCCCCCCACACACACACACACACACAAATTGCAGACTGCCCATATATGTTACTGTTTGAAGTAAATGTCTATTTTAAGGTGACCCGTGCGAGTAATTAGTGAAGCGAGTAGATAGGATATTTAGAGATTTGAATTGAGAGACTTTTCTCAGATGTGTGTGAAAAAGTTACTGCTCTTTCATGTATAATAGATCCCGTACAAAAGAGTGCTCACCTCAGCAGATCCAAATAAGGAATGTCAAAGGCTTCCAAGGCTAATTAGCAATGTCAAAGGCTTAGAAGGCTAATTATACGTATGTGCACAATAATTAACCGCTAATGCTATAGTTAGCTTCCAGAGGCTAACGAGAAGCATACTGAGCCAATTACACTCGTATCACAAAGAAGCTTATATGTGCATCATGCGCTCGCCCCTGACTTTGACCATTACAAATGATGACTGCAGGTGGATGGGCAGTTTCATGTAGGAACTATTTTCTTTTGCAGTCTCATGTAGGGACTAGCTAGCGGCTATAGTTCCTCCATGAAACTGCTCTTAACAAGGTCTGTGGATTATCTTGAGTAATGGGGTCATGATTTCTGGAAAGAGACAATGCTGTTGAGTTTATCAAATGGATTTCTTTGGCACTTTGACCACAAGCCGAGTGCCATCCAGTTCCATTGTGTTGGAGAGAAAACAGAAACTCTGCGGCCGATATCTCCAAAACTCAGGCAACTAAAACAAAACGATATAGATGGATAAATAGCACTACAGGTGAGAGGGAATATATGTATTTTGGATTTTAGGGTGAGCTGTTCCTTTAAGCTCCTACTCCTCAGCATGACATGTTGGCAGCACGTATACCTAGATTCCCCCACCTGAAACATCGACTGCTCTTGTGTCAACTAGGGTTGTGCGATGTCAGTAAATTATCCATTGTGATTATTCCACAGTGAACCATCGTGATCCACGGGGGTGGGGGGAATAATTAATAATTTATTAAGTCGCTGCGGTGCGGTAATGCCATTCATTGCAATGCGTTCATTACAACTGGACAGCTGAGCTCTTCACGGAGACCAGCGGGCTTCGATAGGCTACTATGCCAGGTGACTGAATGAAGCAGTGGCTCTCACTACCAACAATTTGAACAGCGCAAATAACAAAACGTTAACGTTACAGGTCCTCACCAACAACGTGTGTGTGTTGAATTTAACTAGCTGGCAGTAAACTGACTGAATTACTGGCTGATATAACGTTAGATTCGCGTGGGCCTTTGAACCTAATGAGAGCGATTTGACGAGAGGAGAGTTGAGAGAGAAACACAGCTGCTGCTGTAGCCTCAACGCGAGACTGATCAGTCATTCAGACTGATGCGTCTAGCGTTGAGGATGCTGCTGTGAGCGACTTCTACTTTCACTTTGGAAACAGGCAAGTTAAATTCACAGTTTAAGACTTGTACTCACTTTGGGTTGAAAACAGGAAAGAACGTGAAGTTTCTTCTTTGTCTTAAAAGTGTTCACAACAAAAGAACTGACTTCTCATGCGCGGGGGACGCCCAGGCAACATTAGACAAGCACTCCCAGTGCAGAGAAGCACTAGAGCGGAGGAGGGGGAGGGGAGGCTTCTCTGAGTCTGAACTGGGTGCGCTCGTTTAATGCCGCCGGCGCGTCCCCCACGCGTCACGGTGAGTGGACTTGGTATTTTTTATTATTAAAACGTCACACATTTATTTCAAACAGATAATTAATCACGATGATCCGATGTAGACGGCTCAGAGGTCGATGGGGGGTCGGCCAATCACGATGGTCGATGCCATCGTCCATCGTGCCAACCCTAGTGTCAACACAGTCTTTGTTTCTGTCTGTTATATCCACCACAATAACCCAAGAACCTGTTCTGTCTGTTATATCCACCACAAAGAACCTGTGGTAAAAACCCCTGATTGAACTCCACTGTCTCTGCTGTTATTGCTTTTCTTTCTTTGTCTCTTTCTTGCATTCTTCGTCGTCTTTCTTTCCTTCCGCCTGTTTCCCTCCTCACCACCCTGTTCTTTGTCCCTTTCTCATTTACTTTCCTCTCCTCCCTGCATCCCTCCATCACCTGGCTTTATTGCAGTGAGCAGTATCCTCGCCACACGCACTCCCTTGCATGCGCCATCTCCCTATTGTTTTCATAGTAAAACCGGCCCCTTGCCCCCGTTTTTATTAGGCCGCCTTTATAACAAAATCAAACTCCACTGACGCCCCATAAATGCAATTGGGGCTGTGTGTGTTGTTTGTGTCTGTGCTTTCCCTGAGATACAAGATATCTGCACAGATACTGTAGATACAAGATATCTACAGATAGATACAAGATATCTGCACAGATAGATACAAGATATCTACAGATAGATACAAGATATCTGCACAGATAGATACAATATATCTGCACAGATACTGTAGATACAAGATATCTGCACAGATAGATACAAGATATCTACAGATAGATACAAGATATCTGCACAGATAGATACAAGATATCTACAGATAGATACAAGATATCTGCACAGATAGATACAATATATCTGCACAGATACTGTAGATACAAGATATCTGCACAGATAGATACAAGATATCTGCACAGATAGATACAAGATATCTGCACAGATAGATACAAGATATCTGCACAGATAGATACAAGATATCTGCACAGATAGATACAAGATATCTGCACAGATAGGGACAAAGAAGAGGGAGGCAAAAGAGAGAGAAGTCAAGTAGAGAAACTTAAAGACATTTAGCTTTTATCCAGAGAGATGTTAGATGAAATGCAGCTATAGAACAAGTTACATTACAGCTATAGATCGTATTCGATCAGCATCATCACGGTCATATTGTTGACATACCGCTGCAGCTGACAACTTGTAACGGCCTTATTGTCGTTTCTGTTCCGTTAAGGTCTATTACAAAATAGCGATGGTGATGACGGCAATAAAAACCCCAGGGTTGTTGCTTGTGTGCTGCCGTTAATGCCTGTAATAAACAAAAGCAAAAAACGAGGTGAACAGAATTGTATGAATTTGAAGCTCGGTTTAGGCGTCGGTGGAAAAATGAATGCGCGCTCAGCCGACTTTCCTTGGATAAATTAGAAAATCCTCGCTGGCTTCATAGCGAGGGAGATCCAGGAGAGAGATCTGTGCAGTGACACACTAGTTTCTGATGTTCTTGTTCTTTGATCGTATCACTTTAGATGCCAAACCGTGCAGCTTTCTGTCCAAAATGCGTTTGGCAGCTAAACGGGGCGACCCTCCCCAAACAGGTGCCGTCATCTCATGCTGCACAGATCAAAAAGAAGCCATCCATGCTGATTGTCTGCGCTTCACCTCACTCTCACTGTATTGTTTGACATCTAAAGTGGTACCAGTAAGCGGGCCGGGCCAGAAACATCCCAAAAATATGCCACCGGCCAAACAGTTTTGGAGCGTCCTGTAAAGTGTGGTGGAGTCATCAAGCTCAATCAATGTTGGATCTGTCTGCAAGTCCTCACCGTGTTCAGGGTTTAGAGGAACTAAACCCTGTGATTACTGATTGATTGTTTATTGACTGATTGTCGATAATGATGATGATGATGATGATGATTACGAGGTCCCCTTTCTATAGAGTACACCAGGTGGTGACATCACCTGCCATAAAGACCAGCCAATAGCAGATGGCCAGTTCATTACCCAGCTGGTGTCAGTATTCCTATAACATTCCTCTACTATTTTTTAATAGTGTAATTCAGCAGCGGGGGGGCCACTGCAGTTAGAGGAGCGGATCCGAAAGCGACCTCGAGCTCCAGGGATACAAATCTCGATAACAAAAAAAAAATGCGTGTTTCAAAAGTCTGATCGCGGCAGTTCTTTGTATGTACATTAAACACATTATATGCTCGTGTTTTTTTATCTGTTGGTGAGCTGTTTTCGATGATTTTTACGACATTTATGACCACAACCACAAAGTCCACAACTTTCCATAAGTACTCGGCAATTGCCAGAAATGGACTTGCGAGGCTTTTCTTGCTGGTTCTTCTCGCAAAGGACGGCGTTTGTGTGCGTTTGTGTGCGTTTGTGTGCGTGTGTGTGTGTGTGTGTGTGTGCGCGTGTGTGTGTGTGTGTGTGTGTGTGTGTGTGTGTGTGTGTGTGTGTGTGCGTGCGCGTGCGCGTGTGTGTGTGTGTGTGTGTGCATGAGACATTACTGATCCTTTGTCCCATGTTATCTGAGGCCTATTTCCACTAATCCGCCTCTCAATGGGAGAATTGCAGCCGTTTCGCGGGCCTGATGGCCAAAGCCGTGACCCATTCACTTACAATGGCTCCCTGTTTAGAGCGCAGAGGCAGGAGAGGGATTGCGGACTGAACAAATGTTGTAGGTTCTTTGTGGGGAAGGTTCATGGATCAAAGCCCTGAGGGAATCTGGAGCTGGAACGATTACTCCATCGACAGAAAAATGAGCTAGCATGCTAGCTAACGCTCCAAGGTTACGCTACATTTTGGCGAGGGGAAAACTGGCATGGTCATTTTCAAAGGGGTCCCTGGACCTCTCACCTCAACATATCTGAATGAGAATGGGTTCTATGCATACCCACGAGTCTCCCCTTTACAGACATGCTCACTTTAGGCCTCCTCCTCATGCAGTTCTTTTTGCATGCAGTATAAATGTTATTTTTGCATTTTCTATTTGAATATTTCTGTCTTGCAGTTGCATATTGGGGATGACTGGAAAGCTGAGACTGGGATTCAATGCTATGAATGTGTGATGATGTTAGTCCTCACAGGAGCTATTTCATTCTACTGTATTGACCGTTTCTCTAAACTTTATAACTTTATAAACTGTATAACAGGAGTTTTTCTTTAAAAAATTCTTGAATTTTGTAAAATTCAACTCATCTCAAACTTTATTTCAGGACACAGCTCAGGGAGGGTCCATAATATCACAACAAAATACACCGAATTGAGATATAAAAAGAACAGATAATAAACACAGATAACACAACACACATAGTTTCTTCCATGTAAATCCATGTAAATCTGTGGTCTTTATTGCCATTATACATTTCATTTTTTATGTATAAAGTGGAAGGATGGGATGCACTTCAAGTGTGGTCACCCAGGGGGCACTGTGTTAATCTGTGCCTGTCTGCTATTGGCTGGTCTTTGCGCCGGGTGATGTCACCTTAGGGGACATTCACACCAAAAGCGTTTTCTTTTCAATCAGAACGCTATGAAAATCATGTTGAGAGCACTTCCATTGTGCACAAAACACACCCCTGTAGTCGCGTGCAGTACAGATCAGAACACAACGACCACAAGGACGGTAGCCAGCTAGTTTTGTCTGTTTGATGTTGTTCACTGTCAACATGAAAGCCAGATTATTGCCAATTCTGGCAGCAGCGGAGGTTGAGGATACCTCAGGAGGAGAAAAGGTAGGAGTGAAAAAGACGATCAGGGCGCTTTTCCTCTAATGTTCAACTTTTTTCAGCTTTAAAACGCCTACAGCGCTCCTCCAAAAACAACATGGAACAACAAAATCAAAACCTCAATCCAGTAGAACTCGGGCAAAAATGTCCTGAATCTTGTTTGTGAGGCGGTTATGGAGGCAGCAGATTTCTCTATTTTCAATTTTCTTCGCCAGGTGCGTTCATTAAAAGAGGAGCACGTCTAGCGCGTCCTTACATAGAGAATGAATTGCAGAAAGACGCTGGCAGCTCCAAAAATGCTTTTGGTCTGAATGTCCCCTTATAGAGGACAACAGGTGGTGACACCTGGCACCAAACTAAACACAATCACTAACGATGCCACCGGCATGAGCCCGAGGCTACCGAGCGTATCCACCATCGTTTCCCCCCCGACCGGCCGCTATCATTTTTTATGCTAATTCTTCCAGGTTTTCACAATGAACGTGACGATGATACACGAGTGTTGAAAAGGCGACACGCAGCACCTTTTATCATGTGAATCCAGCTTGTGTCCACATAATGAGCTCGTTCATTTGTCATCCATTTACAAGAAGAGGCCTTAACGAGCCTATTTACGCCCCGCGGTGACACCTCCACCTAGATTACAGACGCCTTTGTCCCCGAAAGGACACCGAGCTCCACTTAAATGCCTGGATAATCCATGAGACGCGTCCTCCTGGATTCTCACGAGGACTTTCCGTTTGGTCCAAACTTCTACAAAAGGCTAATTTAAGGTGCGGATTAGGTTTAGTGTTGGAGCTATCAGCCGCTACTTAGCAGACACTGGCTTTGATCAGAAGGGGTGCAGATCTGAACGCGAGCGCTGGTGGAGACTGGAGAGGGATTTAGGGGGATTCATTCTCAGAGAGGAGAAAGGTAGAAAAGACTTGTGTGTAAGAAAGAAGACGGGGTTAGAGAGAGAACAGAGCTCGTAATAATCTATCATCTTATTATGATCTCAACTTCCTGTAAGGAAATGTGATTGAATGGGACTTGGATCTGTGCATTACCAGCTGTTCACCTTATCTAAAGGAGTTGGATCTGTGCATTACCAGCTGTTCACCTTATCTAGAGGAGTTGGATCTGTGCATTACCAGCTGTTCACCTTATCTAGAGGAGTTGGATCTGTGCATTACCAGCTGTTCACCTTATCTAAAGGAGTTGGATCTGTGCATTACCAGCTGTTCACCTTATCTAAAGGAGTTGGATCTGTGCATTACCAGCTGTTCACCTTATCTAAAGGAGTTGGATCTGTGCATTACCAGCTGTTCACCTTATCTAAAGGAGTTGGATCTGTGCATTACCAGCTGTTCACCTTATCTAGAGGAGTTGGATCTGTGCATTACCAGCTGTTCACCTTATCTAAAGGAGTTGGATCTGTGCATTACCAGCTGTTCACCTTATCTAAAGGAGTTGGATCTGTGCATTACCAGCTGTTCACCTTATCTAGAGGAGTTGGATCTGTGCATTACCAGCTGTTCACCTTATCTAGAGGAGTTGGATCTGTGCATTACCAGCTGTTCACCTTATCTAAAGGAGTTGGATCTGTGCATTAC
This sequence comes from Poromitra crassiceps, assembly GCF_964638095.1. Taxonomy (NCBI): domain Eukaryota; kingdom Metazoa; phylum Chordata; class Actinopteri; order Beryciformes; family Melamphaidae; genus Poromitra; species Poromitra crassiceps. The sequence continues at coordinate 26,121,127 of NC_139646.1, forward strand.
CAGCTGTTCACCTTATCTAGAGGAGTTGGATCTGTGCATTACCAGCTGTTCACCTTATCTAGAGGAGTTGGATCTGTGCATTACCAGCTGTTCACCTTATCTAAAGGAGTTGGATCTGTGCATTACCAGCTGTTCACCTTATCTAGAGGAGTTGGATCTGTGCATTACCAGCTGTTCACCTTATCTAAAGGAGTTGGATCTGTGCATTACCAGCTGTTCACCTTATCTAGAGGAGTTGGATCTGTGCATTACCAGCTGTTCACCTTATCTAGAGGAGTTGGATCTGTGCATTACCAGCTGTTCACCTTATCTAAAGGAGTTGGATCTGTGCATTACGAGCTGTTCACCTTATCTAGAGGACTTGGATCTGTGCATTACAAGCTGTTCACCTTATCTAGAGGAGTTGGATCTGTGCATTAGTAGATGTTCACCTTATCTAAAGGCCCAGCTGGACGTAGCATATGTGCAGCTAAGTGACAATGCTGCAAGCCATATGCACGGTGCCTTATTGTCTGTTCTCATTACAGCTATCATAAAACAGAGCCTTTGAAATCACACACGCAAATTAAATGAACATTCTGATACATCTGCACTCACTTTCATTTTCTCGCTTATTTACGCTACATTTGGTTCTAAGCGGTGTTATAAAATTAAACTTGCAGTCACCCCGAAAGACAAGGGGAGATGGAGGAAGGTGATGGGTTCTTACGCTGATACACTATGTTACTGCATGCTGCAGATCTCTCTCTGGGTCTGGGACACTATGTTACTGCATGTTGCAGATCTCTCTCTGGGTCTGATACACTATGTTACTGCATGCTGCAGATCTCTCTCTGGGTCTGATACACTACGTTACTGCATGCTGCAGAGCTCTCTGTGGGTCTGATACACTATGTTACTGCATGCTGCAGATCTCTCTGTGGGTCTGATACACTATGTTACTGCATGCTGCAGATCTCTCTGTGGGTCTGATACACTATGTTACTGCATGCTGCAGATCTCTCTGTGGGTCTGATACACTACGTTACTGCATGCTGCAGAGCTCTCTCTGGGTCTGATACACTACGTTACTGCATGCTGCAGATCTCTCTCTGGGTCTGATACACTATGTTACTGCATGCTGCAGAGCTCTCTCTGGGTCTGATACACTACGTTACTGCATGCTGCAGAGCTCTCTCTGGGTCTGATACACTACGTTACTGCATGCTGCAGAGCTCTCTCTGGGTCTGATACACTACGTTACTGCATGCTGCAGAGCTCTCTCTGGGTCTGATACACTATGTTACTGCATGCTGCAGAGCTCTCTCTGGGTCTGATACACTATGTTACTGCATGCTGCAGATCTCTCTCTGGGTCTGATACACTATGTTACTGCATGCTGCAGATCTCTCTCTGGATCTGATACACTACGTTACTGCATGCTGCAGATCTCTCTCTGGGTCTGATACACTACGTTACTGCATGCTGCAGATCTCTCTCTGGGTCTGATACACTACGTTACTGCATGCTGCAGAGCTCTCTCTGGGTCTGATACACTATGTTACTGCATGCTGCAGATCTCTCTCTGGGTCTGATACACTATGTTACTGCATGCTGCAGATCTCTCTCTGGGTCTGATACACTATGTTACTGCATGCTGCAGATCTCTCTCTGGGTCTGGGACACTATGTTACTGCATGCTGCAGATCTCTCTCTGGGTCTGATACACTATGTTACTGCATGCTGCAGATCTCTCTCTGGGTCTGATACACTATGTTACTGCATGCTGCAGATCTCTCTCTGGGTCTGATACACTATGTTACTGCATGCTGCAGATCTCTCTCTGGGTCTGATACACTACGTTACTGCATGCTGCAGAGCTCTCTCTGGGTCTGATACACTATGTTACTGCATGCTGCAGATCTCTCTCTGGGTCTGATACACTATGTTACTGCATGCTGCAGATCTCTCTCTGGGTCTGATACACTACGTTACTGCATGCTGCAGATCTCTCTCTGGGTCTGATACACTATGTTACTGCATGCTGCAGATCTCTCTCTGGGTCTGATACACTATGTTACTGCATGCTGCAGATCTCTCTCTGGGTCTGATACACTATGTTACTGCATGCTGCAGATCTCTCTCTGGGTCTGATACACTACGTTACTGCATGCTGCAGATCTCTCTCTGGGTCTGGGACACCTTCTCTCTCAGCCAACTGGGGTCGGAAGTGAACCGTTCACTTGGCCAGTGATTGGCCAGTGGTAGATTCAGTCTTCCCCAATCAGTAACGACTTTGCCGTCAGACGACAGGGGAGGCCCAGCCCATTTTTCGAACTGCTCTCTCATTGGTGCTACGATCTGTCACTCATTCAATTTCAACCCCCCTAGACCCGTCCCCAAAACCCCAGCAGTGGCTGTGAAGTGGCACAGACTCATTGATGTAGTATGCGGAGCGCAGCGAATATTTAATAATATATAATAATATTCAACGTAATATTTGACTATGGGGACAGAGACAGGAGAGGGGAATAGGGGGAGACAGCAATTGGTAGATAATTGACAAAAAGGAGAAGAGACAGTTGAGAGGCTCAAGTCTGATTTCTTTTGCAACATTTCAACCCTCACTTGTGGCAGTGGACCAAAAAAGCTTTGCTGTGTGATGCACTGTTTGATCTGTCGTATTGGCTTTTGGACGGGCCGGCCAAAAGCAATGAGAGGACTTGTGACAGACGGCAACAAGAGAGCATCACACCTGTCAACAGCGCTGGGTTTCTCTCCAGGCGAGTCCAGACTCCAGCAGAGAGGTCACACGTTAAACACAACCCCGATAGCCAGAGGAGATGTCTGCAGGTCACTGGAGAGGACTGCTGCAGGACGGACCACATCACCTGGGTGTGTCTGCAGGTCACTGGAGAGGACTGCTGCAGGACGGACCACATCACCTGGGTGTGTCTGCAGGTCACTGGAGAGGACTGCTGCAGGACGGACCACATCACCTGGGTGTGTATGCAGGTCACTGGAAAGGACTGCTGCAGGACGGACCACATCACCTGGGTGTGTCTGCAGGTCACTGGAGAGGACTGCTGCAGGACGGACCACATCACCTGGGTCTGTCTGCAGGTCACTGGAGAGGACTGCTGCAGGACGGACCACATCACCTGGGTGTGTCTGCAGGTCACTGGAGAGGACTGCTGCAGGACGGACTACATCACCTGGGTGTGTCTGCAGGTCACTGGAGAGGACTGCTGCAGGACGAACCACATCACCTGGGTGTGTCTGCAGGTCACTGGAGAGGACTGCTGCAGGACGGACCACATCACCTGGGTGTGTCTGCAGGTCACTGGAGAGGACTGCTGCAGGACGAACCACATCACCTGGGTGTGTCTGCAGGTCACTGGAGAGGACTGCTGCAGGACGGACCACCATCACCTGGGTGTGTCTGCAGGTCACTGGAGAGGACTGCTGCAGGATGGACCACATCACCTGGGTGTGTCTGCAGGTCACTGGAGAGGACTGCTGCAGGACGGACCACATCACCTGGGTGTGTCTGCAGGTCACTGGAGAGGACTGCTGCAGGACGGACCACATCACCTGGGTGTGTCTGCAGGTCACTGGAGAGGACTGCTGCAGGACGCACCACATCACCTGGGTGTGTCTGCAGGTCACTGGAGAGGACTGCTGCAGGACGGACCACATCACCTGGGTGTGTCTGCAGGTCACTGGAGAGGACTGCTGCAGGACGGACCACATCACCTGGGTGTGTCACTTCAACAAACAGAAATATCCCACACTTCGGGGGGGGGGGGGGGCAGACCCCCATTCCTTAGTCCAAACAGAACTCAAGTGTAGCTGGACAAATGCGCCCTCAAAACTGAGGGTTTGTGCTCCTCTTTTTTGGGGTGTGTGTGAGCAAACTCCCAACAATGAAAAGAGCTTAATTCCTGTGTATTTAGGGGGCTGGTTGACTCTATGGAGGCATGGACTGTATGGAGGCATCATGGACTGTATGGAGGCATGGACTGTATGGAGGCATCATGGACTGTATGGAGGCAGCATGGACTGTATGGAGGCATCATGGACTGTATGGAGGCATCATGGACTGTATGGATGCATCATGGACTGTATGGAGGCATGGACTGTATGGAGGCATCATGGACTGTATGGAGGCAGCATGGACTGTATGGAGGCATCATGGACTGTGCGATGCCCGCACGTGAAGCCATTTCAATTCCAACAACATGGTGCAGCAGGAAATGCCTTTCTATCTGCTCTGCTCTCATTCGAGCAGCTAACAGTGGAGGTCATCTCTAACATGACACCCTCACTGTTGCTGCTCTGATAATGCCCACTGCACTCACTCACTGACTGACTGACTGACTGACTGACTGACTCACTGACTGACTGACTGACTGACTGACTGACTCACTCACTGACTGACTGACTCACTGACTGACTGACTCACTGACTGACTGACTCACTGACTGACTGACTCACTCACTGACTGACTGACTGACTCACTGACTGACTGACTGACTGACTGACTGACTGACTGACTGCATCACTCACTGACTGACTGACTGACTGACTGACTGACTGCATCACTCACTGACTGACTGACTGACTGACTCACTCACTGACTGACTGACTGACTCACTGACTGACTGACTGACTGACTGACTCACTGACTGACTGACTGACTGACTGACTGACTCACTCACTGACTGACTGACTGACTGACTGACTGACTGACTCACTCACTGACTGACTGACTGACTCACTGACTGACTGACTCACTGACTGACTGACTGACTGACTGACTGACTCACTCACTGACTGACTGACTCACTGACTGACTGACTGACTGACTGACTGACTGACTGACTCACTGACTGACTGACTCACTGACTGACTGACTGACTGACTGACTGACTCACTCACTGACTGACTGACTCACTGACTGACTGTCATTACATTAAAGACCACCAGAGGTTGCCGCTACTTCCTGGTTACAGCGCCCGACGTGGAGTATTATGCACTGAACCACAAGAGGTCACATTCGTAAACATCAGCCATTTTAACCACCTTGAAAATCGACCAATGTTGTCATTTTCGCACGCACGCACGCACGCACGCACGCACGCACGCACGCGCACGCGTGTGTGTGTGTGTGTGTGTGTGTGTGTGCGTGCGTGTGCGTGTGCGTGTGCGTGTGCGTGTGCGTGTGCGCGTGCGCGTGTGCGCGTGTGCGTGTGCGCCTGTGTGTACGTGTGTGTGTCAGGAGCACTAACTGGTTGTTGTGGAGTCACTTGAAGGTCTAACTAACAGAGCTACCTACTGAATTGCTCCCAACAAATGGTTTCAACTACTGTGTAGATGGCAGGCAGCACTTGTGTCTTAATGAAGGTAATAAACGCTAATAACAAACACCATAACACACTTCCAGCATGTTCATTTATCCCATATCCCAAAGCATTATCCTTGCTCATACTGTAGCCAACCCATTTGCTAGTGTTAGATGTCACCCATCACTTTATCACCCAATGGTCCACTCACTGGCCAGAAGTCAATGTTGTGTTGCTTTGTTGCACATTTTACCAGGAAGCTGTGAGAATAAGCATTATATATATATATATATATATATATATATATATATATATATATATATATATTAGGGCTGTGGCGATTCACTTATCTCCCGATTCGATACTATCACGATTCTTGGGTGCCGATTCGATTTATATTGCGATTCTTAAGTATTGCGATTCTACGATTATTGCGATTCGATATTACGATTTATTGCGATTTTTGTTTATTTTTTTCTTTTCTTTTTTCAGTTTGTTTGCTTTTTTACACTAGATTAGAACATGGGAAAAGTTGAATCATACACTAGAGACTGTATATTATATATCATGAGTAGGGCTGGGCGATATAGTTAAAAACAGGGGTGGACTGGGATCATAATTCAGGCCGGGCATTAGATACCAAGCAGGCCAGGCCGATATGGGCCAACGCGCGTGAAATTTGGGCCGTTTGAAGCCAGATTTGGGCCGTTTGAAGTCCAATTTTACAATGAGATGCACCCACTTTAAACCTGAAGTGTAATTATTACTTCAGACTAACTAATAAAGTAATAAAACCACTAGTAAACCAGTAGGCGGCGCCTGGCCTGCTGTTCAGTGAGTGGCCTGACTGCAAGCACCCAAAACATTTTTTTTTTTTTTTTTTTTTTAATTTGCGATTATCGATTCTGGAATAAAAGATCGATCCAAAAAATCGTGACATTAAAAATCGCGATACTTAGGTGAATCGATTTTTTCCCCCACCCCTAATATATATATATATATATATATATAATGTGGTTCACGATAACGATACGATACGATATTTTAACAATATTTTTTTTCGATCGATTTGTAAGTTGAGGGGGCATCCTCCACGCTAATTTGAGTAATTTCACCATTTTCATCCTCCGTGTCTGTAACGTCCCTCGTCTGTTCAAACAAAGCAATGAAAAGGAGAGCGAGCATGCAATCAGATGCAGATCAGTGCCACCATGTTCAGCTTCTTTTTCTCACGATATGAGATTTCATCTCAACGATACATATTGTCACGTTTTGATATCGCGATATATTGTGACATCCTCCCTACAAAGCAGTGCTAGCTAGTTTCCAAACCCTCCCAACACTTTTATTGAGAGCATTCTTGGTGGGATAACATGCACTAGACTAGACTATACAATAGCATGGTCTCTCTCTCTCTCTCTCTCTCTCTCTCTCTCTCTCTCTCTCTCTCTCTCTCTCTCTCTCTCTCTCTCTCTCTCTCTCTCTCTCTCTCCCCTGCTGGTTTATCCTCCCCTTCTCTTCAACGCCTTCATCAGCTTTTCACCCCAACTCTTCTTGACACACAAGAGATGCAAATGCAAACAGATTGCTATGTGCAATAGCTACCATGACTTTAATTATGTGTGTCTGTGTGTGCGTACGTGTGGGTGTGTGTGTGTGCATGTGTGTGTGTGTGTGGGGGTGTGAGTGTGTGTGTGTGTGTGTGCATGTGCATGTGTGTGGGGGTGTGAATGTGTGTGTGTGTGTGTGCGTACATGCGTGCGTGTGTGTGTGTGTGTCTGTGTGTGCATGTGTGTGTGGGGTGTGTGTGTGTGTGTGTGTGTGTGTGTGTGTGTGTGCGTACGTACGTGCGTGTGTGTGCGTGTGTGTGTGTGCGTGTGTGTGTATGTGTGTGTGTGTGTGTGCATGTGTGTGTGCAGAAGGCAGGTAAGACGGTGCATCATTACTGGCAGTATGATTGGCACACAGGACTGACAGCTCTTCTTTTGGGGCTGAATGCACACGGGCAAAAAGCTGGAACATACACACACATACACACACACACATACACACACACACCTACACACACACATACACACACACACACACACACACACACACATATACACACACACATATATACACACATACACACACATATAAAGACACACACACACACACACACACACACACACACACATACATACATACACACACATACACACACACACACACACACACACACACACACACACTGATGACGTGAAGAAGCAAAGGTGCATACGCACACACATGGTATCTCTCTGGATGTGTGTTTGTGTGTGTTTTGTGTTGTACTCCTTTGTGCTGTGTTTGTTAGTGACTCTCCGCCCATTAGTAGGGGAGTGTGTCTTGTTGTGTGTGTTTGTGTGTGTGTATTTGTGTGTGTGTGTGTGTGTGTGTGTGTGTGTGTGTGTGTGTGTGTGTGTGTGTGTGTGTCAGTGACTCTCCCCTCTCATTATACATGGCTCATTACTAGGGGAGTGTGTCTTGTCTGAACTGAACAATGACGAGGACAGCAGAAACACATGTTAGACTCTCTCTCTTCTATGTCTCTCTCTCGTCTTCTTATGACTTGGAGGTGGCACACGCGTGTGTGTGTGTGTGTGTGTGTGTGTGTGTGTGTGAGAGAGAGAGAGAGAGAGAGAGAGAGAGAGAGAGAGAGATAGATTTTGTGCCCAGTTACCAGTAGGAGCGAGATCCAGCGCTAAATAATTTAGCTACTGTCTAATGTTTGATCCCTTTCTAGAGAGCTGCAGAAAGATAGAGCGGTGGAGAGGGAGGCTGAGAAAGATACAGACAGTACATATTTACCCTAGAGATGGAACGCTATGAACATTTCACATCACGATTATCATGACCAAAAGTTATCGTATTATAGGGGTGTCAAAAATAATCGATTATAAGATGCATCGCGATGCGGACGTGCACGATTCTGCATCGATTCACAAATATCAAAAATCGATTATTACATTTTTTTATATACCGTATATATTTTTTTAAATAATCAAATCAAATAGAATGGAAGTACATGCAGTTGTTTATTTTAATTATGGATCATAATACAATGCAATTCCAAATGCACTTTTATTTTAAAAGTAGCCACACAGTGAGCAAAAAGATAGTGAGAAAAAATAAATCATGTATTGCGGAAAAAAGTGATGCATCGATTTAAGATGCATCGAGATGCATCGATAATCGTTATCGAATCGAGTCGTAGCCCTCTGAATCGTAATTGAATCGAATCGTGAGGCCAGTGAAGATTCAAGGTATTTGTAAAAAAATGTGCTGAAAATGTTCAAAAAGTACTGAGAGACTCACTGAAATCATTTTACAACGTTTTATATTGAAAACTCAGACCCAAAAAGGATTGATACACTCACTGAAATCATTTCTCCAAGGCTGCACGTTTGCACCTGGGAGACTGTTGTCAACTTTGGTTGATGATGGACAGTATTTACCATGTTTTTCAAAACACCATAATCACGGTACCACGGTTTGAAACGGTACGGTTATCGTAAGGAATTTTATCACGGTTATCATTCAAACCAGTTATCGTTACATCCCTAATTTACCCCGTTATATATGGTGTGTGTGTGTATTGTACACGTGTATATTCTAAGGCTGAACAATCATCGAAAATGTGATCTAAATCACAATATGGCCAAGTGCAACATGCAAATGGCAGCTGCTGCATATATTTCATCAAGCTAACATGTGTCACAACATAGCATCAAGCTAACATGTGTCACAACATAGCATCAAGCTAACATGTGTCACAACATAGCATCAAGCTAACATGTGTCACAACATAGCATCAAGCTAACATGTGTCACAACATAGCATTAAGCTAACATGTGTCACAACATAGCATCAAGCTAACATGTGTCACAACATAGCATCAAGCTAACATGTGTCACAACATAGCATCAAGCTAACATGTGTCACAACATAGCATGAGAGGAAGCGTTGTGTTGCTACAGAGACGCCTCAGTCTGAACAGCACAGTGGGCTCCAGACCCCATGCAGCACAAAACACATTGTTTTTCATCATTTACATTTTTCAGTCAAAATGAAATGCAATAAAATCATGACTCATATCTCAATAGCAATATGTTTTTTTTTGCACATCATTCAGCCCTAGTATATCACATACACTACCCCTATTATATACACAGTATATACCCCCCACTGCTCATGTTAATCCTTCATATACTATAGGAGGGACATGGCATATAGAGTTGTCACTGAATGCTGCAGCTGAGAATACATATAGATTGTTTTCTAATACGCGTCATCTGTTCATATTTATCTAGTGCTGTTGTTGCCTCGTTTGACACCATGCTGCTTTGGCAACACTCTTGTCTTTGCTGTAATGAAGAAGCAGATATGAATCTAAATGAAACACTAACAGGACGAATGGATAGAGAGAGAGAGAGAGAGAGAGAGAGAGACAGAAGAACAGGCAGAAAGAGAGGGAGAGGGAGATGTTGAGATGGTGATTTTTGCTATTTCTATTATCATACCAGCAACAATCTTATTTTCTCCTAGTTAATTTTTTAAAGCAAATCTAGATAATGATGTAATAAAGTGTTGCTTCCTGAAGTGAAGCCAAACGGTGTTGGTGTCCGGCCATCTTGTCGTGGTTTCACTTGATCAAATCAGAGTAATGGCCACTTGCCATTTGCCATATCTCATCTTCTCATCCAGCCGAGTCTGAAAGGACAACGAGGAGAATGACTCAGCAGATGTTTCAAGATCATTCAATGACTCAGCAGATGCTTCACGATCATTCAATGACTCAGCAGATGTTTCAAGATCATTCAATGACTCAGCAGATGCTTCACGATCATTCAATGACTCAGCAGATGCTTCACGATCATTCAATGACTCAGCAGATGCTTCACGATCATTCAATGACTCAGCAGATGCTTCACGATCATTCAATGACTCAGCAGATGCTTCACGATCATTCAATGACTCAGCAGATGCTTCACGATCATTCAATGACTCAGCAGATGCTTCACGATCATTCAATGACTCAGCAGATGCTTCACGATCATTCCATTCCTGCTGTTTAGTAGAGGTGATGAAAGCAATGGCTTGTTTTTGAACCGCTCCTATCAGTGACTTTGTCCGTATGACCACGAGAGTTCACCTGGAAGGGGTTAGGTTAGGCAGGTGTGTGTGTGTGTGTGTGTGTGTGTGTGTGTGTGTGTGTGTGTGTGTGTGTGTGTGTGTGTGTGTGTGTGTGTGTGTGTGTGTGTGTGTGTGTGTGTTGAATGCATTTGCAATTGCCCAACTGTGATGTCACCCGAGGTCTGGGTTTGGGTCTGGATCGAGGCAACAAGGAAGAGGGTGTGTGTGTGTGTGAAGTGATGTCACTCAACTGGAAATGATGTCACGCAATTGCTCGACTGTGATGGGATCAGGCAGTTGTGTTGTAGTCACCTAAGAAGTCGCCTAAGAAGCAATCTGGACAAAGTTGATGCTGAGATGTGTGGACATGGACAACGTGTGGACAAAGTTGATGCTGAGACGTGTGGACAAAGTTGATGCTGA
>NC_139646.1:26137030-26142030 GCF_964638095.1 Poromitra crassiceps
TTCCGTCGCTTCGTCAAGGCCCCGCCCAGGAACTACTCTGTCATCGTCATGTTCACCGCCCTGCAGCCTCAGAGGCAGTGCTCTGTCTGCAGGTACACACGCACGCACGCACGCACGCACGCACACGCACACACACACACACACGCACAAACGTGCGCACACACACACACACACACACACACGCGCGCACGCACACGCATGCACACACACACACACACACGCACAAACGTGCACACGCGCACACACACACACACACACACACACGCGCACGCACACGCATGCACACACACACACGCGCGGGCACACGAGCGCACGCGCACACACACACGCACACACACACACACACAGGCTCAGACACCTTGGGAGACACAGGAAACACTGTTATATAAGAGGAAGCTGTGTGTGTCACATTGACATTTGGATGAAAAGGCAGGCTATGCTACCTTAATGGGAATGAGCACATTCCAGAGAACTACTTACCCACTTGCATAGTAAAAGCTTTCAAAGTAAAAGCATGGAGCAGACCTTTCAAAGTAAAAGCATCCTCTGGAGACGTGTCTGTGTCATGACCTGCAGCACATAGTGGTCTTACATTGATGCAATATAAGAGCTGGCTATGTCTCCATCAGCAGCACTTTGACTTTCACCCTGTCACCCGGTCACCCTGTCACCCGGTCACCCTGTCACCCGGGCACCCTGTCACCCTGTCACCCTGTCACCCTGTCACCCTGTCACCCGGTCACCCTGTCACCCAGTCACCCTGTCACCCTGTCACCCGGTCACCCTGTCACCCTGTCACCCGGTCACCCTGTCACCCTGTCACCCGGTCACCCTGTCACCCGGTCACTCTGTCACCCGGTCACCCGGTCACCCTGTCACCCGGTCACCCGGGCACCCTGTCACCCGGTCACCCTGTCACCCGGTCACCCGGGCACCCTGTCACCCGGGCACCCTGTCACCCGGTCACCCTGTCACCCTGTCACCCGGTCACCCTGTCACCCTGTCACCCGGGCACCCTGTCACCCGGTCACCCGGTCACCCTGTCACCCGGGCACCCTGTCACCCGGTCACCCGGGCACCCTGTCACCCGGTCACCCGGGCACCCTGTCACCCGGTCACCCGGTCACCCTGTCACCCAGGCACCCTGTCACCCGGTCACCCTGTCACCCGGTCACCCGGGCACCCGGTCACCCTGTCACCCGGGCACCCTGTCACCCGGTCACCCTGTCACCCGGTCACCATGTCACCCGGGCACCCGGCGCTTTTCTGAAAAGTGGAACATTGATGAACTTTTGAAGAGGAAAAAAAGCACCTGCTGCTGCAGCACTTTTCTGGAGCGGCTGCCTTTTGTGCATCTTGAGGCCCCGCCTCCCATTAGTTTTCATAAGGAAAGGGGCGGGGCTCTGGCGCTCCAAAAAGAAGAAGAAGAAGAAGAAGAAGAAGGGCGATGTGGACCTGCAGCCTTAGTCTTTGCAAAGCAAATCAGACTTACTTATTCCTAGTGTCAGACCCACTCGTTAATGTCAGCACTCTTTCTCTCTCTTCATAACCCTTCTTGTCTTCTTGTCTCTGTTTTTGTTTGTTCGTTTTGTCCGTTGGTCTGTCCTCTCAGTCTGTCTCCAGGCACTCTCTTATTAGCATGAGCGATAGCATCGCATCATTACAGCAGAGAGAGAGAGAGAGAGAGTGAGAGAGAGAGAGAGACAGAGAGAGAGACAGAGAGAGAGAGAGAGAGAGAGAGAGAGAGAGACAGAGAGAGAGACAGAGAGACAGAGAGAGAGAGAGAGAGAGAGAGAGAGAGAGAGAGAGAGAGAGAGGTGGTGGGAGTAAGAGATGAATGTTTGATGGCGACCCGGGAGCCTGCGTTAAGAGGACTAACAGGCAATGAGAAAGACAGCTAATCACCGGGGTCCACGCTCCCGCATCACTCTTCATCTCTCTCTCTCTAACTCTCTCTCTCTCTCCCTCTCTCTCTCTCTCTCTCTCTCTCTAACTCTCTCTCTCTCCCTCTCTCTCTCTCTCTCTCTCTAACTCTCTCTCCCTCTCTCTCTCTCTCTCTCTCTCTAACTCTCTCTCTCCCTCTCTCTCTATCTCTCTCTCTCTCTCTCTGTCTCTTTCACACTTTGAGGCCGGTCAGGAGACATCAGGGAGGAGCCATAAAGTACATATCTGGGTAGTTGTTCATGGGATCATTGTCTACTTTGGTCATTGAAAAAGATCAAATCAAAAGAAAGAATTAGAGCAGGGCAGGGTGTGCAGTGTGCAGGGTGTGCAGTGCTCAAACAGTGGAGGAGAAAAAATAACCACGGGCAATGAAGCAGCCATTAAGAAACAACACATCCACGCAGTCTCTGATGTTTTCTACTCCAAACTCTGCTTTCAGTAGCTATTATGTCCTTATCAAAGCCACACAGAAGCCCAGCCTGGGCAAACTTCAAGCAAATAGATGGCAGTCTTTTCAGGCACAACCACCACGCCGATTCATCTGAAGAAGAAGAATCCAGCTATTTCTCCAAAGCCAGGAAGATGTTCCAAGGCAAAGACAAATGACAACATTTGTGAAAGTCCCTCTGATGTGTGACAGAAGCTGAACTGAGGGAATCTCTACACCTCATTGCTGACATGATTGCTGAAGATATTATATTAATCATCGACATCACTTGTGTTTCTCATCTTCTCGTTTCCTTTCTCTGGGCTAAACACTCCCACAGGAAACAGGAAATGATGCTATACGGCCCAACATGTCCTGAATATCATGTCAAGTCATGCACACATGTAGGATTTGGTCCGTTTTAATAATAGTATATGTAAGATGTTCTCAGATAGGATCTCAGATAGGAAGTCAGATAGGAAGCTGCACAGCACAAGAACACATTCTGAAGCTATCGAGCACATCTGTCCATAGAAGTAATTGCCTTCCCTTGTTAATGCACACTGTCCTCAATGTCAGGGTTTATGTGCACATTTTAATATGGCTGTTTTATCACCATATGGTGTGTAATGACTCACACACACATAAACACACAGCGCTTACGAGCGCACACACACACACACAGAGACACATACACACACAGAGACACACACACACACACATAGACACATACACACAGAGACACACAGAGACACAAACACATACAGACACGCACATAAACATAAACAGATAGCGCTTACGAGCACACACACACACACACACATACAGACACGTACATAAACAGATAGCGCTTACGAGCACACACACACACACACACACACACAGACACACACATACAGACACACACATAAACACACAGCGCTTACGAACACACACACACAGAGACACACATACATACACATACATAAACACAGTGCTTACGTGCACACACACACACACACACACATACATACAGACACGCACATAAACAGCACACACACACAGAGACACACATACAGACACACACATAAACACAGTGCTTACGAGCACACACACACACACACACATACACACACACACAGAGACACACACACATACAGACACACACATAAACACACAGCGCTTACGAGCACACACACACACACACACACACACACACACACACACACATACAGATACGGTGGAAACACAACAGCTCACAATATGCCTACAACAATAGACACATGCATCATGTGTAGTAACATGAATACTAAATGTACATGAAACAATAGCATGTTGTGTTCTCATGCTAGGACTGTTTTTGTCGGATTGTTCCCCTTTTAATTGATGTTGCCATGGAGACACTGATGCTGCCTTCAAGTGGGCTGGTGTTTACCGTGAATACCACGTACGCCAGCTGTTGGTGTACAGGGAGAAGTATGGAGAGAGTACACCGCCCTGGGCAGCTCCGGTGCTGATGGTCCGTGGGTCGTGACATGCTTCACCAGCCTTACACACAGCTTTAGGAAGTCTGTGGACCATCTTCAGATGGAGTCAGGCACGTCCAGCTGGGAGAGTGTCTCGTGCAGCAGTAGAGACACACTTGAGACCCAGTGCATTTGGGGAACACCCACTTGAACATGTTCAGTCTGGAACAGCGACACCAACGTCCCGTCGCTGCAGCACATCCTGCCAGACATTGTGTCATGAAGTGAAGCTGGCGTGAGACACGAGACACAAAGTCACAGTGAGAAGTGGAGGAGAGGGAGGGAGACGGAGAGCCAAAGTCAGATAGATGATCAAGAAATAGAAGGTTTCCTGCCGTTGTGCTATTTATCTTGTCACACAAGACAAGGACAAGTGGAGAGGCCGGTCAGAACAGACACGGGTCAGAACAGACACGGGTCAGAAGAACACCTTCATTAGTCCCAGATGGAGAGAAGAAATACTCATAAACAAGACAGAGTCGAATCACTTATTGGACTCCATGGCTCGGGCTCGGGCTTCGTCGATGCTCTATGTCGTTGCCGCCGGTTCAGCTTTTATTGGCTGGGCTATGAGACCTCAGCAGGGTCTATGACATCAGTGGCTATGACATCATCAGTGATTGATGACATCACTAGTCTCACTGGCCAGCCTCCCCTCCCTTCCGTGAGCGGAGCCTGAGACGGACTACCCTCATTGACTATGAATGGAGCACGTGTGTGGGGGGGGGGGGTCCTGCCCTCATTTGCACCCTGCTTTTAGCTGCCATCTTCCCTGTAGCCAGCAGGTGCTCCAAGAAGGTGGGCGGTACATACTGTAAACACCTTTGTGTGTGTGTGTGTGTGTGTGTGTGTGTGTGTGTGTGTGTGTGTGTGTGTGTGTGTGTGTGTGTGTGTGTGTGTGTGTGTGATTGTGTCCCCTTGTCCCCTCCCCCTGCTTGTCTCCCCATGAATAAATGTATGTCTTTATTTCATCCTTCCAGCCTCGTCAGGAGAACAGCTTCTCTGGGTCAGATAGAGAACACCTTCTCTGGGTCAGATAGAGAACACCTTCTCTGGGTCAGATAGAGATCACCTTCTCTGGGTCAGATAGAGAACACCTTCTCTGGGTCAGATAGAGAACACCT
>NC_139646.1:26147030-26150209 GCF_964638095.1 Poromitra crassiceps
ATCAGGTCGCGAGGCACATTTTTTGCAACATCATCCAATCAGGGTCTCGCTCTCGTAATGTCTGTCTTGCTCTCGTTCTGCCTCATACCAACATCCATAGATTTTGGAGGTCCCCGAGCGGCCGTTAGCTGATAAAATCCATAGATAAGCTGCATCGTTATATAAGCCGCAGGGCCAAAAAACGGGGAAAAAGCTGCGGCTTATAGTCCGAAATTTCGTAGTTATCATAGACTGTGTTACAGCTCTATTGCTGACAAAAATGTGTTATTGTAAGTCGCATTGGATAAAAGCGCCTTCCAAATGACGTAATGTAATGTAATGTAATGAGAGAGAGAGAGAGAGAGAGAGAGAGAGAGAAACAAGCCAAACATCAACTCCCACACCATAATATACATAATCGCTGGTCACCATGGTAACTCAGTAGCCCACAGGCAGGTGGGTTTGGGAGGCTCTGTCTTCACTTCCTGTCCTTCTTCTTCTCTGTCTTTTTCCATTATCTGTGTCTGTTCCTTTGCTGCCTGGTTTGATCTGTGTCTGTTCCTTTGCTGCCTGGTTTGATCTGTGTCTGTTCCTTTGCTGCCTGGTTTGCATGTTTGCTTGCTTCTGTCGTTCTTGCTTATTGCTTTCTGTCTTCTTCTCTTCTATGGCTGCCTGCGTCTTGTCATTCTGCGTGTTCTAGATTTGATGACTTTCTTGCTTTGTCTTTTAGATTTGCTTCTTTCTTCCTGCTACTCTCTTGACTCTTTCTTTTTGATCCATCGCTCCCTCCCTCCACCCCTCATCCCTCCATCGCTCCCTCCCTCCACCCCTCCACCCCTCCATCCCTCCACCCCTCCACCCCTCATCCCTCTCTCTGTAATTATATAAATAGTCAATTGAGATTTAAACGACAGGGAATTACATTCACATTGCTCAATCTTTCCCTTTTTGCCTTGTTTTTCTTTTTAAAATGTGTGTGTGCGCACACGTTAGTTTCAGTTTGCTTCTTTTCAATAAACATCTGTGTGTGTGTGTGTGTGTGTGTGTGTGTGTGTGTGTGTGTGTGTATGTGTGTGTGACTGTACATATCTAACCCATTCTTTGCCTTCCACCCCTTGGGAGAACCGGTGACTGGCTTTCTTATAATGAAGTGAAATAGCCCACATAATGACCCTCTCATCTCCTCTCATCTCCTCTCCTCTCCTCTCCCCTCATCTCCCCTCCTCTCTTCCCCTCTCCTCTCTTCCCCTCTCCTCTCCTCTCCTCTCCTCTCCTCTCTCCTCTCTCTCCTCTCTCCTCTCCACTCCTCTCCTCTCCTCTCCTCTCCTCTCTCCTCTCCTCTCCTCTCCTCTCCTCTCCTCTCCTCTCCTCTCCTCTCCTCTCCTCTCCTCTCCTCTCCTCTCTCCTCCTCTCCTCTCCTCTCTCCTCTCCTCTCCTCTCCTCTCCTCTCCTCTCTCCTCTCCTCTCCTCTCCTCTCCTCTCCTCTCCTCTCCTCTCCTCTCCTCTCCTCTCCTCTCCTCTCCTCTCCCCTCCCCTCCTCTCCTCTCCACTCCTCTCCTCTCTCCTCTCCTCTCTCCTCTCCTCTCCTCTCCTCTCCTCTCCTCTCCCCTCCTCTCCTCTCCACTCCTCTCCTCTCCTCTCCTCTCCTCTCCTCTCCTCTCCACTCCTCTCTCCTCTCCTCTCCTCTCTCCTCTCCTCTCCCCTCCTCTCCTCTCCTCTCCTCTCCCCTCCCCTCCTCTCCTCTCCACTCCTCTCCTCTCCACTCCTCTCCTCTCCTCTCTCCCCTCCTCTCCTCTCCTCTCTCCTCTCCTCTCCCCTCCTCTCCTCTCCTCTCCTCTCCCCTCCTCTCCTCTCCACTCCTCTCCCCTCTCTCCTCTCCTCTCCTCTCCACTCCTCTCCTCTCCTCTCCTCTCTCCCCTCCTCTCCTCTCCCCTCCCCTCCTCTCCTCCCCTCTCCTCTCCCCTCCTCTCCCCTCCTCTCCTCCCCTCTCCTCTCCTCTCCTCTCCTCTCCCCTCCTCTCTCCCCTCCTCTCCTCTCCACTCCTCTCCCCTCCTCTCTCTCCTCTCCTCTCCTCTCCCCTCATCTCCTCTCCCCTCCTCTCCCCTCTTGGGATGGAGAGAGAGAGAGAGAGAGAGAGAGAGAGAGTAAAGCAGTTGAGTGTATTGTTGTGGATAACAGCAGCAGGGTGTCCTGGGATTTGCAGTTAAACGGTCTGAAACATGGAGGGAGGGAGATGAAAGATGAGTGGGGATTTAGAAGAAAGGAGATAATTAAAATTCACCTTACACCGATTGCCTTCATTTAAGTGTGTGTGTGTGTGTGTGTGTGTGTGTGTGTGTGTGTGTGTGTGTGTGTGTGTGTGTGTGTGTGTGTGTGTGTGTGTGTGTGTGTGTGTGTGTGTTTGAAAGTAGAGGGCTGTGCACGACTGTTTTTTCAATCCCGCTCCCCGCTGGATTTCTGACCCTTAAGGTCCTTACACATCGGGAGCATTTTTTCCGTGCGATTAATTCGCACGTCAATAATATTTTCCGAACCTATATCAGTCAATGCAACCGTGCATACCAACGGCAAAGTTTCGCTGAGCATTATTGCGGTGTGTATTTTTTCGAACCACAGTCGATTTTACAGAAATTTGCTTCCGACGTATACACATCTGTGGCTGTGATTGACAGGTGGGTCAAAACTCGCACCGCAATTTCGTGGCGTATATTCGCATCGCTCTTGATGTGTAATATAAGGACCTTTACCGCCCGCAGTCACGTTACGACCCTACATTTACTTTATTCAATTATTGTGAAGGTTCAACCCGGAAGTGTCTGTTTCATCCTGACTGACTTGACACTGCTTGGATTTGGTGTTGACATTTTGTGGTTCTGCTGCACGTGAATCGTTCACAAACGCCATGTATAATAAACGTGAAATCAAAGGCATGAACGCAACCACATCCAGATATCCTACCTAACCATGTCCAATACTGGGAAGCAGGATGACCCTCGCGTCCAAAAATGCTATATTTGGAAGGTGGTGTGTGAAGGTGGTGTGTGAAGGTGGTGTGTGCTGCGCGAAACTTTGCAGAAATACCCAGCTTGATGGCTGACACACACGGAGCAGGTTCGAGCTTCATTTGGAAAAAAACTGAAACTGCGTGACGTTTGCTCGCTCGACTATTTTTATATAATAATAATCTGTCACGCTGGCTT
>NC_139646.1:26160409-26170409 GCF_964638095.1 Poromitra crassiceps
GAGGGAGGGAGAGAAAGAGAGATATTAACCTAAAAACAGTATGTGAATACATATACTGTATTTATGGCATCTGAAAAGTGCTGAATGTACAAATACACACACACCCCCCTACACAATGAAAGACACAAATACACACACAGACACACACACACCCCTACACAATGAAAGACACAAATATACACACACACACACACACACACACACACACCCCTACACAATGAAAGACGCAAATACACACACAGACACCAGCACACTACACACACACCCCTACACAATGAAAGACACAAATACACACACAGACACACACACCCCCCTACACAATGAAAGACACAAATACACACAGACACACACACACCCCTACACAATGAAAGACACAAATGCACACAGACACACACCACACACACACACACACACACACACACACACACACACACACACACACACACACACACACACACACACACACACACCCCCTACATGGTGAAAGACACAAATACACACACCCTTACAGGGCCGCTGGAAGTCATTTTAAGCAGGGGGTGCTGGGAGGAAGGGACTCTCGGTGGGGCCGGCAAGGGCCCCGCCGGAAAAAATGTGGACGTTTTTTTTCTTCGTTTTTTTGCCATATTTAGAGGAATATCTCATTTTAAATTAACATTAGGATACTGTTGTGATGTAATTATTCAGTATTTTCTCCTTTTCTCACTCATTCAGAGCAAAGAGGGAGATATATAGCATGATGATAATGCTCTATATGTCCCTATTTGCTCTGAATACACCAGTTAACATGACACAGACTTAACATGATAGAAATATTATCAGCAAACTTAATGACTAGACTAATTATTCTGATCTGAATGGCATATATCAATAAACATTGACTCCTCTCTTTGCTGTATAGTGGGAGGCGCATTTTTGAGTAGGCTATTAAAATAGCATGTCAAGTTCACATTTCTTTATTGCCAGATTAAACAATTCGTATTGGTTGTTGGTTGGTTCAACACAACATGTGCGTGCATGCGCGCTTCTTCTTCTTCTCTAGCCTACAAGCATGTAACTTCCTTGATTGTTATTGTTGATAATTCTATTTAAATAGGCTACATTTTCATTTCCCGAAACATTCTTAAACAAGAAAGGAACATAGTGCACTGCAAAATATTTTTAATTACATTTGTAAAAAAAAAAAAAAAAAAAAAAAAAAGATTTTGGGGAAAAAAATCTAGGGGTGCTGCAGCACCTGCAGCACCCCTACTTCCCGCGGCGCTGCACCCTTACACAACCACACACACACACCCCTACACAATGAGAGACACATGGGCTCAGGGGACACGTTTGTGCGCAGCTCAACACGTAGTTTCACAGTCACTGCTGTCAAATAGTTGCATAGTTGTGAACGTCATGTTTGGCCTCAGTCCAGCGTGTCGACAGCTCAGTCCAGTGCAACTTCCTGGTTCCAGAGACACCTCTCCCCTGCCCTCACCACCAGGGGGCTCTGGGGTGTGAGCCCCGCCTCTCCCCTGCCCTCACCACCAGGCGGCTCTGGGGTGTGAGCACCGCCTCTCCCCTGCCCTCACCACCAGGCGGCTCTGGGGTGTGAGCACCGCCTCTTCCCTGCCCTCACCACCAGGGGGCTCTGGGGGTGAGCACCGCCTCTTCCCTGCCCTCACCACCAGGGGGCTCTGGGGTGTGAGCACCGCCTCTTCCCTGCCCTCACCACCAGGGGGCTCTGGGGTGTGAGCACCACCTCTTCCCTGCCCTCACCACCAGGGGGCTCTGGGGGTGAGCACCGCCTCTTCCCTGCCCTCACCACCAGGGGGCTCTGGGGTGTGAGCACCGCCTCTCCCCTGCCCTCACCACCAGGGGGCTCTGGGGGTGAGCACCGCCTCTTCCCTGCCCTCACCACCAGGGGGCTCTGGGGGTGAGTGGCCCCCGTGAGTTTAGCCAACTAAAACAACTTGATCAAGTTTTTCTTTTCGCATTTTCTCCCCAATGGGCCTTTTTCACAGCAGTCATGTTATGTCTAAAAGGCCTACTGGAATCTCTCCTCTTGCCAAACCAGACTGATTTCCGCCAACAACACGTACTGCCCACGTCATTACCGTAAGTGACTGTGAATTCAGTCTGAGCGCAACACAAAAACATACCGTAATGAAAAAATACCCTGCGTCTATTTGGGACGGGCGTCTATATTTATATTTTTAAGTTTGACGGTATGTCACCATTTTTCATGTCAGTCGAGGAGTGTGGCCATTGTGGGAAAGGTCAACTCAGGACACACAGAGAAATAAAAGCATTGGTATTCTTGATAGCCAGACACATACAAACACACACACAAGGGAGCGTGCACACACACACACACACCTCACACACACCTCTCTCACACACACACACACCTCACACACACCTCACACACACGCACACACACACACCTCACACAGACACACACACGCATGCACGCACACACACGCACACACACACACACGCACGCACACACACATACAAACACACACACAAGGGAACGTGCACGCACACACACACCTCGCACAAGCACGCACGCACACACACACACACACACACGCACGCACGCAGAGTCAAAGGAAAAACTGCAAAGAGAGAAAAACCGAGCTGCAGCACAGCCTCCCTCTTGCCCTCTCCCTGCCTCTCTCTCTTGTTGTGTCTGTCTGGAGACATGGTGCTCCATTTGTCAGGCTCTGTTGACTCTCTGTCATTCTTCACTCTCTTTGACAACAAATAGGTTCCACCCTCCTCACCACTCTCCCTCTCTCCCTCTCTCTCTCCCTCTCTCTCCCTCTCTCTCTCTCTCCCTCTCTCTCTCTCTCTCTCTCTCTCTCTCCCTCTCTCCCTCTCTCTCTCTCTCTCTCTCTCTCTCTCCCTCTCTCTCTCTCCCTCTCTCTCTCGCTCTCTCTCTCTCTCCCTGTGCGCTCCTTATCTCGCCCGCCCCACGCCTCCCCGCCACATGTCTTGTGAAGCCTTTCTGTGCTCGTCAGAAGGACAAGCGTGGACATGAGCCAGTGTGTCGCTCAGGCCTGCCACACACTACAACTGTGCTTCTCAACTGCTCTAACTTCACCACCTACATTTTTCCTTTGTCATTAAGTTTCAGATCTTTTTTTAAGGCCTATATGCTTTTTAAACCAGTTTAAACTGCTGATGGCCACACCACTTTTTCATTTGACAAAATGTTGCCTACCTTCACTATAGGGCTGCACGATATATCGTTTACACATCGACATTGCGATGTGCGCATGCGCGATAGTCACATCGCAGGACGTGCGATGTCAAAAGCAAATTAACTCGTCATGTTGCTTGATAAACTCTCACTTTAGGGGTAGCCTACTGAGTGAAATGCAGGCTCTCTCAAAGGAGAGAGACGCCCCGCTACTGTACTCACTCATTTAATGCTTAGCTTCAACACAACAAACATGCACAGAGAGCAAAATTGAATTGTTTTTGCTTATGTTGCGTTGCTGACGCCTGACAGTAGCCTGTCTGTAAACGATGTGGTTGCGGAGGCGGACTTGTCCACAGCTTGCAGCGCACTCGCATACAGCAGGCTGGCTGCTGTAACTCAACATGTCCGTGGAGTGGAGATATTTACTCTTGAAACACCAAAAAGCAAGACCGCAACTTATGACACGAAGGCTAAAGTGATTACTGAGAAGTTGTCCGTGTATCACCGCAGCTCTCTCTCCCCCTCAGTCTGATGATGCATCAGATGATAGCAGTAACGTTACGGTAGAGGTAATCATACATAGCGACTCATTTACACAAAACATGTCGGTGAAAATAAAAAGACAATAGACATAGCTGGGCAATTAAATGTATATTTATTACTTTTCACGAATGAATTGTTTGTCACCGGTCGGCTGCATGTGAATCCTCGTCTCTGTACTGCCCTGCGTGCGCTCAAAAACCGGAACTCCCCAAATGCGGAGCGTACCACTTGGTAGTTTCTGGAGGGGGGTCAGACCAAGTGTGTGAAGTAACCGTGTGAAGAAGTGGCAGCGGTGTTTCATTGTTGATTTATTGAAACGTTAGAAGAACGAAAGAAGTTGAAAGCAGTGATTTTAATCAATTAAATCTAATGTTTTTCTGCAAATAGCATCATTGGGAGGTAGATTCTGGCACTCAATATTAGGGGTGGGCAATATATCAAATTTATATCCATATTGTATTGTGATTTGAGACTATAGTCTTAGATGTTGGATGGTAATATGGTGATACAGCATACATGTTGTCTTTCCCTGGTTTTAAAGGCTGCATTACACTAAGTGAAGTATAGGCTAGTGACATTTTAAAGTAGAATGTCATAACTCACTTTTTCATGTAAGTCATGGAAATCCATTGGTCAAAATGTGTATGCACCCTGATAGATGACGCTCTGAGGCCTACCAGTAGGTCACAGCCCAGTGGTTGAGAAACATTAAAATACCTAATTTCCCCTCCAAAATCAGATGGACTCCTCTACAAAATCATCCCAATCATTCTAGAAATATTATTTTCTTTCAAATAGAGCTAACCTGGTGAAAATCTGTATTTTTTCATATCGCTCGCAATATATATCGCATGGGCGGGGAATATCGCAATGTCAGTTTTTTCCAATATCGTGCAGCCCTACTTCACTATATGAGCTAGTATGAAATGGTTGGTACCAAACAATGGGTGTTTTGGGTTATGGGTGACCAATTTGGGGCCCGTGGGCCAACTTTGGCCCCCGCCCTGGTTTGTTTTGGCCCACCATAGATTTGACAAAAAATAAATAAATAAAAATCCACGGCTGATATGACTGTCTTTCAGAGGCTCTAGCAGGCTCGATTGGGACCAACCATGTTAACTTAGCATGTCAGCAAGGGGGGTAAATAACGCTCCAGATGCTACATTTTGCCAAGGGTCAAATTGACATGGCCATTTTCAAATGGGTCACTTGACCACTCACCTCAAATGATCTGAATGAGATGGGTTCTATGGGTAGGGTTAGGGTTACAGACCTTGGGTAGGGTTAGGGTTACAGACTTTGGGTAGGGTTAGGGTTACAGACCTTGGTTAGGGTTACAGACCTTGGGTAGGGTTAGGGTTACAGACCTTGGGTAGGGTTAGGGTTACAGACCTTGGGTAGGGTTAGGGTTACAGACCTTGGGTAGGGATAGGGTTACAGACCTTGGGTAGGGTTATGGTTACAGACCTTGGGTAGGGTTATGGTTACAGACCTTGGGTAGGGTTATGGTTACAGACCTTGGGTAGGGTTAGGGTTACAGACCTTGGGTAGGGTTAGGGTTACAGACCTTGGGTAGGGTTAGGGTTACAGACCTTGGGTAGGGTTATGGTTACAGACCTTGGGTAGGGTTAGGGTTACAGACCTTGGGTAGGGTTAGGGTTATAGACCTTGGTAGGGCTGTCACGATTCCTCGAGTACCTCGAATAACTCGAATAATTAAAATGATCGAGGCCAAAATGATTCGCCTCGACACGGCATTTAGAGAGTAGAGACAGTGTTTCTCACGGACGCTTACTGGTGTGGCACAGCGCTCTTCCGGTGTAAACACGTGAGAACACATGATCGCAGACAGACCAGAGACGGACCCCGCAAAATGGAACGAGGCGGCGGAGAAAGCAGACAGGAGGAGCCGGGAAGGGAAGAACCAGGGCCGACAAAGCGACCGAAACTGTCTAAGTGTGGGACCATTTCACGCTGAAAAAGGACACAAACTCAGTGGTGTGCAAGACGATACTTGCATATCACAACAGTACCTCGTCAATGCTTCAGCACCTGAACCGTAAACATCCAGTCTACGCATCCACCAGCGGAGCAAGGTAACGTAACGTTAACTATACACAACGCTAATGTAAATGTATGCTAATGATTGCTACTTGATATTAAGACTAGTAGTAGTTGTGCTGCTGGCTTGCCACGTTGCCAATATGACTATTAGTAACTGCATTCACGCTGCATTTTTGTGATGTGGCTTGCCATTTTCTGTGAGAAATACAAAGCTCAACCTAACGTTAACGTTAGCGGCTAATTTAACAGCGTTGTGTGTGTGTGTGTGATCACACTAGCCTGTTGGTGTGTGAGAGAGAAAGAGAGAGTGAGTGTGTGTGTGGAGAATGTACATTTACACACCCTAGACCGGTCGACTCTTCTCATGATGATTGCAAACAACTATTTAATTGGTGCATTTTAGGCTCCAATTATTACACCACCTGACCTGTTATCTTGCTATTCTGATATTTGTGTCAATAATAGGCAACAGGTCTAGGGTGTGTAAATGCGCATTCTCCAGTTTTGTTATGAACTTACCTAATAAATATCAATATTAATTATTATTTCACCTCTTTTTCAGCGGATCACAGCGTACTATGGACAGCTTTGTAAGGACGGGTGAAAAAGATGAATGGTGCCACTGCCAGTTCTATGCAATTTAAAAATAAAAATGTTGTTTTTTCTAAGAAAGAAACTAATGTAGTTGTTTATTTGAAGAGATTTATCTTATTTTTTGGTGTATAGTTACGATAAGCCTTTGAAAACACAAAAAAGGGTTCTTATCCGATTACTCGATTAATCGATGGATTATTCGGTAGAATACTCGATTACTAAAATAATCGATAGTTGCAGCACTAGACCTTGGGTAGGGTTATGGTTACAGACCTTGGGTAGGGTTAGGGTTACAGACCTTGGGTAGGGTTAGGGTTACATACCTTGGGTAGGGTTAGGGTTACAGACCTTGGGTAGGGTTAGGGTTACAGACCTTGGTTAGGGTTACAGACCTTGGGTAGGGTTAGGGTTACAGACCTTGGGTAGGGTTAGGGTTACAGACCTTGGTTAGGGTTACAGACCTTGGGTAGGGTTAGGGTTACAGACCTTGGGTAGGGTTAGGGTTACAGACCTTGGTTAGGGTTACAGACAGTTGCATGCACTTTCAGTCAGAGTGAAAGCGAGAGAGTCAAGATGGCATTCCCTTTGAAAATGTTTAAGCTTTTTTTCCAATCAACTCTAAATCAAACTCTAATAAAAAGCTTTTAATAAAAGTTCTAATAACGTTTTTATTATTTTGAAAATGTACTTTAGATTTAGAATGTAAATCGGCTATCAAATATATAATACATTTTAATGTGATGTAATTTCACATAACATCAACATTTATTTTTTGCCCATGGCCCTCCATCCAGATACATTTTTGGCCCGTCATAGGAAAGAATTTGGACACCTCTGCCTTATTACCTAGGTCTTCTAGTTGCAGAGATCTTCCTCTCTGGCTTTACAAATGAGCACACTGACGCCTCTGAAAGACAGTCATGTCGGCCGTGGGCACTGGCGACGTCAAGGAGTAGAGACATACCTGTGTAGATAAGATAGATAGATAGTTTTTTTATTTCTGTGTCATGCCATTTCTGGCCCATCCCACATGGGATTACAAGACACCAAATTATATATAAACATAATCATAACATAACATCCGGTTGTACAAACAAAATAAATAAAGTATATAATATATACACATATGCATGACATATACATACACATATACACACTTACTGTACATACATACACTTTTTTTTTCCTTCTTTTCCTTGTCTTACATTGCCTTTTCCTGATAAAGAGCTTTTTTTCTCATGTCCCAGGCTTTTTCCAAATAACAAGCCAGTCCAAAAGTTTCATATGTAAACAACCAACTCAAATTATATGCATCATCATTATTAAGAAAATCAAACTCTGTTTTTATCTTACTGAACAAAATATAGCGCGGTTCACTGTAAAAAGGACAATAAAAAACAAAATGAAACTCATTTTCTATGTCATTTAAACAACACATTGGACACACCCGCTCTTCTTCTTCCAATCTGACATACCGTCCAGTTTCGATCATAAGCGGTAAAATACCAGATCTCAGCTGGGCACATAAAGCTCTCTGCTTTTTTGATAAATTATAATTAACATAATTTTCAGTACCAAAATCATGTTTAATCATACGAAACGTACGTAGCTTTGGTTTAGTCCATATATCCTCAGCCCATCGCACCTTATACTGAGTAAACAAAGATTCTCTAAGTATAGCAATGTTGATTTTGCTGTTATTGAAAAATGCCTCACCAAACCCAAAGCTAAAAAATAATGCTTGCACATCTCTTGACCAACAGCCATTAATTTGTTTATCCCACATAAAAATCATTCTTGCTAGCCTGTTTCCCTCCATATCAAGCAACCTATTCCACAGCTGAGCCATACATATTTTCCAGCGAGCCTCACCTGGTTCCCATCCCATGTCCCCTGCTATAGCTAACTTTGGAGCATATTTGTGTGCACCTAAAAAATAGGTGCACACAAAAAATAGGTGACTAATCGATGCATTGCGATTAGTCACGTGACGATTAAAATCGATTCACAATGTTCGATTATCGATTTGCAAAAAATTGCAAAAAAAAAAAAAAAAAATGCATTTTTTTTTTTGCTTTATTTGCAAAAAATACGGTATTTCGCCCGGAAAGCAGTTCCTTAACTGTAAAACGAGACCAAAACCGAAGTACTGGAAACTGGAATCACTGAAGAAAGCATGCAGGGTGGCTGTAACATGTGATGCGTGGACTTCAGTCGCAACTGAAGATAATGGAGGTACATTTGTTTGTTTACTTTAATTAATGGATACTGACAAATATACCTTGCTTAAAAAAAATCCTGTTTGGTGAAAAAGATGCATCAAAAATCGTGATTAATCGTAATCGTTTAATAATCGAATCGTAGCACCCTTAATCGTAATCGAATCGAATCGTGAGGTGCCTAAGGTGGCACACCCCTACCGGCGACCCACTTTTGGGTCGCGACCCACCAGTTGAGAACCTACACTGCACTAGAAGACTCTTCACACACTTGGCAGTTTTGGCACTCGTGGCATCACAGACAAAACAACAGATTGTACAGATTTGTGTATATGTCTGTCATAAATCTCCTCACACTAGGCGAGTATGCGGGGATGGGTGTTATTGCACAGCACACTTTATGATCTAACTGAGATGATCCTGCTGACTGCCGATACATTAACCTCTAATCTTCTTCAGTGTGACAGCAGTCAAAGCAGGCTCAGTACGCCCACCTCACTTGTAACTGAGCAAGCCTTCAATAAGCCTCTCGTGCGTTGGCTAGCCGTAAAAGCCCGCACGATTTGCATCAGCTCCTTTGTTGAACCGTGCATGTTGGAAATGACTACTATTAGCCTTTATAAGCCACCTCATTTGCTGCTGCTGCTGCTGCTGCTGCTGCTGCTTCTGAGGTGATTTTCCACTGCGGTTGCATTGAAAGATGAATTCTTCCATTTCACATCTCTCTGCCATTCAAAATGCTTGTGCAAGCATTTGGCTGGCTCGTAGAAGAATTGTTTCATTTTCCTTTTTTTTTTTTTTATATATAGAGACAGTCTGTGTCTGGGGGCGTGGTCAGGGTGGGGTAAATCCCCCGTTCTCCCCATTCAGCATAGTAAGCATTTAGCTGCTAGCCCAGCCCAGGCAATCAGGATCGGGGGTTTTAACCCCCGCAGTAAACGCACATCTGAACAGACGTCTATGTACCTGCTTTAGAATGAATGCTCTTCTGAAACGTTAAACCTCACCTGTTCTTAGATTAGTTGGTCCACGTCCTGAATGCTCTTCTGAAACGTTAAACCTCACCTGTTCTTAGATTAGATGGTCCATGTCCTGAATGTTCTTCTAAACATTAAACCTCACCTGTTCTTAGATTAGTTGGTCCACGTCCTGAATGCTCTTCTGAAACGTTAAACCTCACCTGTTCTTAGATTAGATGGTCCACGTCCTGAATGTTCTTCTAAACATTAAACCTCACCTGTTCTTAGATTAGTTGGTCCACGTCCTGAATGTTCTTCTAAACATTAAACCTCACCTGTTCTTAGATTAGTTGGTCCACGTCCTGAATGTTCTTCTAAACATTAAACCTCACCTGTTCTTAGATGAGTTGGTCCACGTCCTGAATGTT
>NC_139646.1:26177909-26180409 GCF_964638095.1 Poromitra crassiceps
ACATAGTAATTATTAAAAAAATTATATGACTGTTTTAAAATGCATTGCGGCCTATGTGGCACAGCAAGCAACCTTTTGCCCAAGGGCCGTGGCATTCAAAGTGTTAAGGGCAAAAAATGCAAAACATAAAATTGCTTGTTGTTTATTATTAACTTTTGTAAACATTGAGTGAACTGAGTTTAGACGGGTTTCCCCTCCACGACAAAACAAGAGCCATTTATTTGATTTATGGTCTTATACAACATATGTTGTATAAAATTGAAGTTCCATTGATTGGCATTGAAATTGAGACGCACAACATTTCCACGTTATTGACACCATCAGCAAACACGTAGAAGTAGAAGGCTGAGGTTGCACCAGACCGCTCCCCGCCATGAATCTGTCCAAGAGTATGACCTGGAAGAGTAGGACCTGGAAGAGTAGGACCTGGAAGACTAGGACCTGGAAGAGTAGGACCTGGAAGAGTAGGACCTGGAAGACTATGACCTGGAAGAGTAGGACCTGGAAGAGTAGGACCTGGAAGAGTAGGACCTGGAAGACTAGGACCCGGAAGAGTAGGACCTGGAAGACTATGACCTGGAAGAGTAGGACCTGGAAGAGTAGGACCTGGAAGAGTAGGACCTGGAAGACTAGGACCCGGAAGAGTAGGACCCGGAAGAGTAGGACCTGGAAGAGTAGGACCTGGAAGAGTAGGACCTGGAAGAGTAGGACCTGCAAGAGTAGGACCTGGAAGAGTAGGACCTGGAAGAGTAGGACCTGCAAGAGTAGGACCTGCAAGAGTAGGACCTGCAAGACTATGACCTGGAAGAGTAGGACCTGGAAGAGTAGGACCTGGAAGATTAGGACCTGGAAGAGTAGGACCTGCAAGAGTAGGACTTGGAAGAGTAGGACCTGCAAGAGTAGGACCTGGAAGACTATGACCTGGAAGACTAGGACCTGGAAGAGTAGGACCTGGAAGAGTAGGACCTGGAAGAGTAGGACCTGGAAGACTATGACCTGGAAGAGTAGGACCTGGAAGACTATATGACCTGGAAGAGTATGACCTGGAAGACTATGACCTGGAAGAGTAGGACCTGGAAGAGTAGGACCTGGAAGACTATGACCTGGAAGACTATGACCTGGAAGAGTAGGACCTGGAAAAGTAGGACCTGGAAGAGTAGGACCTGGAAGACTATGACCTGGAAGAGTAGGACCTGGAAGACTATGACCTGGAAGAGTAAGACCTGGAAGAGTAGGACCTGGAAGAGTAAGACCTGGAAGAGTAGGACCTGGAAGAGTAGGACCTGGAAGAGTAGGACCTGGAAGAGTAGGACCTGGAAGACTATGACCTGGAAGAGTAGGACCTGGAAGACTATATGACCTGGAAGAGTATGACCTGGAAGACTATGACCTGGAAGAGTAGAACCTGGAAGACTAGGACCTAGAAGAGTAGGACCTAGAAGAGTAGGACCTGGAAGAGTAGGACCTGGAAGACTAGGACCTGGAAGAGTAGGACCTGGAAGAGTAGGACCTGCAAGAGTATGACCTGGAAGAGTAAGACCTGGAAGACTAGGACATGGAAGAGTAAGACCTGGAAGAGTAGGACCTGGAAGACTAGGACATGGAAGAGTAAGACCTGGAAGAGTAGGACCTGGAAGACTATGACCTGGAAGAGTAGGACCTGGAAGAGTAGGACCTGGAAGACTAGGACCTAGAAGAGTAGGACCTAGAAGAGTATGACCTGGAAGAGTATGACCTGGAAGAGTAGGACCCGGAAGAGTAGGACCTGGAAGAGTAAGACCTGGAAGAGTAGGACCTGGAAGAGTAAGACCTGGAAGAGTAGGACCTGGAAGAGTAGGACCTGGAGGCATGACTGTGCATGACACCTCTCCACCTCCTCAAGGTCACATATAAATTATCGCCATAATCCAATATAGGCAAAAAGGTAGCAGCCACAAGCCGCTTCTTAGCTTGAAAATTGAAACAAGCCCTAAAGTAAAACAACAATTTAAGTTGACGTTTCTTTGCTATTTGGTCAACATGGAGTTTAAAGGACAATTATTACAGTTTAAAGGACAATTAGGGGCGGCTTTAGCTCAGGAGGTAGAGCGGGTCGGCCAATGACGCAAGGGTTGGCGGTTCGATCCCCGCTCCCTCCCAGCTGCTGTCGTTGTGTCCTTGGGCAAGACACTTAACCCTCCTTGCTCCCGATGGTGTGTAGGCACCCTGCGTGGCAGCCCGCCGCCATCGGTGTATGAATGGGTGAATGTAGACTACCTACTGATTGTAAAGCGCTTTGGATAAAAGCGCTATATAAATGCAGACCATTTACCATTTACCAATTATTGATCATCAAGAAGGAAACCTAGGTACTTATAAGATGACACCACCTCTATCACCTTGTTTTGGATTGTAGTAATTTGAGGCATAGTAGCACACTGGATATTGGATTTAGAAAAAAGCATCAACTTCGCTTGATCTGCATGAAGAACAAGTGTAAGCTGTTAGTGTGAGGTGTCTG
>NC_139646.1:26190409-26265409 GCF_964638095.1 Poromitra crassiceps
ACAACCTCTTGCATTATGATAGGTAAATAATTCCATAAAATCCTGCCATTTTTGCTAAAGGGATAACTTTCACATAGATTTACCTCTTTTTCTTTTTTACTTTGGCTATGTTTAATATGAACATCCAACAGCGAGGGGGGTACCTGTACTGTATTATGTCCAAGTGCCCCTCCTGGGACTGTGTGTTGCTGCTCTCTCTTTCTGTGTGTGTGTGTGTGTGTGTGTGTGTGTGTGTGTGTGTGTGTGTGTGTGTGTGTGTGTGTGTTGTTGCCTTGACAACCTTGTCCCAGATGCAGCGATCACCATGGGGATGGTGCTGCTGAACGAGGCTGCCACCTCCAAGGGAGACGTCGGCAAGCGGAGGAGTGAGTACAGACCCATAGCCTTAAGGTCCTTGCACATAGAGTCCGTTTTTTCGTCCGAAATTGACGCATGAAAAAAATAAAAATACGACCTCATTTGTGTCAATCATCATTGACACACCGAGTCCGACAATTACGTCCGTCATTTAAGTTTTCGGACGAGGTTCGATTTTCTGCGTTTTTCCGCATCCATGAAATCGTTTTGACAGGTGTTTGACCACCCAGAGCCGCCGTAGTGTTGCTATTCACAATGAAAAATGGCGTCTGAGAAGTTAATTCAGTTCGTCTCCCAGCACAAAGCATTTTATGGCAAAGCAGGAATACAGAGATTCGGAATTAAAAGACAGAATGTGCCGGGTGATTGCAGACCAGCTTGGAATGCGGGACGCGGTGTGTGTGTGTGTGTGTGTGTGTGTGTGTGTGTGTGTGTGTGTGTGTGTGTGTGTGTGTGTGTGTGTGTGTGTGTGTGTGTGTGTGTGTGTGTGTGTGTGTGTGTGTGTGTGTGTGTGTGTGTGTGTGTGTGTGTGTGTGTGTGTGTGTGTGTGTGTGTGTGTGTGTGTGTGTGTGTGTGTGTGTGTGTGGGGAAGGGGGGGGGGAGGAGAGAGACAGAGAGCCACACAGACACACTGCCAGTTGTGGATCGCGGTAGTTTTCTTTTCGTTGCGAATCTTCGCAACGAATATTGGATAATTAACGCATCGGACTCAGTGGGCAAGGTATCTGTGCGTGACGTTTTTTTCCCGGATGACGGATTAAAAAAACGTAGCGAACAATTCGGACTCTGTGTGCAAGGACCTTTACTGTACAATCATGTGATTACATAGACTTACTGTACAATCACATGATTACATAGACTGACTGTACAATCATGTGATTACATAGACTGACTGTACAATCACATGATTACATAGACTGACTGT
This sequence comes from Poromitra crassiceps, assembly GCF_964638095.1. NCBI lineage: Eukaryota > Metazoa > Chordata > Actinopteri > Beryciformes > Melamphaidae > Poromitra > Poromitra crassiceps. The sequence continues at coordinate 26,191,692 of NC_139646.1, forward strand.
ACAATCATGTGATTACATAGACTTACTGTACAATCACATGATTACATAGACTGACTGTACAATCACATGATTACATAGACTGACTGTACAATCATGTGATTACATAGACTGACTGTACAATCACATGATTACATAGACTGACTGTACAATCACATGATTACATAGACTGACTGTACAATCATGTGATTCCATAGACTGACTGTACAATCACATGATTACATAGACTTACTGTACAATCACATGATTACATAGACTGACTGTACAATCACATGATTACATAGACTGACTGTACAATCACATGATTACATAGACTGACTGTACAATCATGTGATTACATAGACTGACTGTACAATCACATGATTACATAGACTGACTGTACAATCACATGATTACATAGACTGACTGTACAATCACGTGATTACATAGACTGACTGTACAATCACATGATTACATAGACTGACTGTACAATCATGTGATTACATAGACTGACTGTACAATCATGTGATTACATAGACTGACTGTACAATCACGTGATTACATAGACGTACTGTACAATCACGTGATTACATAGACTGACTGTACAATCACGTGATTACATAGACTGACTGTACAATCACATGATTACATAGACTTACTGTACAATCACATGATTACATAGACTTACTGTACAATCACATGATTACATAGACTTACTGTACAATCACATGATTACATAGACTTACTGTACAATCACATGATTACATAGACTTACTGTACAATCACATGATTACATAGACTGACTGTACAATCACATGATTACATAGACTGACTGTACAATCACATGATTACATAGACTGACTGTACAATCACATGATTACATAGACTGACTGTACAATCACATGATTACATAGACTGACTGTACAATCACATGATTACATAGACTGACTGTACAATCACATGATTACATAGACTGACTGTACAATCACATGATTACATAGACTGACTGTACAATCACGTGATTACATAGACTGACTGTACAATCACATGATTACATAGACTGACTGTACAATCACGTGATTACATAGACTGACTGTACAATCACGTGATTACATAGACTGACTGTACAATCACGTGATTACATAGACTGACTGTACAATCATGTGATTACATAGACTTACTGTACAATCACGTGATTACATAGACTTACTGTACAATCACGTGATTACATAGACTGACTGTACAATCACATGATTACATAGACTGACTGTACAATCACATGATTACATAGACCTACTGTACAATCACATGATTACATAGACCTACTGTACAATCACATGATTACATAGACTGACTGTACAATCACATGATTACATAGACTTACTGTACAATCACATGATTACATAGACTGACTGTACAATCACATGATTACATAGACTTACTGTACAATCACATGATTACATAGACTGACTGTACAATCACATGATTACATAGACTGACTGTACAATCATGTGATTACATAGACTTACTGTACAATCACATGATTACATAGACTGACTGTACAATCACATGATTACATAGACTGACTGTACAATCACATGATTACATAGACTTACTGTACAATCACATGATTACATAGACTGACTGTACAATCACATGATTACATAGACTGACTGTACAATCACATGATTACATAGACTTACTGTACAATCACATGATTACATAGACTTACTGTTCAATCACATGATTACATAGACTTACTGTACAATCACATGATTACATGTTACATTGTCCGTCTGTTGCAGAGCGACTTACATTAAAGTCCCTGGAAACCAGAAATATTTCTTTATTATTTAGCATTTTGAGATCATCACATCACAGGACCCTATGTTAATAAGCCACCAGCCAAATTTGAACGATGATGAACGTCGCAAAGTATATAAATTTAGGTTTGACAGTCATGGCAAAAGTCATGAGAATCAATTAGTTTTTAGAGTGTATTTTCTCCCGCGGACTGTGTGGGCGTGTCCCGTCTGCAGCAGGGAAATTTCCCTCTCTCACTCTCTCTCTCGGAGGAGACCTCTCTCTCGGAGAGAGAGGGAGAGAAGGAGAGAGAGAGAAGGAAAGATAGATGGGGTGTGTGTGTGTGTGTGTGTGTGTGTGTGTGTGTGTGTGTGTGTGTATGTGTGTGTGTGTTCGCGCGTTGCTCCGCGCATAGCGTACTGAGAGGAAGAGATCTCTGCTCTGCGCTGCGAGTGCACAGCGCTACTGTGTGTGTGTGTGTGTGTGTGTGTGTGTGTGAGTAACCTCGCGTCACCAGGCTGTGTGTCGAGCGCTATGCTGCCTGCTCTCTCTCTCTCTCTCACTAGTCCCGAGAGAGAGAGAGAGAGAGAGAGAGAGAGAGAGAGAGAGAGAGAGAGCAGGCAGCATAGCGCTCGACACACAGCACACAGAGTGGGAGGGAGACAGACAGACACTGAGCGAGCGCTGTGGGGGCAAAGAACGGACGGGCGGGTTGCGCGCGTGTACAAAGGTTATATAGAGCTTATGACGTCATAAGCTCCTGCATTTTAGCACCTCGCGCACTGCTCTCTTCAATGAGGAAGTATCTTGTAGAATCTTGTAGAAAAGTGTCGATTTTAAGGCTTTGGGTTGAAAGTAATGTATAATAATTTCTGAGGCACACAATTACTAACATAAGACCCTAAATAACATAGTTAGAACGTTTTTGTGGATTTTGGTTTCCAGGGACTTTAAGTGTGACAGCTGTGAAAAGCTTGAATTCATTGATTAGCACCGTGGCAAGCAGCCAGTGCATAGGGTGTGAAGCAGTGCCAAGTCCCTACAATAAGTCCATTAAAGTTACCTTCAATAACGCAAGTCACTCCATCAGAAAGTGTCTTTCCTCGCTTTTTGATTAGTTTTTTTTCTAACCTTCCTTTCTTTGTTTCTTGACTCCCCTGTGTTGTTGATCTTATTTTTACATTTTTCTACTCATTTTCTACTCCCTTTTTCACATTGTTGTTGTTGTTTCACATCTCTTCCCTAGATGTTTGTGACGTCAAAGTGGGGTCACAAGCCAAAAGAGGGTTGGGAACCCCCGGGGCTACAGAGTATTTTGTAACATTTCAACAGCTTGTTAGTTGACAACATTCAATAATTCAACGTTTTGGCTTCGTACAGTACATGTTGTTTGAACAGCTTATTAGTTATTCAACAACAGATTCTGTTTGCTTCCCGCACACACCTCCATCACCTGGTTCTACACACACCTCCATCACCTGGTTCCACACACACCTCCATCACCTGGTTCCACACACACCTCCATCACCTGGTTCCACACACACCTCCATCACCTGGTTCCACACACACCTCCATCACCTGGTTCCACGCACACCTCCATCACCTGGTTCTACACACACCTCCATCACCTGGTTCCACACACACCTCCATCACCTGGTTCCACGCACACCTCCATCACCTGGTTCCACACACACCTCCATCACCTGGTTCCACACACACCTCCATCACTTGGAAGAGGTGTGTTCATGAATTGTCACATAGACTCTATAGATAATCGTTGAAACATCTGTTAAGCAGGGCTGTCACTTTTTCCCAAAATAAAGTTCGAACAAACTTTAATTGCCCGCAAAATGTTTGAATTCGAATTGGTTAATTAAAAATTATTATTATTATTATTATTATTATTATTATTATTATTATTATTATTATTATTATTATTATATATATATATATATTTTTGCAGGCCAGGCCACCGGGCATCGGCCCGACGTGTTAGCTTGGACGCTCACAGTCACAACACTGCCTCACAAACTTGGCTGCATCCAACTCGAGACAACTTTTCAGACCCTGGAGACAATCTTTCTCAGAAGAGACTAACGCGACAAATCTGGAGACTTTTTCTGACATGGGATTAACATTACCAGCAAGCAGCAGTTGGTTAATTTTGGTTAATAATTATTTTTTTATAATAATAATAATAATAAAAAATAAAAAAAATCGAACAGGTCAATTATACATTCGAACATGCCCTCCTCCCCCACATTCGAAGTTGAATTCGAATTTCGAATAAAAAGTGACAGCCCTATTAAGCAGTTGATTATCAACTAATAAGCTGTTGGATGTTACAAATACTCTGTGTAGTAGACTCTCTGTAGACGTACTATTCAAATAAAATGTTACCCAAATGGGTGAAAGTCACATGAAAGAAACAGCAAAGTAGAATGACTTATACATACAGACACAATTTACAGTCGATCACCAAGAGAGACCATCTCTTTAACTAGACATCATTATCAGTTGAAATGGACCAAGAGAGAGCAGTGGCTTTGAAGAAGACACACTTGGCTGCCTCTCATTGCAAGGTGCTGTTGATGAGTTTAGGCTGGACAGCACGTTTAAATGTAAATCGAATTGATTGTATTTATAAGTCAATGTATTGGAGTAGAGATGAGGAGGAGGAGGAGAGAGAATAGATGATGATGATGGTTTCTAAGCAGCAGATTGAATATTAGAATGGCAAAAGGTTTATTTAACAGCAGAGAACACGCTGCACACGAACACGCCCTCCGCCCACCGTGCATAAATGCAACAGCGGCGCAATACTATCATTAGTGTGACGTGTATTTTCATAACTGCCAATTAGCCGGAGCAGCTGCAGAGATGAGGAGCGCTTGTTTCGCTCTCCAGTTAATCACCAAGATGACCCCCTAACCTGCCCCATTACCGCCTCTGCATACGCAACGACAGTGTTCAGATATGCTCGAGGAGCGCTCGATTCGCTCTGGCACGCACAGACGTGAGCATTTTGTTTGTTTGCCCCGCGATGTACCTTCATTTCAATATGCTTGATTTACTTTGACGCGCAAGTGCTTCTGCGTGGCTTTATTAAAATGAGCGTTATTTGGCTCGACAAGAAGAGATTCATTTTGCTTTTAATCATTCAAGTTAGTCTTGAGACAGTTGGAACTCATTTAGCTGTCTCATGCTGTTAAGTGTGTATTTACAGCCCAGTCAATCAATTAGAGACTGAACACCAATTACCTCTGATATTACAAAGTGTCTGCAAGCCCAGAGAAATGTGTGAAATGTCCTATATTTAATTATCTAAATGCCTCCATGTCTCAAGGCCTTACTGTTCAAGTCTCAAGTTCAGCTTGATTCAACTTACGTGCACTGTGCTATTTTTAAGATCTCAGACTGACTGCCCCTTCTGTCTTTCAGTCACAAGACTGACTGCTCCTTCTGTCTTTCAGTCATAAGACTGACTGCTCCTTCTGTCTTTCAGTCACAAGACTAACTGCTCCTTCTGTCTTTCAGTCACAAGACTGACTGCCCCTTCTGTCTTTCAGTCACAAGACTAACTGCTCCTTCTGTCTTTCAGTCACAAGACTGACTGCTCCTTCTGTCTTTCAGTCACAAGACTAACTGCTCCTTCTGTGTTTCAGTCATAAGACTGACTGCTCCTTCTGTCTTTCAGTCACAAGACTGACTGCTCCTTCTGTGTTTCAGTCACCAGACTGACTGCTCCTTCTGTCTTTCAGTCACAAGACTAACTGCTCCTTCTGTCTTTCAGTCACAAGACTGACTGCCCCTTCTGTCTTTCAGTCACAAGACTGACTGCCCCTTCTGTCTTTCAGTCACAAGACTAACTGCCCCTTCTGTCTTTCAGTCACAAGACTGACTGCCCCTTCTGTCTTTCAGTCACAAGACTGACTGCTCCTTCTGTCTTTCAGTCACAAGACTGACTGCCCCTTCTGTCTTTCAGTCACAAGACTGACTGCTCCTTCTGTCTTTCAGTCACAAGACTGACTGCCCCTTCTGTCTTTGAGGTTAAAGATAGGCTTTATGTAGCTAATCATAAACAATAAGCGCATCGTGGAGAAGCTGGATAATAATGTGGGAGATATTTAATATGTACATTGGGGCTTTCTGAACTAAGAAGCCGGCTGTTATTAGCGTCCGAGTTCTGCCAAAGATGCTCTTAAAAAGGACGTTTCATTTTCAACAAACCTTTGTGTCTCGTTTGAGGCAACACTCAATAAAACATTAAGCACCAATGTATCATTGTCAACTTCATACTACGACCTTGGTTTAATTACCATAAACACATTAGACCTGGATTGCGATGATTGGAAGCCTCTATCTCACACCAGTGGTTTGATTGGACCATAAGCCCATTATCTTTACAAAGAGGAGAAACATGTCAGAAGTGACTTTCCCTCAGAAACTCTGAATGACCCCACTGACATGCCAGCTCTCACCTCTTTCCTTTCACATCCAAGCAGAGCTTCTGCATCATCTCTAGATAATGAGACAAGCAGAGCTTCTGCATCATCTCTAGATAATGAGACAAGCAGAGCTTCTGCATCATCTCTAGATAATGAGACAAGCAGAGCGTCTGCATCATCTCTAGATAATGAGACAAGCAGAGCTTCTGCATCATCTCTAGATATGAGACAAGCAGAGTTTCTGCATCATCTCTAGATAATGAGACAAGCAGAGCTTCTCCATCATCTCTAGATAATGAGACAAGCAGAGCTTCTGCATCATCTCTAGATAATGAGACAAGCAGAGCTTCTGCATCATCTCTAGATAATGAGACAAGCAGAGCTTCTCCATCATCTCTAGATATGAGACAAGCAGAGCTTCTGCATCATCTCTAGATAATGAGACAAGCAGAGCTTCTGCATCATCTCTAGATAATGAGACAAGCAGAGCTTCTGCATCATCTCTAGATATGAGACAAGCAGAGCTTCTGCATCATCTCTAGATAATGAGACAAGCAGAGTTTCTGCATCATCTCTAGATAATGAGACCAAGCAGAGCTTCACACACACACACACACACACACACACACACACACACACACACACACACACACACACACACACACACACACACACACACACACACACACACACACACACAACACACACACACACAAACAAGAAATCTAAAGGCAAGGTGATCAACTTTTGGTCTTTTTGTACAGTTTTACTCATGAGTTCTCTTTCTGTGGCAATTAAAATGATAATTACTGTACTTTGTAACTATTTCAGTCTTGTTGCTCGGTATCAAACATGTGCCTGGAACGAACACACACACACACACACACACACACACACACACACACACACACACACACACACACACGTGCACATACCCATAATAATTATCACCTGTCTATTGCTGCCATACCACTTGCATTGAGAGAGAGAGGACTAATTTGCCAATTCTCTCTAATTGTAATTCTCCATCAGGTATCTCTCTCTCTCTCTCTCTCCCCCTCCCTGCTCATAACTTGCATATTATAATTATTTTTTTCCATAGCAGCCACGTTTATTTTAATTCAACCTCTTCCTTTGTATAATTGCCCCCTGCTAATTTCAATAAAGCCAAGCAAACACAGCAGCACGCAGATTACATTTGACTGCAGCGCAAGCTAACGCTAATGCTTTCACGCTAATGCTATCATGAAGAGAACACAAGAACACACATGTTAGGCACGCGTACGCGGAATACACACTTTGATATCCCACACGCCTCTCACTGGAGCCAAACACACACACACACACACACACACACACAAACACACACACACACACACACACACACACACACACTCACATGCACGCCTACACACACACACACACACACACACACACTCACATGCACGCCTACACACACACACACACACACACACACACACTCACATGCACGCCTACACACACACACACACACGTGCGTGCACACATGCACGCACCAACAAATGAAATAAGTGCACGGTGCAGCAACATGGAGAATAGCCGTCTGTCAGAGATAGAGGATTATGCTTGAATAGAAGAAGCCTAATCAAGAGACAAGGCTGTTAAATCCCCAGCATGTACAGAGCTGCCATACTGCTGAGCGCAGCTACAGGAAACTGTCTGCCACTTCACTTCATGGGCATCTGCACCAGAGGTCAGTGCATACACACTGAAGAAGAGCACAGACTACAAAATCACTACATGCTGTCTGCATTATCAGTGGATGAGAGAGGTGGGAGGAGCTACATACTGTCTGCATTATCAGTGGATGAGAGAGGTGGGAGGAGCTACAGTACATACTGTCTGCATTGTCGGTGGATGAGAGAGGTGGGAGGAGCTACATACTGTCTGCATTATCAGTGGATGAGAGAGGTGGGAGGAGCTACAGTACATACTGTCTGCATTATCGGTGGATGAGAGAGGTGGGAGGAGCTACATACTGACTGCATTATCAGTGGATGAGAGAGGTGGGAGGAGCTACATACTGTCTGCATTATCAGTGGATGAGAGAGGTGGGAGGAGCTACATACTGTCTGCATTATCAGTGGATGAGAGAGGTGGGAGGAGCTACATACTGTCCGTATTATCGGTGGATGAGAGAGGTGGGAGGAGCTAAATACTGTCTGTATTATCGGTGGATGAGAGAGGTGGGAGGAGCTAAATACTGTCTGCATAATCAGTGGATGAGAGAGGTGGGAGGAGCTAAATACTGTCTGCATAATCAGTGGATGAGAGAGGTGGGAGGAGCTACATGGATATGGATAGCCAGTGCAGACTATTTAAACCGGAGGCGAGGCGTAATGACGCAACGATGGCGGCTTTCACAGGCTGTGTAAAAGGGGCTTAAGGTTACGTTCACATCAAGCATGACTGTGACCAAAGAAAATCAATGATCAGTGTGATTGCACAATAACATTGATATGACATTCAGTCATTGTTGTGCAATGTGAATGCATTATAATGTAGCATGCCACTGCAAGTGAACTGAGTTATCAGAAGAGAGGGATTCAGAGAGAGTAAGACTTCCATTACTGTCTTTGCCATTGGAGCAAATTATTCTCCTCAAATTACACCAAGTGCATAAATCACTTTATTACCATGCTGAAGTGTGTGTGTGTGTGTGTGTGTGTGTGTGTGTGTGTGTGTGTGTGTGTGTGTGTGTGTGTGTGTGTGTGTGTGTGTGTGTGTGTGTGTGTGTGTGTGTGTGTGTGTGTGTGTGTGTGTGTGTGAAGTGTGTGTGTGTGTGTGCGTGTGTGTGTGCGTGTCCATGCTTGTGTACTAAAACACAGCTTAGTCATAATAGATGAGCAATGGGAGATACATCCTACTATAGTATACTTAATGAAGACACACACTTTCTCTTGCTCACACACACACACACACACACACACACACACACACACACACACACGTACACACAAAACCTTGATGCTTTTACTAAAGTAAGTGTTGATCAAATGTTCTCAGATTCACCCTTATCTCTGTTTGTCCTCACAAGAGTAGATGTAACTAGATGTAAAAGAAAACACTCTCACAGGAGCACTGATTGCCCTGGAGACCGTGTGTGTGTGTGTGTGTGTGTGTGTGTGTGTGTGTGTGTGTGTGTGTGTGTGTGTGGTAGATGGATTATGACTCGATTGTCACATCAATTCGTTACAAACGCTGTCTCTCACACACACACACACACACACACACACACACACACACACACACACACACACACGGCTCAATCACAGTATAGGATATCCCCTGAAGTGTGTGTTGGATGTTTCACATGACGAATTGCAAATGTAGGCAATGCACTGTAGAGAGAGAGAGAGAGAGCAAGAGAGAGGGGGGGGGAGAGAGAGAGAGAGAGAGAGAGAGGGGGGGAGGAGGGGAGAGAGAGGGAAGAGTTACTGTACAGGGGAGCTGACAGTGAAGGATAGCGAGGAATGTCGACTGTGTGTGTGTTTCAGCTGCGGCCTGTCGCCATAGAGAAATATGATACAACAAAGTGTTGTACACACTCCAGCACACTCCAACTTAGGGCTGGGAAATATATCAATATGATATGGTTCTTGTATGGTTATTGAGGTATTTGGTCAAAAATATTGTGATATTTGATTTTGTCTATATTGCCTAGCGCTATCTTGTTTTTTTAATAAACGTGCTTGTGATGTCTCCCATGTGGCTTTGACTAACAACTGAACATTTAGCCCCGTAGAAAATACTGAGATATTGTGCATCGCCATTCAGGCTAAAAAAATACAGAAATATGATTTTTGGTCCGTATACCTTCATAACAAATTGACACAGGGAGGGAAATGTCTTGTATTTTCTTCGATTCACTTTCCTAGGCGAGTCTTCCAACACAGAATCCACTTCACTTTCAGTCTATCTCTTTCACACACACACACGCACGCACGCACACACACACACACACACACACACACACACACACCCACGCACAAGCACACACACAGAACTTTCCCACTACACACACACACACACACACGCAGATATCTGGCTGTTTAGTCTCCAGGAGAGGTCCTCTTCCTAATCCCTGATTAACAATCTCAGACGCCGGCGACAGTTTAATTTAACACAGCGCTCCTCAAGGATTAGCCTCTACATACACACACACTCACAGGCGCACACACACACTCCCACACACACACACACTCCCCGCACACACACACACTCACAGGCGCACACACACTCCCCGCACAGATCAAAGATCACACACATGTTTATTCCACTCCAGGCTAACCGCTAAGGCTATAAGCTGATAATGGTCGCAAACACAACTCGCCCAGGCTGTTAATGAGAGAGAGGCCATGCAAAGTGAGGCATCCCCCTGACATCTCAATAGACGTTCATTATGAAAGTAAAAGTGGGTTCGAGTTGGTTTCACGTTTTCCAGCACGACGATTTGCACCAGGCTCTATGTGAGGCAGCCTTTCCAATGGCGTGTGAGCAAATGTTAGATTTCCTTTGTGCCCGAGTCACCCAGGACACCTCCTCCTCCTGTGCCACGTCTAGACCCCACTACCTGTGCCACGTCTAAATCCCATATGAGTTGGCAAGGGTTTGGTCACACCTAGTCTCGCTAGCCAGCCTCTCTTCCCTTCCGTCAGAGAGTCTGGCGCCGCAGGTTTCCATTGTGGGATTGCGAAAAAAAATCTCTGTTTGGGTAAACCAATCATCCTCGTCTTGGGCGGTGCTTAGCGTTAGTGCCCTTGGAAAATAGTTTCGGGGTGGAACTTGTGCCGAGCAGGCCTTCTTTATTGCACAATCCAAATTTTCTTCCAAACTTGCCATTTTCAGCGTGTAGCAACGAGTTAGCCTGTAGGTTTCTGCCGTTAGCTTTCTACGCTAGCTAGTTAGCGTTCGGCGGGAGCATTACAGCGACACACATGGGAGCGGAAGCCGCTCTGATTGACATATGGTCGGAGCCAATGAACAGAGCGTGACAGAGCTTGCAAGCGGGGGAGCGGATATCCTGCTGCCACCGAAACAGCCGCTCGAATGGGAGAGCAGCTTTAGAGCAGGGGCGGGCTGATCCCTGTTGCCTGTTTCCAAGGCGCCAGACTCTCTGACGGAAAGGAAGAGAGGCTGGCTAGCGAGACTAGGTCACACCTAAAAAACAATTGCCCCCACGGCACATCCTCTCCAGAGTTTCCACCTCTAGTTGTATGTATTGCCTAAAAATGCATATTTTTGGTTTATTACTTAAAATAGGTTTCTAAAGACATTTCAACAGAATTAGCATGTTTTGAGGATGAAATTAATTGCAGGTAGCGTAATGCTTCTAACAGACACTTGCACCTTTACCTAACTAAAGTGAGCGTTATATTCCGTCAGTGGTAGAATTGTTTTTATAATCCTAACAGTAATGTGTTGAAAAGCCTTGGTTAGCCTGACAGACCCTGTGCTGTTTGTTCCCTGCAGTCATCTGCCTGGTGGGCCTGGGCCTGGTGGTCTTCTTCTTCAGCTTCCTGCTCTCCATCTTCAGGTCCAAGTACCACGGGTACCCCTACAGGTAACTATGGCAACCACACAGCGCCGCCCACGCAACCCCTCCCCCAGCCAAAGTTTCATTCAGCTTTGTCAACAGTTATTCACAGGCCATATGGGAGCGTCTGACCAATCTTCAAATCACAGAGAGGTTTGACATAAAATCACTTATTGCTGACGTTTTGTAAAAAATAAAAAATAAAACACCCAGGCCAAAACAGAATACATCCCTTTTCATTCTTCCTTCTGATCTGGAGGCAGCTCAATCCCTATTTGTGGACATGGACGGCTCTCTTTCCCAAAGCTAAGCCAAGGCTCGCGCTCGCTCTCAAGGGACCAGCCCAGAGCCGCCCCATCCACAGAGAACTGGAGTTCAAATGTTGACTCGTTGACTTTCTTTGAAATCCATAGCTTCCCCCGCATGTATCTGAAATACTAGGACTAGTATTAGTCCTAGTACTAGGACAGTACAAACTGTTGCACTAGAAGTTATAAATTCAGAAAGACTACATACACTGTCGCCTAAGTGACGTCACTTTCTCTACCGGCAAAGCTGAAGACCGGCGACATGCCACAAGCTTCCACGAGCTATGTAGTTTTTATACGAAGCTAACCCCTACGTTTCAGTTTGACGACAAACTGCGACTTTCTTTCCATGCAAAGTGATGTTTTAAATTGACAAAATGAACGTTGGCACCCCGTGGCACAATTCAAACGGGATAAAAAAAAGTAACGTTCTATTCTCCGTTCACCGCCATCCATATTTTCTTCACCGCTGGTACAGGGAGAAAGCAGGAAGTGACGTTTCACTTTGCCTCTCTATTAGTCTCTTAAAACAGACTGTATTATCTACATCCGGCAGATGCAGCTATATACAGTCTGTACTTCGTGGGGGAGAATCATGCACCAAACGGAAGAGGAAGTTGAAAGGCGGGACTTCCGCTCATTCGTCCAATCAGAATTTAACATTAGCTAACTAGCTGTATACTGCTGTAGCTATCGTTAGCTAACGCTGATTAGTAAGACGAACGATAAGCTCAGTAACGTTAGCAACTTACCTCATCACTTTCGTTTAACTCTGGAATAAGTGCACGTCTTGCACGAGGTTCCTCCAAGCCGCGGATACATCGTTTACGTCTATCAGGGTCTTATTTCACCGGTTTCGTCGGCGTAGCTTCCATGGTAATTCTAAAGCACTGCTAGCATTAGCAACCTGCATCGGTTTAAGTTTCCGGGGGGAACATATTTTTCGTGGACACGCGTGTCGTGATTGGTCAGATTCCGTCGAACTTCCTTCCGGTGTGAAGGTTTTTTTCACTACTTCCTTGTGCATGTTCTGGGGGTCTAACGTACAGACGGTATGGCGAGAGCATTTGAAAATTGCGGAAGCCAACTCGTCTGTTCTAAGAGACTACCTCTCTATAGGCTCAAAGCACAAAGCTAGAACACAAAGCTCTACAGGCCATATAGGGTCAAAACACTCCGTCATGGATACTCTCTACAGGCCATATAGGGTCAAAACGCTCCGTCATGGATACTCTCTACAGGCCATATAGGGTCAAAACGCTCCGTCATGGATACTCTCTACAGGCCATATAGGGACTGAGTTCAGACATCAAACCCCTCTGCTCAGCGAGCCAGAACAGCAGCAATTTGGTCCCACTTTGAGCTAAAGGTCGCCATGACATAAAACAGATTTATACTCCAAGAGTCCACCGAGTAAGAGTCTGTCTCCGGTTCAGCTGAACACCAGAAAGCTCCAGCTCCAGAGCAGAGCAGCGGGCTGACATCTGAGAGCTCCAACCCAGTCCATCTCCCCTTCTGCCCTCATCCACGCTAACCGCTAGCAAAAATATATATTGTTCCTCTTACCTGCTGTTACTGCTACAGTATTTATCTATCTAGATTGTTTTGGTGTGAGTTGCCGAGTTTTGGAGATATCGGCCGCGAGATGTCTGCCTTCTCCCGAATACAATGGAAGTGGGTGGTACTCAGCTTGTGGCGCTCAAGGCGCCAAAAAATACATTTGAAAAAGGTCTATTTCCAGAAATCATGACCCGGTTACTCAAGATAATCCACATACCACGTTGTGAGCACTTTCGTGTAGGAACTATTTTCTTTTGACCGAACTACATCCACTAGTAGCAGCATAGCAGCAGCTAACAGGGATGTAACTTTCCTTTTGGCTGAACTTCACCCGCTAGCTGCTAGCTAGCGGCAGCTTAGCAGCAGCTACAGTAGCTAGCAGCAAGTGGGTGTAGTTCAGTTGGAGAGAAGGCAGACGGCGTCAAAAGTCGGTAACTCACACCAAAACGATCTAGATGGATAAATAGCACTACAGTTAAGAGGGAAAATATGTATTCTTGATTTTGGCGTGAACTGTGCCTTTAAGGAGCAAACTACAGCTGTGTCAGTGAGTGACCTTTAGATGCACTGATGCAGCTTCGTACAGTACCACCATGGTACTCTACGATGTCATACCACCATGGTACGATGTCATACCACCATGGTACAATGTCATACCACCATGGTACGATGTCATATCACCATGGTACTGTACGATGTCATACCACCATGGTACTGTACGATGTCATACCACCATGGTACGATGTCATACCACTATGGTACGATGTCATACCACCATGGTACTGTACGATGTCATATCACCATGGTGCTGAGACACAAGTATTTTAAGCAATGCCATTGTCTTGATAGAATGTCAACAATTTCTGTACAATCCATATTGTAGATGGACTGCATAGTTCACTGTTTGTGTGGAGCTGTAAGCCTGCAGGAACTACTTTTTAAATTGCTACTTTACATTCAGCTGCAGGTAAAAGGTCTGGATCAGCAACTTCTTGTCGGTTATGGATAAGTACATGCGTTGTACCCTCTAATACCATATGGGTGTTTTCAGTGACTGCTCACCTCTCCTCTCATTTTCCTTTCCTCTTGAATGATAGAGGCATTATCAGCAGGCTTTGGAGCAATTTCCCCAATGCTAGATTTGGCTAGATGATATATATGCTTTCTGATACCAATGAATTTGCCATAAAGCACAAGCTGGTATTCATATGTTCAACATGTTTGTTTGTTTGTTTTTCCTCTCTCTCTGTCTCTCTCTCTCTCGCTCTCTCTCTCGCTCTCTCTCTCTCTCGCTCTCTCTCTCTCTCTCTCTCTCTCTCTCTCTCTCTCTCTCGCTCTCGCTCTCTCTCTCTGTCTGTCTCTCTCTCTCTCTCTCTCTCGCTCTCTCTCTCTCTCTCTCTCTCTCTCTCGCTCCTCTCTCTCTCTCTCTCTGTCTCTCTCTCTCTCTCTCTCGCTCTCTCTCTCTCTCTCGCTCTCTCTCTCTCTCTCTCGCTCTCTCTCTCTCTCTCTCTCGCTCTCTCTCTCTCTCTCTCTCTCGCTCTCTCTCTCTCTCTCTCTCACTCTCTCTCTCTCTCTCTCTCTCTCGCTCTCTCTCTCTCTCTCTCTCTCTCTCTCTCACTTGCAGCTTCCTTATCAAGTGAAAGCAGAGCAGAGGAGGTCAGAGGTGAGGAGAAGAAGAAGAGTCAAGATACTTGAAGAAGAGAAAGCAGTCGAGTCTAGAGTGCATGATGTGTTTATGATGTGTTTGTTTTGTATCAACCGCTATCGTCGAGCCCAATATTCAATAAATGTTGCGTCTTACACTGGAGAAGAAAAGGCCTGTGACTCGTCTGTGTGCTGGGTCTGTGTGCTGGGTCTGTGTGTTGGGTCTGTGTGCTGGGTCTGTGTGCTGGGTCTGTGTGCTGGGTCTGTGTGCTGGGTCTGTGTGCTGGGTTTGTGTGCTGGGTCTGTGTGCTGGGTCTGGGTCTGTGTGCTGGGTCTGTGTGCTGGGTCTGTGTGTTGGGTCTGTGTGCTGGGTCTGTGTGCTGGGTCTGTGTGCTGGGTCTGTGTGCTGGGTCTGTGTGCTGGGTCTGTGTGCTGGGTCTGTGTGCTGGGTCTGTGTGCTGGGTCTGGGTTTGTGTGGTTGGACGTTCTGCATAGATGCAGCGAGAACAACAAGCCGAGGCAATTAGCACATTTCTTCTTTGATCCAGACAGAAAGAGTTGGGTGAGGCGTCCGGGTAGCAGCAACCAACACGGGGGGTCTACCAACACGGGGGGTCGCAGGTTCGATCCCCTGTGTTACCTCCGGCTCGGTCGGGCGTCCATACAGGCACAATTGTCCGTGTCTACAGGTGGGCAAGGGTGTCCTGGTCGCTGCACTAGTGCCTCCTCTGGTCGGTCGGGCCTGTTCGGGGCAGGGGAGGTGAACTGAGGGGAATAGTGTGATCCTTCCAGGCGCTACGTCCTACCGGTGAAACTCCTCGCTGTCCGGTGCTAGTCCACGGCTCTCCCCAGATCAGCAGAGGGGGTGGAGCAATGATCGGGACATCATCGGGAATTGGACAAGTACAATTGGAGAGAAAATGGGGCGGGGGGGGGGGGGGTCAAGATTTAAAAATTACAAAAAAGTTGAAAGGAGGGGAAATGGTAATTGTATAGCTCATCTCATACATAAAGCAAATTCAGTGTCTCATAAACACAAAATAATACATGTGTATGAAGAGTGCATTAAAAGCATTAAAAAGTAGTAAAGTGATGAGGGAGAGCTAAAGAGTGCATTAAAAAGTAGTAAACCACATCCCTGAGGCCTAACCTCTCTGGCTGGATGTGAGACAGGCTGTGTGGGTCAAACCACATCCCTGAGGCCTAACCTCTCTGGCTGAATGTGAGACAGGCTGTGTTGGTCAAACCTCATCCCTGAGGCCTAACCTCTCTGGCTGAATGTGAGACAGGCTGTGTGGGTCAAACCACATCCCTGAGGCCTAACCTCTCTGGCTGAATGTGAGACAGGCTGTGTGGGCCAAACCACATCCCTGAGGCCTAACCTCTCTGGCTGAATGTGAGACAGGCTGTGTGGGTCAAACCACATCCCTGAGGCCTAACCTCTCTGGCTGAATGTGAGACAGGCTGTGTGGGTCAAACCTCATCCCTGAGGCCTAACCTCTCTGGCTGAATGTGAGACAGGCTGTGTGGGTCAAACCTCATCCCTGAGGCCTAACCTCTCTGGCTGAATGTGAGACAGGCTGTGGGGGTCAAACCACATCCCTGAGGCCTAACCTCTCTGGCTGAATGTGAGACAGGCTGTGTGGGTCAAACCACATCCCTGAGGCCTAACCTCTCTGGCTGAATGTGAGACAGGCTGTGTGAGGCAAACCTCATCCCTGAGGCCTAACCTCTCTGGCTGAATGTGAGACAGGCTGTGTGAGGCAAACCACATCCCTGAGGCCTAACCTCTCTGGCTGAATGTGAGACAGGCTGTGTGGGTCAAACCTCATCCCTGAGGCCTAACCTCTCTGGCTGAATGTGAGACAGGCTGTGGGGGTCAAACCACATCCCTGAGGCCTAACCTCTCTGGCTGGATGTGAGACAGGCTGTGTGGGTCAAACCTCATCCCTGAGGCCTAACCTCTCTGGCTGAATGTGAGACAGGCTGTGTGGGTCAAACCTCATCCCTGAGGCCTAACCTCTCTGGCTGAATGTGAGACAGGCTGTGTGGGTCAAACCACATCCCTGAGGCCTAACCTCTCTGGCTGAATGTGAGACAGGCTGTGTGGGTCAAACCTCATCCCTGAGGCCTAACCTCTCTGGCTGAATGTGAGACAGGCTGTGTGGGTCAAACCACATCCCTGAGGCCTAACCTCTCTGGCTGAATGTGAGACAGGCTGTGTTGGTCAAACCACATCCCTGAGGCCTAACCTCTCTGGCTGAATGTGAGACAGGCTGTGTGGGTCAAACCACATCCCTGAGGCCTAACCTCTCTGGCTGAATGTGAGACAGGCTGTGTGGGTCAAACCACATCCCTGAGGCCTAACCTCTCTGGCTGAATGTGAGACAGGCTGTGTGGGTCAAACCACATCCCTGAGGCCTAACCTCTCTGGCTGGATGCAGACTGTGTGGGTCAAACCACATCCCTGAGGCCTAACCTCTCTGGCTGGATGTGAGAAGCATCGGTCACTTGCGTGTGGGCTGCCGGATTGAAACCATTTATGTAACCTACAGTGTGTGGGCAAGGAAGAGGAATGGTGCAGCAGATCTGGTTTTGACTAATGTAATAAAAATATCCCTTCTCAGACTTCCTATCCGAGGCTATTTTTGTTTTAGATGGATTGTTGAGGGAGCGAGCATGTGTGCGCGCGTGTGTGTGTGTGTGTGTGTGTGCGTATGTGTGTGCGTGTGTGTGCAAGGTTTCACATGCAACGATCTTACCAAACATTGAGTCAGTTAAATGAATGTATTCGCGTTGAGCCGACGATTGAATCAATGTCAGTGTTGAAATTGGACTGTGCTGTGACTGCTGTCAAAAAGCTCTTTCCCTTCCCTGAGTGTTACTCAGGAATGCTGATATCTTTCACAGATTCCTATAGACCTTATTGGATTGACGTCACTCACGTACGGGCACGCCCACTGCCGCCATGTTGTTGACATAGCGCAGCCGCTTTAAGTGACAGCCTATGTAAGAGCAGCGTTTATAGGAAGCTAGCCGCCGTTAGCGTTACCTGTATCGTTCCAATTGTGTTCGGATGGTGACCTGCGTTAGGCATGGCTGTAGTAATGACAGCAATAAAGTCCCCGTGGTTTGTTTCTATCTCTACCGTCCACAGACGGGAGCGAGACGGAGGATACGTCAGCAGCACAGGAGAGGTGTGTGGATAGTTAGGAGAGAGACAGGTGAAACTTTCTGACAGCTCCTCACAGCAAAGTCTGTTCACCTCGTTTTTTCTTTTGTTTATTTATTACAGGGCATTAATGGCAGCATACAAACAACAACTCTGGGGTTTTTATTGCTGTCATCACTATCGCTATTTTGTAATGGAACAGAAACGACAATAAGGCCGTTACTATAGTTGTCAGCTGCAGGACGGTATGTCAACAATATGGCGCTGTCCGGGGTTAGCGAATAAGGTCTATTGACATGCAGAATAGCATAACAGAATAACATGCAGAATAGCATAACACAGTTGAATCTATTGACATGCAGAATAGCATAACACAGTTGAATCGGCTGGCAATGAAAACAATTACTGCAAACATGTACAAGACTGATTTGTACCCACGTAAGCAAGATGGAGAAGTCCATGAAACGTTTCGCTTTAGGATAACAGAAAAAAGATAATGAAGTTATCAACTTTCTGAGGCTGGTAAGAGTAAACCTTATAATGTGCTAGCATATCCACTCCCCCCCTTTTCCTTACAACCCAGAGGACAGGTACTGTAGCTGCTTAATCATCAGTTTGATTCTGAATGTGCAGGAGAGTCACACTGAAAACAATAACCTATGTCATGACATCATCCTCTGCATTTGACCCATCCTCTACTAGGAACCTTCCTAGAACTAGGAGCAGTGGGCAGCCGCAGTGCAGCGCCCGGGGACCAACTCCAGTTCTTTCACCAGTGCCTTGGTCAGGAGCACTGACAGAAGTATCAACCCTAACATACATGTCTTTGATGGTGGGAGGAAACTGGAGCACCCGGAGAAAACCCACACAGGGAGAACATGCAAACTCCACACAGAAAGGACCGGGGTTCGAACCCGGGACAAACCACTGAGCCACCGTGCGAAACACATAACACACATGTGTGTGTGTGTGTGTGTGTGTGTGTATGTATGCTATAGTTTCAAAATAAAATGCGGATGTCATTATAGAGGGCAAAATTGCCCATCTGGTTCCCTTCAAACTTTTAGCCTTACAGTACGGAGGCAATAAATAGAACAAATGTGGCCTTCAGGAGGGGATGAGAATTGCCAAATGGTGCAAAATCAATGTGGATATTGGATAGTGGGCTGTTAGAGAACAAAGACATAATAACATTCTTATATTGGCCATGGCTCCCTGCACTGCCTCAAAAAGTCACGCTTGGTATGCCAAGATTATCGTAAGTGTCTAAACTTGAAAGTGTCACTTTAGGGTTACGGGCCTAACGATGGCCCGTTTGACCCAGTCCCCTCACTCTTTTAGAACAGGCGGTCACACAGTGACCTTGAACTTTGACCATTCACCACCAAAATCTAATCAGTTCATCCTTCAGTCCAAGTGGATATTTGAGACAATTTGGAGAAATTAACTGGGGCCCGTGTCTATGTTGGAGTTGTTTTCTTTTTTTCCAATATTTCCTAAATTAATAAACTTGAATATATATTTTATTTTCAGTTTTCAAAAACAAACTCAGACACAGGGAAAGAAAGAGAGAGAGGAAAACAACATATTCAACATTTCAATGTTACAACATGGTGCTACCAGCTGCTAGAGGTGTCCATGGTGATATCAAAATATTCCAAAAATACTCTTCTGTTCATACTGCTCAGATGTTCCTACCTGATCTGACCCATAGTCAATGTGGTGCAGTGACAGACTTTGAAGACCAACCTCCCCTAATCTGCAGTCCAGAACCTCCTCTAATCTGCAGTCCAGAACCTCCTCTCATCTGCAGTCCAGAACCTCCCCTAATCTGCAGTCCAGAACCTCCTCTAATCTGCAGTCCAGAACCTCCTCTCATCTGCAGTCCAGAACCTCCTCTCATCTGCAGTCCAGAACCTCCTCTAATCTGCAGTCCAGAACCTCATCTAATCTGTAGTCCAGAACCTCCTCTAATCTGCAGTCCAGAACCTCCTCTAATCTGCAGTCCAGAACCTCCTCTAATCTGTAGTCCAGAACCTCCTCTAATCTGTAGTCCAGAACCTTCTCTAGCAGTCCAGAACCTCCTCTCATCTGCAGTCCAGAAATAGTTTCAGCGTCCACAGCCACGCTCATTACCATCAGGTACCGCCAGCCGCGCCAGTTGTTGCTGTTGTGTTGCATCACTGTCTGTCTGTGTGTGTGTGTGTGTGTGTGTGTGTGTGTGCTGTTTCGTGTGTGTGTGTGTGTGTGTGTGTGTGTGTGTCCTGTTTCGTGCATATGTGTGTCTGTGTCTGTGTTTGTGTGTGTGCTGTTTTGTGCATGTGTGCGCAAGTGTACCTATTCTGTGAAGTGTGTGTGTGTGTGTGTGTGTGTGTGTGTGTGTATTAGATTAGAGAGAATAAGACTGTTCATGTCTACCTGTGTCACATCATAGCACAAACTCTCCCTCCTCTCTTTATCTTTCACTTTCTTTCACTCCTCTCCTCTTTCCTTCTTTTCAGCCCATCCTCACAAGCAAAACGACAACATTGGTCCATTAAAGTGTACGAGTGTGACCTCTTGTGGTCGTGTGAGTAAGTGCATGCGTTGCCTAAACTTAACCAAGCTGTTTTTTGTTTTTGTTCAAATTAACTGACGTGACGTGTTTCAAACTGACCGTGTCCCACGCGAGGCGTGTCACTTGCACGTGCCGTTTCGCTCATATTATGTCGTTTTGGAAGTCTTTGAAAATGGACTTATTCTGTCATTTCGGTATGAGGATGTGTAGTTCATTCATTCTGTCCCTGCAGTTTCTTTCTTTTGCTATTTCTGCCTCTGAGTCTGCCTGTGTCACTCTCTCTCTCTCATGGTGCCTGGTTACCTCTCTCTCTCCTTCAGTCTAGTCTCCATCTCTCTCTCTCTCTCTCTCTCTCTCCTTCAGTCTAGTCTCCATCTCACTCTCTCTCTCATGGTGCCTGGTTACCTCTCTCTCTCTCCTTCAGTCTAGTCTCCATCTCACTCTCTCTCTCATGGTGCCTGGTTACCTCTCTCTCTCTCCTTCAGTCTAGTCTCCATCTCTCTCTCTCTCTCTCTCTCATGGTGCCCGGTTACCTCTCTCTCTCTCTCCTTCAGTCTAGTCTCCATCTCACTCTCTCTCTCATGGTGCCCGGTTACCTCTCTCTCTCTCTCCTTCAGTCTCGTCTCTCTCTCTCTCTCTCTCTCTCATGGTGCCCGGTTACCTCTCTCTCTCTCCTTCAGTCTAGTCAGTCTAGTCTCCATCTCACTCTCTCTCTCATGGTGCCCGGTTACCTCTCTCTCTCTCCTTCAGTCTAGTCTCCATCTCTCTCTTTCTCATGGTGCCCGGTTACCTCTCTCTCTCTCCTTCAGTCTAGTCTCCATCTCACTCTCTCTCTGCCTGGTTACCTCTCTCTCTCTCTCCTTCAGTCTAGTCTCCATCTCACTCTCTCTCTCTCATGGTGCCTGGTTACCTCTCTCTCTCTCCTTCAGTCTAGTCTCCATCTCTCTCTCTCTCTCTCTCCTTCAGTCTAGTCTCCATCTCACTCTCTCTCTCATGGTGCCCGGTTACCTCTCTCTCTCTCTCCTTCAGTCTAGTCTCCATCTCACTCTCTCTCTCTCATGGTGCCTGGTTACCTCTCTCTCTCTCCATCAGTCTAGTCTCCATCTCTCTCTCTCTCTCTCTCACTCTCTCCTTCAGTCTAGTCTCCATCTCTCTCTCTCTCTCATGGTGCCCAGTTACCTCTCTCTCTCTCCTTCAGTCTAGTCTCCATCTCTCTCTCTCTCTCATGGTGCCCGGTTACCTCTCTCTCTCTCCTGCAGTCTAGTCTCCATCTCTCTCTCTCTCTCATGGTGCCCGGTTACCTCTCTCTCTCTCCTTCAGTCTAGTCTCCATCTCTCTCTCTCTCTCTCTCTCTCTCTCATGGTGCCTGGTTACCTCTCTCTCTCTCCTTCAGTCTAGTCTCCATCTCTCTCTCTCTCTCTCTCTCTCTCTCATGGTGCCTGGTTACCTCTCTCTCTCTCCTTCAGTCTAGTCTCCATCTCTCTCTCTCTCTCTCTCTCTCTCTCTCATGGTGCCTGGTTACCTCTCTCTCTCTCCTTCAGTCTAGTCTCCATCTCACTCTCTCTCTCTCTCTCTCCTTCAGTCTAGTCTCCATCTCTCTCTCTCTCTCTCTCTCTCATGATGCCCGGTTACCTCTCTCTCTCTCCTGCAGTCTAGTCTCCATCTCTCTCTCTCTCTCATGGTGCCTGGTTACCTCTCTCTCTCTCTCTCTCTCTCTCTCTCTCTCTCTCTCTCTCTCTCTCTCTCTCATGGTGCCCGGTTACCTCTCTCTCTCTCCTGCAGTCTAGTCTCCATCTCTCTCTCTCTCTCTCATGGTGCCCGGTTACCTCTCTCTCTCTCCTTCAGTCTAGTCTCCATCTCTCTCTCTCTCTCTCTCTCTCTCTCTCTCTCTCTCTCTCTCTCTCTCTCTCTCTCATGGTGCCTGGTTACCTCTCTCTCTCTCCTTCAGTCTAGTCTCCATCTCTCTCTCTCTCTCTCTCTCTCTCTCTCTCTCTCTCTCTCTCTCTCTCTCTCTCATGGTGCCCGGTTACCTCTCTCTCTCTCCTTCAGTCTAGTCTCCATCTCTCTCTCTCTCTCTCTCTCTCTCTCTCATGATGCCCGGTTATCTCTCTCTCTCTCCTTCAGTCTAGTCTCCATCTCTCTCTCTCTCTCTCTCTCTCTCTCTCTCTCTCTCTCTCTCTCTCTCTCTCTCTCTCTCTCATGGTGCCTGGTTACCTCTCTCTCTCTCCTTCAGTCTAGTCTCCATCTCACTCTCTCTCTCTCTCATGGTGCCCGTGTCTCTGTGTAACTCTGTGTCTCTGTGTAACTCTGTGTAACTGTCTTGTCTCTGTGTCTCTGTGTAACTCTGTGTAACTCTGTGTAACTGTGTAACTGTCGTGTCTCTGTGTAACTGTCGTGTCTCTGTGTAACTCTGTGTAACTGTCGTGTCTCTGTGTATCTGTTGTGTCTCTGTGTAACTGTCGTGTCTCTGTGTAACTCTGTGTAACTGTCGTGTCTCTGTGTAACTCTGTGTAACTGTGTAACTCTGTGTAACTGTCGTGTCTCTGTGTAACTCTGTGTAACTGTCGTGTCTCTGTGTAACTGTCGTGTCTCTGTGTAACTCTGTGTAACTGTCGTGTCTCTGTGTAACTGTCGTGTCTCTGTAACTGTCGTGTCTCTGTGTAACTGCCGTGTCTTTGTGTAACTGCCGTGTCTCTGTGTAACTGCCGTGTCTCTGTGTAACTGTCGTGTCTCTGTGTAACTGCCGTGTCTCTGTCGTGTCTCTGTGTAACTGTCGTGTCTCTGTGTAACTGTCGTGTCTCTGTGTAACTCTGTGTAACTGTCGTGTCTCTGTGTAACTGCCGTGTCTCTGTGTAACTGTCGTGTCTCTGTGTAACTGTCGTGTCTCTGTGTAACTCTGTGTAACTGTCGTGTCTCTGTGTAACTCTGTGTCTCTGTGTAACTGTCGTGTCTCTGTGTAACTCTGTGTAACTGTCGTGTCTCTGTGTAACTGCCGTGTCTCTGTGTAACTGTCGTGTCTCTGTGTAACTGTCGTGTCTCTGTGTAACTCTGTGTAACTGTCGTGTCTCTGTGTAACTGCCGTGTCTCTGTGTAACTGTCGTGTCTCTGTGTAACTCTCTGTAACTGTCGTGTCTCTGTGTAACTGCCGCATCTCTGTGTAACTGTCGTGTCTCTGTGTAACTCTGTGTAACTGTCGTGTCTCTGTGTAACTCGTGTCTCTGTGTAACTGTCGTGTCTCTGTGTAACTCTGTGTAACTGTCGTGTCTCTGTGTAACCCTGTGCTCATCTCACCATGCTTGTAATGTTGTGATGTGGCTGTGTTGTAATGTTGTGATGTGGCTGTGAGCACCAAGACATATTTCCCCTAGGAGACAATAAAGTTGATCTCATCTCATCCCATGAAATGAAATGATCAATTCAATTCAAACGTTATTTGGGACACAGCTCAGGGAGGTCCATAGCATGACAGACACAGAATATAAATATAAAAATTGAAATGTAAAAAGGAACAGATTATAAAACACAGGCATTACAAGATATTCCACCATGGTCATTCTACATACAGGCTAAAACACAGTTTCCAGTGGTTCCACAGTTTGGATGCGAACCTAACAGAGCTCAGAACAGGGTTGGTTAATGCTAAAATAATACTGTTTGTGGAGTCTGATAACCTGCACATGCATCTGTAAATAAGATTTGGTATTGCACTGATATCTACACACATTTGGGAGCGCTGACTGTGCTGACACCGGGCGGACTAGCTATCTGTCAAACCCTACTACTGGCAGTGAGAAAACACTGTTGACGTTCTTTTGTAACTAACGTTAAATGCCGACCGGGTACAGCCATCGACTCCTTGCAGCAGTAACGTTATGAACATGTAACTGAAGTTAGCCGCAGTGTCGCTTAATTCTGAATGTTGCCAAACTTCATTCATACTGACATTTTATTTTGAAAAAAAAAAAAAAAAAAAAAAAAAAATATATATATATATATATATATATATATATATATATATATATATATATATATATATATATATATATATATATATATATATATATATATATATATATACACACACACACATTATACACATACATTAGCAGTTTTGTGTTCTGCTACTCTCAGTTTTAGGTAACAGAGTTTACAGAGAAGGTGAGTGATGGGCGGAGACGGGCTATGTTTTTGAGGTGGAAAAAGGCAGTTGTGATCATCTGTGACATCACTGTTACCTCTAACATGTCTGCTGGGATTTGACTTTAATCAGATAATTCTGACTTTAAACTTAGAATTCTGACTTCAAACTCAGAATCCTGACCTGTTTCTTATTATTCTAACTTTATTCTAAGAGTCCTTCACATTAAATTCAAAGCCCCGTGCGATTCGAACAACCTGCCTAATTCTCTCCGCTCTATTTCTTCACTTTGCATTTTTAGGAGTGTAAATGTATTTTCTCATCTGAAAACAACATGTTCTTGTTTGTAATTGTGTTGATTCTTATAAATGGCTTGTGGGGGTGGCTGGGTTGGGGGTTGTGAGTGTGTGGGTGTTGTATTTGTATGTATAATTCTATTTTGTTGTCATTATTGTTGACGCTTTGTGTTTGTAGGACCCCCCCTCGAAAACGAAATGATTTATCTAAGGCAGTGTTTATCAACTGGTGGCTCGGGACCCAAAAGTGGGTCGCGGGGCCGTTGTGAGTGGGTCGTGAGGCTCGACCAGTTGAGAACCACTGATCTAAGGGGTTTCCCTTCAATAAAGTTCAATCAGGATTAGGTTAGGATCAATCAAAAAATAAAGTGGGGTTAAAATGACATGGTCAAGTGTGAGGGGTTAGGGAATGAATGTCATCAATGGGAAGTCATCACACAGTAAAGCAATAGAGAGGCAAAGTGAACCTCACTTCCTGCTTCAGCACTGTACCAGAAATTTATTTTCCCATAGACATTTCGTAAAATGCTTATAAAAATAGTTTTACTTGGTCAAACCAAACGGTTCAGCTATATTGCAGAATCGGGACAGACCATAGAACATTTCACTCGGACCAAAACTTTAAAAAAAAACATTGAAAAAATATGTTCTTTAAACCCGCCTAATGTAGGTAATGCCTTACTCGGCTGCTCCCACCTTCTTTCCAGGCGAGCCAGAAGTATCTAAAATGTGAGCAGCAGGTGCAAAACAATCATTAAATCAACAAGCATGAGATACTTCATTATATGGAACGTTACAATTGCAAACCCTATATCTTGAGTTATTTAGGCCTACTTAGCCTATTGCACAGACGTGTAATTTTTTCTTGTCATTCCAAATTTAATCACATTGTTGCTCTGATTAACACATTGAGTGCCAGCCGTTTTTTCAATCCTGTAGGTAAGTTGTGCCAGGTTTTTTTTTGAGGATTCTGGCTCATTTTACAAGAGCCGAGGATTCTTTTCTGTTAAGACTTCGTGAACACCAATCATCTAAAAAGAACTAATAGAATGTGTGCTTTCTCTGTCTAAAAGAGTTAGTTTGCAGAGTTAGTAGTTATGTAGATATTAGCCGTTGAGTACAGCATGGTTTCAGAGATTTTCAGAGAGTTTAGAGATAAATGGATTTTTAGAACCACCTCACGTGCCTGTGATTATGGGTGCCCTTGGGCAAGTCTGTATACTGTATTGTGTGTGTGTGTGTGTGTGTGTGTGTGTGTGTGTGAAATCGAAAGAGTTTTCGCCCAGCTATTTCCTTGAAAATTAGACTGGCTTTCTCCAGCGGACCCGTGGCTGTGGCTTTCTCTCTGTCTGGAGAGAACTGTCGCCACTTAGTGGTCGGTAAAATAGATTATACACATTCTCTTCCTCCAATATTGATATAGAAGACGTAAAAGGGGTTGATTGATGTCCCACCGTCAAAAAAAATAAATGTTTATGTAAGACGAGATATCTCGTCTTTGGCACTCAACGGTTGGATTATGTAAGACGAGATATCTCGTCCATGGCACTCAAGGTGTTAAGTAGAAGTACAGTTATTTGTGTAAAAAAAAGACTGGTAAAGCAGAAGTACTGATTCAACTTAATTACTCAAGTATAAAAGTAAAAGGCGAATAGAAACTCACGTCATATTAATATAATTAAAATACTATTCAACTTAAAAGGTCCCTTCAAAACATATTTTAAGATGCATAAAGACTATACTTTAATCTTCTAGTCTTAATCACTATGACCCACTAGCTCAGAGAGTTGGATTGCTGTCTAGCAGTTTGGAGTTTGTGGGTTTGAGCCTCAGTGACTTTTGAGGTTGTGGGTTCGATCCTCAGTCAGTTTTGAATGTCGACAGCCAGAGGAAAGAGTCATTTAAAGCCTTGAGAAAACCTCATTCAATCAGTGTGACTTGGTGGCACAGAGAGTAGGCTTGCTGCCCGGTGATATTGAGACCTCAGCCACTTTTGCAGTCGTGGGTTCGAGCCTCAGTCAGTTTTGAATGGTGACAGGCAGAGGGAAGAGACAAGAGCGCCCGGAGAAGAGCTGTGAGTGTGAAGGGCAGCTGGTGGTGTGAAGGAATAATACACACAGTGACACCGGGGCCAGAGGTTGTGGGTTCTAATCCCGTTCCGCTGGCACTGCCTGGATCTAAGGGGGGGGATGTTCTCCCCCCCTGACCTCTGCAGAGACATGAGCTGAGGGTTATGAGACAGAAAACCACAGAGAGCTGAAATTTTACTGACATCGGAAGTATGTTTTGTGCTGTTTGTGTTCCTGGCTCCCGCTAGGTGTAAAAATAACTTTTTGAAAAACTGCTTGAGACTCAGTATATGACATGTCTGGATCTCTTTGCAGTCTGTCCACAGTGTCCATTTCTGTGGATCTGTAGGAGGTGCTGTGTCGCTCTGTGTATCTGCCTGTAGGAGGCGCTATGCTGGTGATGTTAAAGACAGGGCAGTGCTGTAATATGTCTCCTCCATCAGGAATCAAACCAACAGTCTACCTGTCAGACAGAGACAGTGACACAGCCACTCAGCCGACTGAGCTATGAGCTGTTGGTAGGTAAGCTTCTGATTTCTACATACTGTATTAACACTGACAATAACACAGACCATAAAGAGTGAGACAGGTGAGATTTGTATCAGTGAGTTGAGCTAGAGTCAGGGACTGACTAGTCTCCTTCATCAGCTTATTTCTATCAGTGTTCAAACTACTGGTGATGATAAAGAAGGATCACTGCTGCAGCTTATAATGTGAGTCCATTTTAAGAAATTGCCTAAGGCAGGGATTGAACCAACAACCTTTGCATATCACACAACATTCACATGTTTATCTGAGTGAGCTATAATCCACTTTCTCTTAAGCTCTTATCATATTTTAGTCAACCTCATCCAGATTTTATTTAGTCAAGTTTTTGTCGACTGTCTAAGTATTTTCATCTCATCTTAGTCAAAGAAAACCATAACTATTCATTAGAATTTCCAAACTTATTGTAAAGATATATTAATCTGTTATTCTGGAATTGTTTTATTAAGGTTTGCATGTGCAATACAGACACAGATGTTTAACTTCTTCTCCCAATTCCTAACTAACTTCTTGACTAACATTTTTAGTCAAGTTTGCACCAGTGAAAATAGGTAGTCGACTAACATTTTTCCTCATAGTTTTCGTCTACGAAATCAACTCTGCTATGGATGCATGTCTCCACCTAGTGGTGCACTCCTCTTCCAAACTCACACACACTTTTCCACAACTCCACCATGTATCTGAAACAATGTTTACTTACTGTCAATCTCATCAAAGTTTCTGAAGACCATCTCCACGTGATCTCACTCCATAAAGCTGCATTTCCCAATGAAGGGCTGGGCAAACACCACATACTGATACATATTTCAATTCAAATACATGTCACTCTTGTGTTAGAATGAGTAAATGGGCATTGACACTGTTTTTATATAACCCTTGATCAATTCTCATTAATCTTTTATCTTTTCTTTTTTATTTGTCTGTAGGCTACATACGTGCACTGCCAAGAGTAGCGGCAGCATTCTAAACCAGAGACCAGACTATATCAAAAACATAAACACACAGTGGCGTCTTTCATGCATGCTAGCAAGTGAAACTGCTGTCTGTCTGACCACAGACTGTAGAGACGCAGGATAGCCAAGCGAATGTGATTGGATGAACGTTTGACGCTAGGCCAATCACAGGCAGAGAGGGTGCCTCCAGCCTTCGCCATCATCCAGGAAAGAATATCACACACGCCTCCCAACGTGTAGGAAAACTCATTTACTCTGACACCACTCTTCATCTGCAGAGCGTCTTCAAGAACCCTCCAGAACTTCATACAATAATCACAGCGCTGATGGGAAAAGATACTTCAGGTAACTCGTTGCGATGGAAGATAATTCTGCACAATATGGCTTTGATTCCTCACCTGCCTGCGGATAAGCCCGGCTCTGCACTGAAACATAATCACCCAGATTTATAGCAATCACAACAGCATTACCTGCGGGGGCAGGCAGGAGGCAGGAGGAGAGAGGAGAGTCTGTTAAGGCGATGAAGAAGAAGACGAAGGATAAATGAAATGATAAGTTTACAGATAACAGCGTATAGCGTGACGGCTGGCGGATTTAGAAGCAGCATCCAGCACATGTGATGTGATTTGATGTGATGTGATGCGATGTGATGTTACCACTTCTGTTTGCTGCAGAACTCATTAAGGAGCGATTTCCACTCAAATCCCTCGCTCTGATGAAAAATAGATCATCGCAAACAGTACGAAGAAAAGTCCTCAGTGAGGCTTCTGTAAGTGTGTGTGTGTGTGTGTGTGTGTGAGAGAGAGAGAGAGAGAGAGAGTGAAATGGGGAGATGAGGGGATACGATGTAATCTGATTTCAGGGATGTTCATTATCTTCATTTTTCTTTTACAAATTAACTTAATAAACTTAACATGACACCATAAAGGCCCCCTGCAGTCAGTTTTCCCACCTTTATAAGTGTTGGTGTTCTACGAAAACATTCTCATATTTGTAGAGTCTCACGTCGTCTGATTTGCACCAAAGAACTTACATTGATAAGAACTGAAGGATAATAGTTTGTTCCACTGCAACATAATCATGGCTGCAGCTTCGTCTCTTGCCTTCTATATACTCTTTGTCTGCGCTACAGCAGTTATGCCGGAAACAGTATGGCCGCCCCCCGATAGGTTGAGGCGATGTCTCGTCATAGACGCTGGGTTAGCTGGCTGGGGGGCGTGGTCAGGGTGGGGTAAATCCTGTCGTTCTATCCATTCAGCAGAGTCATTTATCTGCTAGCCCAGCCCAGGCAGACACGATCGGGGATTTAACCCCCGCAGTAAACACACATCTGAACAGACGTCTTGTGTTCTGCTCTATATCCCCAAACCTGTAGTTTAGAGCCGCAGCACCGTCCTTTGGTGAGTTCAGCCCATTGAGATATATGGGCGGTTTTACCCCACTCGCGTGCCAGCCGTTTAACATTTTGTGGGCGTTCCCACACATGCCGACTGTCTCTATAGCGTGACGTTAATACAGATAATTATACATTAATACAGATGATTATACAATAGTAAGCAAAAAACAAATACTGTACAATATAATAAAAATCATTAAATAACAATAACATTCCAGTATATACAGTATAAAGACATGGGGAGGTGTGACTCAAACACTTACAGATGTTTCTATTTCTGTATGACAATAATTAACATAATATTGTACATACACTAATACAATAATGAATGTAATGTATGACAATAATTCACATAATATTGTACATACACTACAATAATGAATGTAATGTATGACAATAATTCACATATTTTGCAGCTCATACTGCACACTCACTTTTCTCACCTCATACAGATACATCTCACTCGCGCTCGGTCACTCCTTCTCTTCCCTCTCTCCTCTCTAAGAAAACAACTCATCAACTCACCATCAGCTTCCAATTAACGCTAGAATCAGCGCTAATTAATACATTGATTAAAGTGCCTCAACCAAAACAAAGCCCCCCATTCATTTGGCCCGAGGGGGCGGGGCGAGGTGGGGGATGGAACGGCTGCCCTCCGCCACTTCAAAGGGATCAGAGGCATCAGGGAAGTCGCTGGTGTCCTGCTGCTCATCAGGGAAGTCGCTGGTGTCCTGCTGCTCATCTGCCTTCATCACAAACAAACTGAGAAAAACAAGAAGAGCTCCGCCATCATCATGAACACAGCGACTTTAAAGAGAAGGGTATTTTTAGAAAAGCTCCCTGCAAAGATTAACCCTTCAAAGGGGGTGCTTAATTATTATATTGAACACACACACACACACACTCTCTCTCTCTCTCTCTCTCACACACACACTCTGTTGTCATCTCTCTCTCTTCCCGTTCTCTCGATCTCTCGCTGTCTCTCCGTCCCTCCACGACCACCTGCCACTGCCAGGTCAGATGAGATGGGTTGAGGAAGTAGCCTAATAGAGCAACGCAGAGTCCGGAAGTATACTTCCGGGGTTTTATCGTGCGTTCCTTTATCGCAAAATAACTGGGATGTGGAGGCTAAATGACGTCACATCCGTTTTGTTAGCGTTCCATTTGCAGAAAACTTGAGCTGGGATGTTCCCTGGTCAGATCCAGTTGCTAGCCAGGCTAGCCATTGTTGGCAATAACAGTTGATAACAAGGCATTTTGTGCATACAAACACTGCAGCCTCATGTCCACACAGATAGAAGTTAGACAGTGTTGTGTGTACAGCTGATTTAATGAGACACAAACAAGACAGAAGTGCTAAATAGCATTTATACGATTATAACTACTTGCGCGGATCAGCCATCTTGGATTTGTGAGGTCGGGGCTGCTGAGGCTCTTACGAGTTTGGAATGGGAAATACCAGCTCTAGTGACGTCACGTCCCAGCTCATGACCTTTGAACCGTAAGATGACCAGTTCCCAGTTATAAAGGAATACACAATATGAATGGGGATTTCACTTAAATGCATAAAATAAGGTCTGTGGTTAACAAAAGTCTATGGGAGCGTGAACTCGCCAGCGCGTTGGGTTCAGCAGGATCATCTTCACAAACGTTAATAACTTTTATGACTTTTGGAACGTAAATGCGCTTTTAATGCGATTTTTAGAAAACGCTTCAAAAGGCAATAAAGTGATTAACGTTTGAAGATTATCCTGCTGAACACAAATTCGCGCTCCCATAAACTTTTGTTAACCACAGACCTTATTTGATGCATTTAAGTGAAATCCCCATTCTGAAACCCTGTAGACTTTTCCACTGACGAACCAAAATGGTGGAGATTTCCGGTTAAGCCTACGAAAATACATCATCCCTGAGGTAGGCTACTCTATAAAGCTCATTTTGAGTTTTTTTATTAGCCTATATTAACACATTGACTGCCAGCCTTTTTTCAATGCTGTCGGTAGGTTCTGCCAGGGGGGTTTTTGAGGATTCTAGGCTCATTTTACAAGAGCCGAGGATTCTTTTCTGTTAATACTTCGTGAACACCAATCATCTAAAAATAACTAATAGAATGTGTGCTTTCTCTGTCTAAAAGAGTTAGTTTGTAGAGTTAGTAGTTATGTAAGCATTAGCAGTTGAATACAGCATGGTTTCAGCGTGAGAAAAATTATTCAGAGATAAACGGCTTTTTGTGAAATTCGATAGAACAGTCACTTTAACCATTCATTTTTGGCATCAGTAAGACCTAAACAATAGTTTTGAACAGTAATTTCCTCCATAACAGCAGGAAACTCCCCTCTGCTCAACTCCTCCCTCCGTGGGCGTTCTTCTTGGCTGCAGCGCCATGTCACAAGCACTTTCCTACCTGTGCAAATGCACTTTCTCATACTCTCGACCTCTCAAATAAATTTCTGAATAGAAATTAAATTACTCTAAATTAGAGCGAAAAAGAAACAAAAAAGAATGGGTTGAAAATCCCATTCTAAAAGCCTTTTATGGCTGTTTCCAATTTGGTGCTATTTTGCAAGGCAAAATGGCCTGCTGCACCACAAGCTTGTCACAGTCTCACTGCCCCGCTGCCGCTGTGCGGCTGTGCCTGGCCGCTCCCCGAGGAAGCCCGGCTGGACTCGCCCGCCTCCCGGAGCCCTGGCCGAGAGCTCCGATGAAGCCCCTGCGACTCTGGTCATATTTACGCTGCGTGCCTCAAAGTGTGCTCCATCCGCAATCCACCATGCAAGTTTGCAATCCCCCACAGCCAGGACCCAGGCGAAAGCGAAAGCGTTTTCGCCCCATCCATTTTCATGATAATGGCTTCCATGCTGCTGTCTTGGCTTGCTTGGCTCTCAATAGTCTGAGCACCGTCTCCACTCAGTGGGTCGGCGGAATGGATTGCACACGCCCGGCGGCTCTAACACTATAATAGGAGATGCAAAAGGGCCAGATCAACGATCCACCGTCAAAAAAAAAAAATCGAAAATGTGTTAACACGTGGCAGTGAATGTGTTAACACTCTGTATTCTGTGTCTCCCACCAGAACTCACTTCACCCACAACTTGCCAGATCCACTAACGAGGTGAGAAAAGCAGTTAATTAGATCAAGACACATACAGAGTGTCTTGTCTCTCGTCACAACCACACTCTGTAATTCTGCGGGTGAACCTGTGTGGGCTTTTTGAAACGTCTTTTTTTGAAACTGAAATGAAAATCCAGTATTCAGTGTTTACCCCAGATTTTATTATTGGTCAGAATGGGGGGGCGAAACAGCATTGACAGCATTGACAGTAAAACATGGCATTATAATTCAGTTAAAAACAGCACAATAGCACTTCCATGAGTGGAAGTTGGAAACCCTGCTTAATGTTTTGCTTGTACCTGTGTTTACCCTGCCTGTCCGACACAAAATGGCCGTTGTGAAAAAGGCCTAGCGGGGAGAGAAATCGGAGAAGAAAAAACATCTCTGAACTCTCAGAAGACGCCTCCCTCGTCCCGTTTCCCCGGAGACGTCCCGTCCCCCCCCCCCCCGTGGTAACGACACAGCTGTTGTTGCCGTGGGGACAGTTATCATGCACTTACAGAGACACACTGCCATCCAAAAATAGTCACACAAACCTGGTGGGACACACACACACACACACACACACACGGAGCAGGATAATCCTCACGCTGTGCGGGCCGCGGTGACGACGCATCAAAAGCAAGGCGTCTCATAGGTTGCGGCGGTTACAGGAGGCCCGGGAAAACCGGGGGCCTCGTTTGCATATTCCCTCATTTGCATATCACCTTTCTCATCTGTTGTTGATGCTGATGAGGAGGGAACACTCTCTCCAAGCATGGCCTTTAAGCTGCTCCACACACACACACACACACACACACACACACACACACACACACACACACACACACACACACACACACACTCACACACACACACACACACACACACACACACACACACACACATACACATACAGTACACACACACACACATAGTAGAGCTAGTCTACACAGAGAGGCAAAAAGGCAAAAGAATCAAGACACAGACACACTTTAGTGACAGAAGACACACTCACGTGATAGAGGCCAGGCACACACACACACACACACACACACACACACACACACACACACACACACACACACACACACACACACACACAGCAGTGAATTAAAGATCACAACTTTGAGAACAACGGCCACATTGCAAGTGTGTGTTGCAAGTGTGTGTGTGTGTGTATATGTGTGTGTGTGTGTGTGCGTGTGCGTGTGTGTGTGTGTGTGTGTGTGCGTGTGTATGTGTGTGTGTGTGTGTGTGTGTGTGTGTGTGTGTGTGTGCGCGCATAATCCTACGAACACGAGCGATCAGTGGGCCTGTCTGTGCAAGCCCCTATATGACTAATTTGATAAACGTTTAATTACATACCAAAGGTTGGTAGTTACGGTTATGGTTAGGCAACTAAAACAACTTGGTTCAGGTTAAGGTTAGAGTTGGGGTTTGGTTAAATAAGAAACCAGTTTGTTCAAAATGTAAATGTGGGTTACGGTTGAAAAGTACTTTGAACACGCTGGGAATCGAACCCCAGTCATCAGCATCAAAGGCAAACGTGTACGCCCGTCCACCACCCCGACCACAACACCCTTACTGACCTTTTCTAGTGCCTATATTGCCCCCTGCTGGTTACTGTACCTTCATACACTGCGTGGGCTATATAATTCAGTGCATTACTTTTCGTATAAGTATGAACAGTGAATGAGAACAGCCTGGTTCACTCACACACTTAAAGTTGAACTGAACCCGTATCGTCACGTCGCGTCGCAGTCCGTTTCAGACTGAAAACAGAATTTGTCTGAGATGACAAATTGAGAGGCGGGTCATAGTATCATGTCGATGATTTGATTTGACAATTCTGTCGACTGGCTTTGGCATTGGTCAATCATGGCGTGTTCCACTCCCAAATCGAGTGGGATTCAGCGTGTTGTCGTGCTACGCGAGTGGGATCCGCGGAGTACCAGGCAGCCGGACAATCCGATGAATGGGTGCTGCCCGGCCGCCTGGAATCTCCGAGGGCAGACCCCTGACAACCACGCTCTCAAACGCTCTCAAACGCGCGCCTTTTACGCTATTTCTGTAAATACGATATCCCTGGAATGCGCGTTTTAACGAGCCAGTTACATTTCTTTGCATTCTTAGAGATTATAGTTTTTGTTTTGTGTTCACATTTCTAACAATTGGCCAAGTTAGTAGTTAGTTGGGTTAGGGTTAGGGTTAGGGTTGGCTAACCGGGGGCACGGTGGCTCAGTGGTAGAGCTGTCGCCTCACAGTCAGAAGGTCCTGAGTTCGATTCTCGCCTGGGACACTGTGAGCGCTGTGGTTGTGTTCCCCCCATATCCTCAGTGCCTACTGCCCAGGTGGGGTATCTCGTCGTAAGAGCCTTTCGCTCTGTGTGGAGTTTGCATGTTCTCCCCGTGCTCCCCCAGGGGGGTTCCTCCGTATATAACCCCCCCACTAAAAACATGCAGAAGATCAGATCGTCATCGTCATCCGACCAGTGACGACAACATCCGAAGTTGGTCCCCGGGTGCTGTACGAGAAAGCGACCACTGCTCCTGGCCTGCCCCCCGGAGGAAAGGACATGCCTGGATGGGTTAAATGCAGAGGACACTTTTCACCGGCCACCGTCAGCATGAGTGTGTTGTGGCCGCATGCATGTGTTGTGGTGTTCGTGTGACAATAAAAGACGGGGCTTGTCCCGTTACGAGAGTTTTTAGTTTATGGGATAGGAATTCTTGTCATTTATGAGTTCAGCTCGACTTTAAGTGTTTCATCATAATGCATAATTACTGTGTGTGTGTGTGTGTGTGTGTGTGTGTGTGCGTGTGTGTGTGTGTGGAGCAGCCCAAAACAAGACTTGTAATTTTGTGAGATTTGTTTTGCATGCAGACGACCATACTGTTGAACAATAGTCCAGGTGACACAAAAGTAATGAGTCAGAAGCTTGAGGCAGCGTGTGTGATTGAACATGAGCAGAACACTTTCTTCTGAATGCGATGCCTCGGAATATATTGTCTGTCTTTTACAATCTCGCTGTCACAAATAAATTACCATTATTTCAGCAACACACACAGCAGAGGAGAAACGCTGACATTTTGTTTAGATCTTGTGGTAATTTGTGTTGTGTGAGTGTGTGTGTGTGTGTGTGTGTCAGTCACTGGAACTTTTTGGACCGTGGGTATTAATAGCCACGCTGCACACCGGAAGAAATTAAAATAATAACAAAAAAATTATAGCTGCTGCGCAGCAATGAGTCGTGGCCGGGCAAGTCTCAAGGCTTTGAGCTATTATGACATCAAAATTGCTCGAGTGACATCAGTGATGGCATCACAATTGCTTGAGTGACATGACATCACAAATACAACCTAATTGCCCTAGGTAATTAAGGCAATTAGGCTACCGGTATACACGGGGGCAGAATTCAACGTTTTGACGCACTGTGGGCTCAATTTTTGACCAATAGAAAATCTGTTTGATACTTTTGTGTAGGACAGTCTAACGATGCAGATGCTGAAGTTTGGTGTCGTTTGAAGAAAACATTTGGGAGGAGTAGGGTTTAATTCGTTTTTGCAGTTTTTGCAGTTTTGCCGTCTTTAGACTTCATAATTGGCCATAGGTTGCATTGTACAAAAGTTTCTCCTCATCTGGGCCCACATTTCAGTGAAAGTTGCAAAGCCGTAGCACGTAGCCTGATTTTTTATGAATTTTCAAAGTTTGAAAATTTAGACGATCGCTGTAGTGCCGCTGTTAGGACTATTGGCCCCAAATTTGCGTCAAAGACGTTTGGCATGGGACTGGACCTTTGTGCAAAGTTTGGTTAGTTTTCATGCATGGGAAGTCGAACTTCCCGGGAGAAGAAGAATACAGGCAAATACAATAAGTGGCCCTGCCGCTTCGCTGGCCCGGCCACTAATAATTAGACTCACTCTTTAAAAGCAACCGCACACATGAGATTTGCCAGCATGCCACCGCTGCAGAGCGCTGTGTGTGGGACCAGGTGCAGAGAAGACTCAGAGGCTGTAGAGCGCTGTGTGTGGGACCAGGTGCAGAGAAGACTCAGAGGCTGTAGAGCGCTGTGTGTGGGACCAGGTGCAGAGAAGACTCAGAGGCTGTAGAGCCCTGTGTGTGGGACCAGGTGCAGAGAAGACTCAGAGGCTGTAGAGCGCTCTGTGTGGGACCAGGTGCAGAGAAGACTCAGAGGCTGCAGAGCGCTGTGTGTGGGACCAGGTGCAGAGAAGACTCAGAGGCTGTAGAGCGCTGTGTGTGGGACCAGGTGTAGAGAAGACTCAGAGGCTGTAGAGCGCTGTGTGTGGGACCAGGTGCAGAGAAGACTCAGAGGCTGTAGAGCGCTGTGTGTGGGACCAGGTGCAGAGAAGACTCAGAGGCTGTAGAGCGCTGTGTGTGGGACCAGGTGCAGAGAAGACTCAGAGGCTGCTGTAGTTTCAGTCTTTCATATCGACTCAGCAAGATTATACAAAACTAAAGCTAACAGGGCAGGAATGACCAAAGATGGTGTCTGCAGCAAAACACCACCGCAGCAGAATAACAAGGTAAACTGGGCAATACACAACGATCACTCTCTACACAACGATCACTCTCTACACAACAAACACTCTGTACACACAGCGAACACTCTCTACACAGCGAACACACTGTACACAATGGTCACTCTCTACACAGCGAACACTCTCTACACAGCGAACACTCTGTACACAGCGATCACTCTGTACACAGCGATCACTCTCTACACAGCGAACACTCTGTACACAGCGATCACTCTCTACACAGCGAACACTCTCTACACAGCGATCACTCTCTACACAGCGATCACTCTCTACACAGCGAACACTCTCTACACAGCGAACACTCTCTACACAGCGAACACTCTCTACACAGCGATCACTCTCTACACAGCGATCACTCTCTACACAGCGAACACTCTCTACACAGCGATCACTCTCTACACAGCGAACACTCTCTACACAGCGATCACTCTCTACACAGCGAACACTCTGTACACAGCGATCACTCTCTACACAGCGAACACTCTCTACACAGCGATCACTCTCTACACAGCGATCACTCTCTACACAGCGATCACTCTCTACACAGCGAACACTCTCTACACAGTGATCACTCTCTACACAGCGAACACTCTCTACACAGCGAACACTCTCTACACAGTGATCACTCTCTACACAGCGATCACTCTCTACACAGCGAACACTCTCTACACAGCGATCACTCTGTACACAGCGATCACTCTCTACACAGCGAACACTCTCTACACAGCGAACACTCTCTACACAGCGATCACTCTCTACACAGCGAACACTCTCTACACAGCGATCACTCTCTACACAGCGAACACTCTCTACACAGCGAACACTCTCTACACAGCGAACACTCTGTACACAGCGATCACTCTCTACACAACGATCACTCTCTACACAGCGAACACTCTGTACACAGCGATCACTCTCTACACAACGATCACTCTCTACACAGCGAACACTCTGTACACAGCGAACACTCTCTACACAACGATCACTCTCTACACAGCGATCACTCTCTACACAGCGATCACTCTCTACACAACGATCACTCTCTACACAGCGATCACTCTCTACACAACGATCACTCTCTACACAGCGAACACTCTGTACACAACGGACACTCTCTACACAGAGATCACTCTATACACAGCGATCACTCTGTACACAGCGAACACTCTCTACACAATGGTCACTTTCTACACAGCGATCACTCTGTACACAACGAACACTCTCTACACAGCGATCACTCTATACACAGTGATCACTCTCTACACAGCAATCACTCTCTACACAGCGATCACTCTCTACACAGCGAACACTCTCTACACAGCGATCACTCTCTACACAGCGAACACTCTGTACACAGCAATCACTCTCTACACAGCGATCACTCTCTACACAGCGAACACTCTCTACACAGCGATCACTCTCTACACAGCGATCACTCTCTACACAGCGATCACTCTCTACACAGCGAACACTCTCTACACAGTGATCACTCTCTACACAGCGAACACTCTCTACACAGCGAACACTCTCTACACAGTGATCACTCTCTACACAGCGATCACTCTCTACACAGCGAACACTCTCTACACAGCGATCACTCTGTACACAGCGATCACTCTCTACACAGCGAACACTCTCTACACAGCGAACACTCTCTACACAGCGATCACTCTCTACACAGCGAACACTCTCTACACAGCGATCACTCTCTACACAGCGAACACTCTCTACACAGCGAACACTCTCTACACAGCGAACACTCTGTACACAGCGATCACTCTCTACACAGCGATCACTCTATACACAGCGATCACTCTATACACAGCGATCACTCTATACACAGCGATCACTCTCTACACAGTGATCACTCTATACACAGCGATCACTCTCTACACAGCGATCACTCTATACACAGCGATCACTCTATACACAGCGATCACTCTCTACACAGCGATCACTCTATACACAGCGATCACTCTATACACAGCGATCACTCTATACACAGCGATCACTCTGTACACAGCGATCACTCTATACACAGCGATCACTCTATACACAGCGATCACTCTGTACACAGCGAACACTCTCTACACAGCGATCACTCTATACACAGCGAACACACTCTACACAGCGAACACTCTCTACACAGCGAACACTCTTTACACAGCAATCACTCTAACAGTGTTGTGCAAGTTCACACTTCACAAGAGCTATAGCTCAAAGTTCAGCTCACACAGATAATATTTCAACAATTTTGAATTGATAGAGTTTTATGCAAGAATGGAATATTGTCAAGACTGCAGCTCGCGGCACACTCTCTAACTGCTGGCATTCATTGTTCAGCTTTGGATGGCAGTATATTATAATCATAAAGTGATTGATTTGGTAGTTTTGCCATTTTCAAAGTGGCGTCAGTCACTGTCACAAACGCCAGGTTTCCAATGGCGAGAAATATCCCAAAAACAATCACAACACGCCGACGTCAGACGCACGCTCGCCTCCAAACCAGACGCAGCCCACATAGGTCATAAACATGGCATAAACTGCAGTGTGAAATCAAACCTAACCCGGACCAAATGAATACAATTGAACAAAAACATGAATTTGTTTCGGACCTTGGTTCAGACTTTTAGGTGTGAAACCGGTCTTACTGTGTAAGCTACCTGTGTGTTGCTTTGTTAGTGTCGGCTGGCTAAAGCTATTTCACATGTTTGATAGTTGGAGAAATTTAGGTTGTGGAGGTTTGAGTCAAGGGCAGGCTGTCTGGTGTGTGTGTGTGTGTGTGTGTGTGTGTGTGTGTGTGTGTGTGTGTGTGTGTGTGTGTGTGTGTGTGTGTGTGTGTGTGTGCGTGCGTGTGTGCGTGCGTGCGCTTGTGTTTGGGGCGAGGCCCCATACAAAATATTTGCACCTGGGCCAATCCCAATTACATTACGCCACTGGTAGCCGTCGACGTTGACGTGAAGCAATCCAAGACTCAGCAAGGAAGCTCTGGAACACACGGTTCTATAACACACAAAACAGGTGCGAATGATCCCATGCAGCTTAGAAAGACCAGAGGCTACACTATAGGCCATCCTCTCCCGCCGGCGGCAAGCCTGCGCGACCACCGCTACCTTGGACAGCTCCCAGCAGTCTTCTGGCCTGAGCAGCCTCTGCGGCGCTGGGGTGCACACAGCTCCCGGGACCCCTCCTGGCCCTGGCAGGCGCTGCAGCCTGAGCAGGCCGGAGGTCCCAGAGTGGCGACTCAGCCAGTGACCGTGTCAGATCACTGTGTGTGTGTGTGTGTGTGTGTGTGTGTGTCTGTGTGTGTGTGTGTGTGTGTGTGTGTGTGTGGGTGTGTGTGTGTGTGTGTGTGTGTGTGTGTGTGTGTGTGTGTGTGTGTGTCTGTGTGTGTGTGTGTCTGTGTGTGTGTGTGTGTGTGTGTGTGTGTGTGTGTGTGTGTGTGTGTGTGTGTGTGTGTGTGAGAGACAGAAGGCAGGAAGGCAAGAAAACAACAAACAGCTCACAAAAAGAAAAGAGGAAACCAACAGGACACCACAGGCATGTCAGTACCTCTCAGCCCTCCTGTGCACTGATTTCTTAGTGACACCTGCGCGCACGCACTCACGTGTGTGTGCGCACACACACACACACACACACACACACACACACACACACACACGCACGCACGCGGGAAACACACACACTCGTGTACAAACGCAGGCCAAGGTTGCTATCGTAAATACAAAACACAAACTTCAACAATGTGTGACCAAAAAACATCTTAGAATTATTAAATGTGTTCACTAAGAAGGGGGGGGGGGGGTGTACTGCTAGGCTACCTAAAATTAAACTGGAAAAACTAAATGCAAAGTACGCCAACAAAAACTACAATGCAGAATTTCAATGACAGTAGAAATGAAAATGTAGCCTAATTAAAAGCATGAAACTATGATGACTTTGACACAGGCCCACGCAGATGCATAAAGATACACACACACACACACACACACACACACACACACACACACACACACACACACACACACACACACACACACACACATATTGCACACATCCAAACCCACACATTGCACATAACACACAATACCTCCTTCTCTCTCTCTCACACACACACACACACATTCTCTTTTTTCTCTCTCTCTCTCTCTCACACACACACACACATACACACACACACACACACACACACACACACACACACACACACACACATACACACACACACGCTCACACATACAGTATACACACACATATGTGCAGATTCCCATTACAGAGTGACTACTGCCTCATCTTCTGACTTTATATCGTTCTCATTAGTTCAAATATCAGCTCAGTGAACAGAATAGTAATGGAGGATGGAGGGAGGCGAGGAGGTGAATGCCAGATGAGAGGAGTGATGGAGAGAAGAGAGAAGGACGAGGATAGAAAGTCAAGACTGAAGGGTCCTCTGGGGGGAGAGAGCAGAGAGACTGGGATAGAGTGAGAGAGAGAGAACACGCCCCCTGGCAGCCATGTTGGAGGTCCACACGTCTTGGGCAGTTTGGCCTCAACAGGAACTCCAGTAACCACTAGAGATGGGAAGTAACTAAGTACAAATACTTCGTTACTGTACTTGAGTAGGATTTTCAGGTATCTGTACTTTACTGAGTAAATTTTTCTGACAACTTTTTTACTTTCCCCCAACCCCCTTCCCCTCAGGAGGGTTTTTTTTTTGCCTCCCACCAGGCCGTTATTGAAAATAAGAATTTGTTCTTAATTAACTTGCCTGATTAAATAAAGGTTGATGATGATGATACTTTTACTCCCTACAATTTAACACGGATATCTGTACTTTATCCTCCTTACATTTTCCAAACAGGCTAGTTACTTAGCTTAGTTACATCACCTCCATCAGGAACCTGACGATGTCAGGTGTCACTGGTTGGTTTGCATAATCGCTGAGCTCAGAAGCATGCTGTCTCCACGTCTGTGAGCAACAGCTCCCTCACGATGTCCTCCCTGGCACACACACAGCTCCACCCCGTCACGGTCTTGACAGGCAAAGTCACTCAGAACACATTCTCTTCCCTGCAGCTTGACTGCTTCTCACTCACTCAGTGTTGACAGGTCTTCTTC
This sequence comes from Poromitra crassiceps, assembly GCF_964638095.1. Lineage (NCBI taxonomy): Eukaryota > Metazoa > Chordata > Actinopteri > Beryciformes > Melamphaidae > Poromitra > Poromitra crassiceps. The sequence continues at coordinate 26,234,904 of NC_139646.1, forward strand.
CCCTTTCGCCGAGGGCCTCTAGCACGATGCAGTAACCAGGCTCAGCTCGCTAGGCTAACATTAGCACCACTGTTTTTGCAACTAGACTGGTGTGTGTGTACTGTATATATAGCCGATATCTACTCTTTTTCACTATAATCTACATGTACCTATCTGCGTCGTTACACCTTGACTCTCTCGTCATCGCGCCCTCTCACGTATGGGAATCTCACTGCTCCTCTTTGAATGCAATGCTATGATTGGACAACATACTGTACGCTACTGTACATACATACTGTACGCTACATACCACAGTCCATCAATACATTCAGCATCTTCATATCTCTATCAAATGAGTCCCTTAGTAAAAATAACACACTATACTATTATATAATTTTAGAATCAATTTCTCCCCATCACATCAGCCTGCTCGTGAGTTAGCTTGTTGGCTAGTTAGCTAGCCTAATGACACCAAAAAAATGTTTGTTCAGGCCAACACTTTCATGAACTCTGTTATTTAGAATAGAGGGAAGCACTAAGGCTGGTGCTTAAAAGGAGCAGGCACCACGTAGTTTGGGACTACCTGCATTACCTGCATTCACCTCTGGGGGCATGAACGTGTTTTCCCCCCTGCCATGGAACAATCGCAGGAGTTGACTTCCCCTCCATTACAAAAACCAAACTGGCTCATTTCTATAAGAGCTGAGCTCTATTAGGAGGGAGTGAAAGAGATGTAAAGAGAAGAGGGGGGAAGCCAGGGAGGGAGAGAGAGAAAGAGTGGTGGGAGAGAGGGAGGGAGAGAGAGAGGGAGGGAGAGAGAGAAAGAGTGGTGGGAGAGAGGGAGAGAGAGAGGGAGGGAGAGAGAGAGGGAGGGAGAGAGAGAAAGAGTGGTGGGAGAGAGGGAGGGAGAGAGAGGGTGGGAGAGAGAGAGGGAGGGAGAGAGAGAAAGAGTGGTGGGAGAGAGGGAGAGAGAGAAAGAGTGGTGGGAGAGAGGGAGGGAGAGAGATGTAAAGAGAAGAGGGGGGAAGCCAGGGAGGGAGAGAGGGAGGGAGAGAGAGAGGGAGAGAGAGAGGGAGGGAGAGAGAGAGGGGTGGGAGAGAGAGAGGGAGGGAGAGAGAGAAAGAGTGGTGGGAGAGAGGGAGGGAGAGAGAGAGGGAGAGAGGGAGGGAGAGAGAGAAAGAGTGGTGGGAGAGAGGGAGGGAGAGAGAGAGGGAGAGAGGGAGAGGGTGAGGCAGGGAGAGAGAGAGGGGGAAATGAGAGGTGATAGGGAGGGAGGGAGGGGGAGAGAGGGAGAGGGTGAGGCAGGGAGAGAGAGAGGGGTGGGAGAGAGGGAGGGGGAAATGAGAGGTGACAGGGAGGGAGGTACTATTGAAGCAGGAAGACAGTGGGAGGGAGAGAGATAAAAAGCAGAGCAGAAAGTGCGAGGGAGTGAGGTGCAGAGACAGAAGGAAATACAGACGGGTGGAAGGGAGGAAAATACCAAAACCTCACATTTCACCAAATAAAGCAAAATGTAATTGATGATGAATAACATGTGAGTCAGATGCTCTGCTATCATATGATGCACCTTTTATGAGTCGGATCAGATCCGCTCCAGGATTTGATGGGTTCTTCCTTGGCCCATGTTACACCTTTCAACAAAATCAGCCCAGTAGTTTTGCCGTAATCCTGTTCACAGACAAATGGCACCGAGAGCATAACCTCCTTGCCTCCGATATAATGTTATAATAATATGATATATATGATATAATATGATATAATATATATAATATGATATAATATGTTATAATAATATGATATATATGATATATCATATTATATGATATAATATATTTAATATGATATAATTAAGCAATATATCACGAGAGCAAGTGTGTTGTGGTGAATATATCCCGCTGATAAGCTGTTATCCCACGAGGCCGCAGGCCGAGTGGGATACTCGTCCATGGCGTGCTGCTTTGTTTTGTGGACGGGGGGTGGATGTGCCACCTGTCGGTGGTCCCGGGGGACAAGGTTCGGCCATCCCTTCTGTTGATGACAGACAACCAGGCGAAAAAAATCACGGAGGATGCAGCCGTGCAGGTGGCAAGTGGAATGGTTGAGCGGATGAGGGGGGCCAAGGATGAGGTGAAAAGGAGGCCGAGTTTTCAGAAAAACAACCTGTCAAACTTAGCCAAAATGAGGGTCTGTCCAGGGGACCAAGCCTTAATCCTGACCTACCTCGACAAGGTCATCGATGCCACCCCGCTCCCTGCTGGTCTGGTCTGGCTCAGAACCCTAACCCAGATGGGCCAGAAGGACGAGGCGCCCCTCGACATAGCCTCTATGTTTGAACATCAGTGGGACTTAGAGGCGGTGTCAGTCCACGTGGCCACATCAATCCACCACCCTAACAAGGAGGTGGATTTGATGTGGTCACGTTATGGGATCAACAGGGTGTGTGGCACAAGGGGGAAGACCTATACCAATATGTCTTTCCACGAGGCTGCCAACTTTCAGTCTGCCCTACAAAACCGCGCGCTGGACTTGGACCGCAGCATATGGGAGACCTTGAAGCTGGGCAAGGGCAGCCTGCAGTTTATACAGCTATACTGCGACAGCCCCCACAACCCCCAGACCCCGTTTTATAAACACCCAGTCAGCGGTGTCATCGCCGCTTGTGGTGTTTTACACAAGAATACCACCAAGGCGATGGTGACCAGGGCCAAACAATATGGCGTGCACTTCAATGACCTACGGGACAAGGGAAGGTATCAGCTCCCTGCCCGTCTGGAGGTGGTCATCCGATTTGAGCCTGGGGAGGAGGAGGGGAAGGAGGTGCTGGTGCCGTCCACCATTCAGCCAGCGGCCTACTTCTGTGTGGAAGGCCTTCACACCCTGCTCAAATCTGAAGCAATGCTCCTCCCATTCCAGGGTCAAGAACTTAAGGAGGTGACATCAGCCTGCATCTCCCACGTCACACAGACCCTGGAATGGGAGTACACCACAGCACAGCACAAGGGAGGCTACGACTCCGCTTGGAAAGCGTACCAGTGAGAAATAGCACTGGAAGAATATTTCCATGGGGCACCACGGTGCAGCACAGACCGTGCGTACAGTGCGAGCTTGGGGACAAGCTCAGTCCATGTGGAGAGCAGGACCAGGCAGCGGGGTTTCCTGGGCCTTGCTGCCTGGTCGGGAGCCAGCGCAGGCAATGTGCCTCCACCGCTGGATCACTGGACAGCGGTGGAGATGCAGCAGAATAGGATCCACAGGATCTTCCCGCTGACAAACACCATGGAGGCCAACGATGAGGTGCTGGGGGAGGCCCTGGTAGTGGTGCTTTTAAAGGACCTCTACCAGAGGAACTTCAATGTGCCCCTCGACCTGCTGCAGGGAACTTCCGATGCAATCATCCCAAGAGACTCCCACACTGTTGCAGAGCTTGCGCAAAAGGTGATTGAAAATGGAGCCCATTTCCGCTACCCCTGCGTCATGCCACGTGCCCTGGAGATGCTGAAAGAGGCAGGACGGGATCCAGCACAGTGCTTGATTGAGGGTTTAAAAGCCCTCAATCTCAAGTACTTCCCGCTGATCAAATATCGGACATTCAAAGGCACAAAGACCGTCAACTGGTCATTTAGGGACTTTGCTGAACTCCGGGCCATCGGAGAACCCGCCTCCAAAAGCTGCAAACAGAACGCATTGTCCCTGAAAATATGCGACCAAATCGTGGAACGTGGCCTGACCGGGGAAGGCCACGTTCAGAGGTACCGGGAGTGGGGTATGCCCTGGTTGGACCAGGTGCTATCCCGATTCCCGCCAGAGCTGAGTGGCAAGGAAGCCAAAACGATGGACCTACATGTATACATCTCATGTATTGCGATCCTCCAGAACGGAGGTTATGTCGATTTTGAGAAACTCAGCTACCTCCACCACCGGCGTCCCATCTCAGAAAAGAGGATGCTAGAGCTCCGGCTTCGTTCTGTCTTTACGCTGATGAAGATCTGTGGCGAGACAAACACTCTCTACAAAACGGCAGATGACATCCCCACCCAGCTGGTAGTGCCACCAAAGCCTGGGAAATACAGGGAGGAGGTCCCAGAGGCCCCACAGGCAGAGGCACCACAAGAGGATGCCCAGGTGCTGGAGGAGGAGGATGAGAGGCCACCCAGGTCGCTCAGCATGGCTGTGCCTGTTGGCAAAAGGGTTAGGTGGACAGCTCAAGAGTTGGCCCAAGTGGCAACTCAGGGGACCCCGGAGGAGGACTACCGAACATACCTGAAGTCCTGCCTTGAGAGTGGAGTCCAATACAGAACCAAGGCAGTGTTCAAAACTCAGCGCTGGCGCATGATCAAGGAAAGAGAGGGACAAAAGTAGCCCTACACTCCTTTTGAGTGTTTTTTTCTTTCTTTCATTTAACCCTGCCTCAGTTTTATTTATTTTGTGGTTGAAGGCCTTGCTTTTCTTTTGTTTTATGGCCTGTCTTTGATTTGTTTTTATGTGTTTCTATGTTTGGTGTTGTGTTGTGTATGTTGTATGTCTGTGTGGTTGTATGTTGTATGTCTGTGTGGTTGTATGTTGTATGTCTGTGTCGTTGTATGTTGTATGTCTGTGTCGTTGTATGTTCTATGTAAAAAAACCAAAAAACCTGCGTAAGCGGAGCCAAAAAAAAAAAAAAAACCAAAAACCTGCGTAAGCGGAGCCAAAAAAACAAAAAAACAACAAAAAAACAAACAAAAAATCCCTCCACATGGAATCTGCCTTGTCGTGGCATGGAGGCTTGTGTGCCTCTGTGACACTTTCTATTCCTCAAAGGAATAGAAAGTGCCACAGAGGCCAGACCAAAGATTCCAACCATTCAAATTTTTTTTTTTTTTTTTTTTTTTACCAAGTGTAAAAAGGGCCTAAAAAAACAAAAAGGGGATGTGATAGGAGTGCGTTTCAGGTCATTTGGAGTCGACTGGTACTATCCTTGAAACCAAGTAACGACACCAAGTAACGTTACGTCTTATTTAGAAATGCGGGGTTAAGAGTGAGGGCGCGCGAGAGAGGGGTTAAGACATTAGCCCGCGTCTATTCTTGTACAAAACATCATTTTCTGCGAAGTATTAGTAAAGTTATAAGCGAAGATCGATTCACAAGGATCTAAAAGCTGTCTCCGCCATTTTGTTTTTGAGGTAACCAAAGCCTAAGAGAGTTGCGCCATCATGCGTCTGGCTGCAAGCGAGTAGCTTTTTGTTTTGACACTACTGTAAGGCGGGACCTCTAGCAAGAAGATAGACGTGCGGGTGATTTGATTGGATCGTTCTGGAGACTGAAGTTGACATTGGCCAATCCTGGCGCTTGCTGAGAAGCTGAGAGCTTTCTGGAAAGCCCAACACGGAGCTCGAGCGCAGAGCTGCCTTTTAGTAAGAGAGTTGCCATGGCAACCAATAACCCATGGCCATGGGTTATTGAACTCGGTTACTGGAATTATACAATGGCTGTGAACCAATCAGATTGCTTGATTTGAGAGAGCCGTTTTATAATATGTTATAATTATATGATATATATGATATATCATATAAGATGATATAATATATATAATATGATATAATATGTTATAATAATATGATATATATGATATATCATATAAGATGATATAATATATATATATGAGTTTCAGGCAATGGATAATGACACATTGGCAGTAGGCAGGTCTTATTGCCTTGATACAATATTTTTGCCATACTGTATATTCCCTATAGGCCAGCGCAATACAGACACAACTTAAATAGCCTATATATGACCAAATTATTGTGTGTGTGTGTGTGTGTGTGTGTGTGTGTGTGTGTGTGTGTGTGTGTGTGTGTGTGTTCCCTCATGCTCCTGTACGTCTGTATACGTTCTTGCTTACCCTGGCGTATTTGTGCTACTGTATGTGTGAGGTTGTACCCAGCTGTTTCTGTGTGTGTGTGTGTGTGTGTGTGTGTGTGAGGTTGTACCCAGCTGTTTCTGTGTGTGTGTGTGTGTGTGTGTGAGGTTGTACCCAGCTGTTTCTGTGTGTGTGTGTCTGTGTGTGTGAGGTTGTACCCAGCTGTTTCTGTGTGTGTGTGTGTGTGTGTGTGTGTGTGTGTGTGTGTGTCTGTGTGTGTGAGGTTGTACCCAGCTGTTTCTGTGTGTGTGTGTGTGCGTGTGTGTGAGGTTGTACCCAGCTGTTTCTGTGTGTGTGTGTCTGTGTGTGTGAGGTTGTACCCAGCTGTTTCTGTGTGTGTGTGCATTAACATGTTTGTTTACCAATTAAACTCGACCTCGGCAGAAGACGACGACATCATTATGAAGCGAATCCTTGCAGGTAAACATCCCATTAGAATGTGTTTTCCACATTAGCATGCTTCCCTAAAAGAAGCCATCTTGCCCACAGTTCATCAAGGACTAATAACTCACTTCACGCACCGCTGAACAAGCTCACAATTAGCCGCAGGAGGCTAATGGCCCCGCTTTCAATGTGTTTACCCAAATCTGCCACTTCATGTGAGCGAGAAAGAGCCAAGAGACAGAACGAGACACCTGGAAAGCACGACTGAAAGAGCAGAAGATGATACTATGACTATGATGATGAATACATCTCGAGTTCTTATGTTACTGGTAAAGTTGCAGATTAATTCATTAAAATGTGAAGAAATAAATATTCACTTTTATTTACCGAGTATATAAGTGTGCAGCGATTTGTCTATGAAACACATCAACACATACAGTACAGTGCAACAGCATACACTAGTCATTTATACATACTATGATATTATCACACATTGCACTCAACTTTGTATGGCTATGTTGGATCGGATAGATGATCATGGGCAATAGATAGGCTGTTGGAAATAGCATGTATTAGAAGGTATTGCTCAGAAACGTTGAGGTAATTATTCAGAAAAATTGCTTATTTTCACTGCATGGGAACTTGTATCTATCTATCTATCTACTCTATCTATCTATCTATCTACTGTAGCTATCTATCTATCTAATCTATCTATCTATCTATCTATCTATCTATCTATCTATCTAATCTATCTATCTATCTAATAAAGGCAATACCATCTGTCTGTCTGTGCTTCGTGCATCTCGAGAGCCGTCGGACTGACTTAAAACTCGGGGAGTGTGCTTGCAATTCTCCATACCGCCACCTACTGGCAACACAAAAAGTGGTTTATCTCGAGAACCGTTCGTCCGATCGACTTTAAACTTGGGAGGGCGCAGCTCGCAGGCCGACGGAGTCTGGTACAATTTGGACACGCACATAGTCATAGCCCCATAGCGCCACTTACTGGCCACACAAAAAGCAAGAACAGTTATCTCATCGACTTTAAACTTGGGGAGTGCGCTGCTGGGAACCCGACGGAGTGCAGTGCAGCATTTTTTTTTCTCAGATTTGTTTATTAGTTTTTCAACAACATACAGGTGTTCAAAAGGTAATTTGTCATGCTTTGATATTGTGTCAAATAGTATGCAGAAGAACGAAATCTTGCACAATCCAGTGACAGAAACATAAAAAACAACACCAACACAAACAAACAACACAAAACGTACATATTGGTCACCAAGAAGAAAAGAAAAAAAATCTATACTAAATTTACATGATACAGAATGATACATTCCAAACTCACCATCTGTGCATGAAAGACTGTTACTCTGGAATGGCAGTAAACTCCAACTTTTTAACGTGTGTAAAAAAGATGCCCCAGGTTTTATCAAATTTGGCAAGTGAGCCATTTACAGAGCACCTGATTTTTTCAACTTTAACAAAATAAAGAATGTCCCTGATCCATGCGGAATGAGAGGGGCGTGCAGTTGACTTCCACCTAAGCAAAATCAGACATCTAGCTAATAAAGTTACAAAAGCAACAAAGTCTGCTTTATATTTTGGAAGCGGCAGAGTGTGAGGCAGAACCCCAAACAATGCTGTAATAGCTGTTGGTTCAAATTGGGTCCCAGTACAGTCTGAAATTGATTTGCAGTGCAGCATTTTGTGCAATTCGGACACGCACGTAGTCATAGCGCCACCTACTGACGACATTAAAACCAGTTTATCTCGAGAAACCTTTGTCTGATTGACTTCAAACTTGACGGGTGCGCTGCTGGGAACCCAAGAAAGTACAGTCTCGAATGTCGTGCAACTTGAGCAATCAGAACACGGCGTTCACACATCTCCAGAACCGTTCGTCCGATCGACTTCGAACTCGATGGGTGTGCTGCTGATGGGGATCCGATCGTGCGGTGTTGAATTTTGTGCAATTCGACCAATGGTTCGACCAATGGTGGATGAGTGGGAGAGCATGATATGTGAATGGGGTAGGGGAACGGGCACTGCACTAGTTTCAATAATAATAAGAATAGTCACAATTATTGGCATGCTTTCTCATAGAATGTTCCAAAATCAGTTGCAGAGTAAATGCCCCTTTGAGTGCCTCAGTACTGTCACTTCAACTGGGATCTCTGAAGCCGCGGTGAATTGGATTTCTGCTATCATCAGTGTTACCCAGCATCCTCTCTGGTGGATTCATGCTATCATCAGTGTTACCCAGCATCCTCTCTGGTGGATTCATGCTATCATCAGTGTTAGCCAGCATCCTCTCTGGTGGATTCAGGATAACATCGTTCATTTAGGAGTACAATCCCCCCCCCCCCCACACACACACACACACACACACACACACACACACTATGCATAGGGACCTTTAGAGGGACCTTTAGCGTACCCAGTGCAGTGCCAGTTGATCATCTGAAACGTCTGAAAAATTGTTTTATTTCCTCTACACAGTATTGTCTTCTCTGAGTGAAAATATTCTCCTTCAGAAAAAAACAGACATTTGACCACACTGATGGAAAGGATTTCTCTGTACCTCGTTCAACCTAATTAAAAACAGCTCACTCCAATCAGAAGGTGTGACATATGTTAATACCTTTCCAGTGTGTCCAATCATTCCAGATATATGAAAAATCAATACAACAAGCAATTCTGATATTTAGAACATTATTTTATATAGAGGATTTAGCATATTCAGTACAAAGACAGATCAAGTATTTATATTACCCATTCAGAGATCTCTGAGGTGGATTTTCCAGTGGTCTTTCCCTCACAGCAAAATATCTAGCAGGTCAAAAGAAGACCCCTGAAAACCGACCCCTCCCTTCTCTTTTGCCTGTCCTTTTAAACTGCATCTTCATGTGTGGGCTGGTCTCTCCTTGAAAGTTCCTCCTCCTGGGGGACATCCTTCACTGCTTGAGCTGTCATTGGTCTGTCACTCTTATGATAGGCATGTTTTCTCCTCCTCTTGGTCCGCAATCATGTGACCTGGCTTCCACTGGAGGTCACAGCACTAACCTTCTCCTTGAAATAGTTATCTATTGGTTCCTATCTACCAAAGCAGCTGTTAATATATTTACTTTAAATTCCTATTTTGATTCTTATAATTTGGGTCAGCTAATTTAGCTATTTACCTATTAAAGTCCTATGGTTTAGAACATTATGTAAGGTTATTGTTAGACTAAATAAACTTAAACTATATTCTGGATATGAATCAAATTCAGCTATATTTGGGCTAATCCCAGTCTAAACTGGATTTAAACATCTTACAGTTCAGACTTACTATCTCTTTAGTCTAAAACCACTCTATGAGTGTAAAAAGAGAAGAGATAGTTTCAAAAGTTAAATTCAACAAAACAGAGAAAAACTCACCCTGTTTAACCTGGATGAGAAACTCTTATCAATTACCACTTATCCACTAATTCGACTATACCTTTATTTTCCATTTGCTTACAATAATAACCATAGGCTATTATTTATCTAGTTATTATATACTGTAGCTCCCTTATTGTATAGCAAGTAATGCAAATTGAAGTTTATTCAACACACCAAAATACAACATCTGACCCCATTCCATTACTGTTCTAGACACACTCTATATTCTGCTGAGCATCTAATATTCCTCTAGGACCAACGCCGGGCCGTCTGAGATTCGAACCCGGAACCTCTCCTCACATGGGCTGTGTCCTTGAGCCTGTCCTCATTTCTGGGGGAAAAAGGTTAGCACATCGAATGTATAGTCTAAACTTTATTTCATATCAGATATCAAAACCCACTCAGTCAATCAGTAGGATATATATGAATACAATGTTATGATCCTTCTCACTAAAACTTTGCATCCTGTGGTGCTTTGTGGAATGTGCCTCCCCCCCCTGTTGATGTTCTGCAGCCATTTGTCTTAGAAAAAGCCATAAACTCTGTGTTGTTTTCCAGTCCCTATCCCAAAGTGACTAAGTGACTGAGCAGAGACATTAAAATGTCCTTTTGTCGGCTGATCTCCGTGACCTCTGCCCTCTATGGTTAACTGAGCCTATCCTAAATGTTTTCCCAGACTGGCCATAAACAGCACTAAACCTTCTAATGGTTAATCCCTACGGCCACCATATCTCCTGGGAGGAAGGAGAGGCAGCTCACCCGATGACCTACAAGTGTACTTCAGGAATCAAAGATATATTTGAATTAACAAATGACAAGATCATCTCTGTAATTGCATATTTTCATATCAGCATGCAGGGCCGCCATGCTGGAGTATCCACCTTCTGTTGAGTCCAAACTGGGCCTATGGAGGAAATGTTTGATCAAAATACCATATATTGGGGAGAGAAATCTATCAATCCCCCTTTTCACATCTCCAATAGAGATGTGAAACCACCTGCTCGTCTCATTACTCCAGTTCCATTCCTCCCTGCAACATTAACACTGTGATTTGAGTTATTTTAAACATATTCTTCAACTTACCCACTTCAACTTGGCTCCTTATTGAATCTAACATAACCCCCAGTTGAAACCCCCCTAACGACACCATTCAGTTCATTTAGTAGCATAACTGTTCCCATATCTTTCCTGGAACCCACTTAGACAACATTAAACCTCAGCACAAACACAACTTAACCCCATTAGTGCATGTATTCATTTCCAAATTCGTCATATTTTGGTTGCCCCCTTGTCCCAATTTGCACCCATACCCCCTTGATTCCATTTGTAACCAAATGAGTGCATGATGATTTGCTTAGATCCCACTATGCAAAAATGAAACCCACATCTTCGATATTGGAATTGTCCCGGTGTGTGGTCCTCCGGTGACGTACCACTGTACCTGAAAACATCAGATTTCACAATGTGCCTGTATCTTAAACAAAATAATTTCTTGTATTCTTATTAGTACAACAAGTCGCTTGTATGGCAGATAATGTTTGAGATACTCTGTGAGTACATATCCAATTGTTTACTTTTATAATTTGATTGCAATGCAGCCTCATAAACAAGATGACTCCTGAGTGAACATTCATAGCTTACAGAGTGACAATGTACTGACCTTGTAGACTTGTGGCAATAAACAATGGGGCGGAGGGTAACCCCAGAAGGTGCTGTGAGTGGGGGAGGGGCGGGCTAGACCCCTGGCAGTTCACTTGAGTAATTTTGGGGATGGCATAACCCCACTAGGTAAAACAGTGAGGGCCAACATTGTTCACAAATACTCCAAACGCAAACTCAAGACTGTCTGTCCTCAGAGGGCATTGACTTATTTATAAATACTTTTAAAAACCTCTCCAGCGTACTTTAAGTATAAATTTAACTATGTGTAGCTTTTCTCAAACGGAAAAATGATAGTGTATCTTACCTGGGTCTGAGCTAGTTCTTCTATAGGGACGACAGAGAGAATTTTCAAGTTAATCAACAAACCCTTCATTTATGCAAAGTTGTCAACTAAACAAACTCATCATATAACTATTGTTATTTTATGTGTCACTGCAAACTTTCTATTCAATACGTATTACTATATAATGTACAGTATTCAGTGTTCCCCACTGCTGTAATTTCCCAGTCCAATCTATTTTTCATAACTCATTATATTTGACACTTCGTCAGTGTGTTTTGCTGAGATTTAACCTTCCATCTGGGTCCATTCTATATTCTATGCATTCATTCACCATGCATTCCACAATGTATGGGGACCCCCCTTTGGTCTAAATTAATCAAACAACTATCAATAATCATTAGATCAATTGACACCTCAAACGAGTAACAGACATCACTTCCCATATCACAGCCACACCGACAAAACACAGCACCATTTCGCCAATCTAAATATTATAATCAATGCTTTCATTCTCCATAGATACAATGAACGTTCACGCCCCATACTATCAGCATTGTATTCCCACGCATCCACATAAAAACCCACATTCCACAAACTTCATCACACATACCAACCCACTCAAATCCTATCTGTCTCCTTTCACCACTAAATGCATTCACAACATCAAATTTCACTACCGGCATCTATCTATCACTCATGCAGTATCATAAAATCCTATCTATCTCAAATTATCACACTCAAATCAACTCAAACATGGAACTTATAGCCTACATAATCAGCCAAAGCAACGCTGCCCTGATGTAATGCCTTGCTCAAGGAGCCTACCCCACCCTTAGGAAAGGGCTGCCCTCTTTGACCTTCTCAAGGGACAACATTCTTGGACATGGTGTGTTTTTAGACACGCCCAGTCTTTGCGCATGCTCACCTCACTTATCATAAAGACCTTGAACAGAACGGAGCTCGCACGGAGCAGCCCCCCTCCACCTCTCAACAGATCCAGGAAACAAGGTCCTGGACTAAACAAGCAGCAAAACAGACAGTTTGGTGTTACAAGTTCCTCTGAAAGGGTTTGTCCCCCTTGGATCAAACTGTACATTACCAACTTCATTTTAACAGACAAAAGTAGCGTGCAACACCCTCCTATTCATTCTGGTAGCTGCTGGCTCGCCACCGCCCGGTGCAAGTCGCGTCTGGTGCTCTGCTCGCTGTCAGACCCTCCTTGGCCCGTACTGTACCAGCCCTGAAAGAAAACCACGTCTACCTGTTGTACAGCTGCTTAGCCCCCCCGAGCCGGACCTGCCAGCGGCGTTTTTCTCAGAGTTTCGCAACGTCCGCAATCCTCTCCCTCCGCTGGAAACTGCCGGAAACTCCGCTTCCTCAAACAGCAGCCCACACACACAAACACACACACACACACACACACACACACACACACACACACATTCTCTGCCCAACGACATGCGAAGTTTGCACTGCGAGCGACCAACAGATAAAAAGACAAACAAACAGACAGACAGACAGACAGACTAAAACTAAATAAAGGTTGTCGATGTCTGTTTTGATTTAACAGTCAATCGTTTACTATAATTACTACAATACTGCGGTGATGATATTCAGACTCGCTTTTGTGCATAGCGTGACTTATTTCATGCAATATTAATCCCGGCTTCATGGTTGTTTTACTGTGAGCTGACTTCACGATGGCCTATTGACGCCCGTGTTACAGGACGGCCTAGCCGCAAATTTAGGGTGCAGGGCGTAGGCCAGACCGAGGGAAAAGATCCCACGTTTTGGCCAAAAAACATGTTATTCACGCAGTTTGATCAAATATCGATTCCTCAGAATTTGCTTGCCAAAGGCTCTTATTTTAAAATAACATTACCTCAGTGATCCCGCGCATGCAGCCAAATATAATCAATAATCTAATAGGCTATTTGGTAACGGCAAGCCTAATGCTCAGTGAAATAGCCAAACGTCGCTTAATACTCGAATTGTTCTCCAATAAATTGAATAATTTGGAGGTCACATTCCATGACCAAATTTGCCATTTATTAACAATATTAGGCTATCTACAATTCTCCGCCTGCCAGACGGGGCGGCGTTTCCTCACAGACTTCTCCTGCCACATTCCAGAGCCCACTCAGACAGTAAAAGTGCCAGCACCATCACAGCCGTGGCCATTTGCCTGCACCCGGACCCTTGGTTAGAAGCTGCGCGCATCAACTTGTGGTGTATTTTTCCACAAACAGTTTTTTCATAAGCGTCAAAATATGGTTGATTCTATTTATATACTATACTCTTACATATTACCGTTCCACTGTGACAGGCGTCCCTGCACAGTGAATTTAAAAATCATTTACATTCATTCTCTTCTTCTCAAACTTACAGCAAAGTTATGAATCATAAAGCAGTATAACACAAAAATACAAAGGAATACTAACCCAACGTGACCTAATCTTGCATTAAATTCACCTTGTTGTTTGAATTTATAGCATAAACCTTTGTGTCTAATTTACATAGCAACATAAATTGGAAGAATCTAAAATTCAACTCAAAATATGTATATTGATATTACTAATAGGCTATTAGACAATTCAGTGTTATTTCTTCCCCATTTTAAATAATCTTTTATGATCTTAGTTAGCTGATTTTTTCACAATTTATATTATAGCAAAACCTTCAAGATATATTACAATAAAATGCAAAAACCTGAGCCTTAATGCTCTCTGTACAAAACGGACTCCCCCAGAACACGCCGGTTCTGTATAAATAACACATTTTTGCTATGATTTTGGAAAATTACTGTTATTCCTCACATGCACTCAATCAGCAATATGATCTTGAGAAAGTTACTTTTATCCCCTCACATATGCTAGCGGCCTTGGGCAGATGTTTTTGACGTACAATCTCGCCCACAGGTCTTTCCAAAATATCAAAACACGTGTCTGACCAGCTTTGTACTGGTTTCTAAATTTGATTGATAAATTACAGCATTTGTGGAATCCAGTTAGTGTAACAATAATTTAGAATAGCCAATGCAGATATTTTTATGAAAAAGGTAATCCGTAAACCCTTTATTGATATTTTCCCGGGATGTTAAGCCACTGTTTTCCTGAAATGCTTGATCAGAATGCTTGCTTTTTCAAAATATGGATCATAATCACGTCGGGGTACACCATTTGATGGAAAGGATTTCTCTGTACCTCGTTCAACCTAATTAAAAACAGCTCACTCCAATCAGAAGGTGTGACATATGTTAATACCTTTCCAGTGTGTCCAATCATTCCAGATATATGAAAAATCAATACAACAAGCAATTCTGATATTTAGAACATTATTTTATATAGAGGATTTAGCATATTCAGTACAAAGACAGATCAAGTATTTATATTACCCATTCAGAGATCTCTGAGGTGGATTTTCCAGTGGTCTTTCCCTCACAGCAAAATATCTAGCAGGTCAAAAGAAGACCCCTGAAAACCGACCCCTCCCTTCTCTTTTGCCTGTCCTTTTAAACTGCATCTTCATGTGTGGGCTGGTCTCTCCTTGAAAGTTCCTCCTCCTGGGGGACATCCTTCACTGCTTGAGCTGTCATTGGTCTGTCACTCTTATGATAGGCATGTTTTCTCCTCCTCTTGGTCCGCAATCATGTGACCTGGCTTCCACTGGAGGTCACAGCACTAACCTTCTCCTTGAAATAGTTATCTATTGGTTCCTATCTACCAAAGCAGCTGTTAATATATTTACTTTAAATTCCTATTTTGATTCTTATAATTTGGGTCAGCTAATTTAGCTATTTACCTATTAAAGTCCTATGGTTTAGAACATTATGTAAGGTTATTGTTAGACTAAATAAACTTAAACTATATTCTGGATATGAATCAAATTCAGCTATATTTGGGCTAATCCCAGTCTAAACTGGATTTAAACATCTTACAGTTCAGACTTACTATCTCTTTAGTCTAAAACCACTCTATGAGTGTAAAAAGAGAAGAGATAGTTTCAAAAGTTAAATTCAACAAAACAGAGAAAAACTCACCCTGTTTAACCTGGATGAGAAACTCTTATCAATTACCACTTATCCACTAATTCGACTATACCTTTATTTTCCATTTGCTTACAATAATAACCATAGGCTATTATTTATCTAGTTATTATATACTGTAGCTCCCTTATTGTATAGCAAGTAATGCAAATTGAAGTTTATTCAACACACCAAAATACAACATCTGACCCCATTCCATTACTGTTCTAGACACACTCTATATTCTGCTGAGCATCTAATATTCCTCTAGGACCAACGCCGGGCCGTCTGAGATTCGAACCCGGAACCTCTCCTCACATGGGCTGTGTCCTTGAGCCTGTCCTCATTTCTGGGGGAAAAAGGTTAGCACATCGAATGTATAGTCTAAACTTTATTTCATATCAGATATCAAAACCCACTCAGTCAATCAGTAGGATATATATGAATACAATGTTATGATCCTTCTCACTAAAACTTTGCATCCTGTGGTGCTTTGTGGAATGTGCCTCCCCCCCCTGTTGATGTTCTGCAGCCATTTGTCTTAGAAAAAGCCATAAACTCTGTGTTGTTTTCCAGTCCCTATCCCAAAGTGACTAAGTGACTGAGCAGAGACATTAAAATGTCCTTTTGTCGGCTGATCTCCGTGACCTCTGCCCTCTATGGTTAACTGAGCCTATCCTAAATGTTTTCCCAGACTGGCCATAAACAGCACTAAACCTTCTAATGGTTAATCCCTACGGCCACCATATCTCCTGGGAGGAAGGAGAGGCAGCTCACCCGATGACCTACAAGTGTACTTCAGGAATCAAAGATATATTTGAATTAACAAATGACAAGATCATCTCTGTAATTGCATATTTTCATATCAGCATGCAGGGCCGCCATGCTGGAGTATCCACCTTCTGTTGAGTCCAAACTGGGCCTATGGAGGAAATGTTTGATCAAAATACCATATATTGGGGAGAGAAATCTATCAACACTTAAATAGTTCTCTTCAGAGAAAATATCTGACCAAGGTTAAATATTTTTGCTTCAAGGAAAGATTGAAACACCTCATTCCTTCATATCTCCACTGAGCCTTTAAAGTGATGAGTCATGCTCCGAAAGGTTAACCATGTTGCTGTGTTTTGACACATAATCATTTCCATAATGTTTGATGGTGACATTTGCTTAAACTGACTTTTCAGATGGTGGAATGAAACTGTATTTAAAATGATCTGTTTGGTGAATATGTACTGTAAAGACACTGCATGTACTGTACTGTTAACACAGGAGATGATGAGCATATCATTCACAAAGTCTCTCTCTCTCTCTCAGTGTTATGTGTGTATCTGCACTACGAGGTAAGTAATTGCTTGATCATGTGTTTCTCCATACATGCAGGTGTAAGAGAAAGACTGTGAGTTCTGGTGAGTCCAGAGGGTTAGTGAGTAGGTTGGGTAAACTCACTGTGAGTTCTGGTGAGTCCAGAGGGGTAGTGAGTAGGTTGGGTAAACTCACTGTGAGTTCTGGTGAGTCCAGAGGGGTAGTGAGTAGGTTGGGTAAACTCACTGTGAGTTCTGGTGAGTCCAGAGGGGTAGTGAGTAGGTTGGGTAAACTCACTCCCCAGTATAAAGGCCCGTTAATCAGCTCCGCCAAGCGAGCTTCTCTCTCTCTCTCTCTCGGCAGAGTCAGTGGTTTTTAACACATGTGCTTTGGAAGCAGGAGTTCGGTGGATTGAATCCTGTTCCACTCCTTAAAGTGTAACTTACCCCCAAAACATTTTTTTTTTTTTTTTTTTTTTTTTAGCTTTTAACCAATATAATATGGCTTTTGGGGTGGTATGTGAAGAATTCTGGTCAAAATCTCCACATTTGAGACCAATCTGTTACAATTTTACAAACTCCTATCATTTCAGCAGCATAAGTTCCCTCTATGGGTTCAAACCTGCTTTTTTGTGTGCCCTCAAATGAATGGACCGATTTGGTACATCGTTACGTCACGGTGGTATTTGCACGTGCCCTTTCCCACTAATGTGAAGAAAAAAATCCCGTGTGATTATTACTGTAGTTCACGCCGGTGGGAGGCCTTTAAGAGCGCAATGCATCATGGGTAATCGCCTACTGTGGCTAATGTTAGCGGCTAGTTAGTTATGTTACATGGCAGTAAAACGTCACTGAATGACCAAATTGATGTAACTTTTAACCATTTCGAGTAACAGGTTCCATACGGATCACGAGTGTTAGTTTGTTGTTTATAACGTGGCTATATTTATCACGTTCTCTATCTATCTCTGATACACTGAAAATACTGGGAGGCGGGCCATAGCGTCTCTGTCGATGATTTGATTTGACAGTTCTGGGCACTGGCGTTGGCGTTGGCCAATCCTGGCGTGTTCCACCCCCAAATCGATTGTGTTCTGGCGCAAAGCGAGTGGGTTCCAGGACGAACAGGCTCTCTGATAAGGCACGCGCCTTTTACGTTATGTTTAGAGCAGCGCAGTAAATACAATATTCCTGGAATGCAAGTTTAACGAAACCGTTACATGTCCTCTGCATTCTACATCAAATGAAGACATTACCGTTTGTTTTATTTTGTATGTTACATACTTATTGGCCAAGTTATGTTAGTTTATGGGGGAGGAATTCTGCCAGTTAAAGAAGGGAGTATAGGCGGCCATCTTGCCTGCAGAGTTTTCAAATCAAGTAGAAAACCGTTTTGCAAGAAATCTGGGGTGGTAAGTCGCCCTTTAACAAGCAAGCCCTTTACATGAGTTCCTGCCAGGACTGTTAACACACTGCAGGCTACACAGGCATGGCATTAAGTCTCAAATATGCAATCACTTTTTTTAATTAATTTGACAGTTTCCTCTTTCTATTCCTATCTCACAAAAGTATTCCCCTCTTTTTTTCCACCCTCCCTCACCTCATCCGCTCCAGTTTCCTGCTCTGACTTTGTTAATATTCTGCAGATCCCTTCAGGTCTGACCTCAGAGCAAGCCTCTAAAAAGATCTACTTTTGACTGGAGGCTTCTCATAATGCCCTCATAAAGTTATAAAGTGGGGCCAATAATGTCTTTCAATAAAACTCTGGGCCGGGCACACACCACACATACATGCATACACACACACACACACACACACACACACACACACACACACACACACACACACACACACACACACACACACACACACACATACATGCATACAAGCATACACACACATTCATATATCACACCACACACACACACACACACATATTCATATCACACCACACATACATGCATACGAGCATGCACTATATACATACACACATTCACAGTATCACACCACGAAGCACGTGTGTGTGTGTGTGTGTGTGTGTGTGTGTGTGTGTGCATGCATGTGCGTGTGTGTGTGTGTGTGTGTGTGTGTGTGTGTGAATAGGATATATATCTCAGTAGCAGCAGAGGCAGTAAATGGAGCTCTTTAGATGCGATGCACGCTTGACAGGATTGATCCAAACAATAAAGCGGAGAATATTGCTGCAGATAATGTAGCAGGAAGTCGTGCCGCCATCCTCCATGACTGCTGCTGCTGCTGCTCGGCGTCCTTAGAGCAGGGTGAGGCTTTGGCTCATGCACCTTTTTTATTCCTGAGCTTTGATCACTGCAACTTGTCTCTCTCTTGTTTCCCCACCAGGAGCTGAGAACCTGTGCACCAAACTGTCCACCAGGAGCTGAGAACCTGTGCACCAAACTGTCCACCAGGAGCTGAGAACCTGTGCACCAAACTGTCCACCAGGAGCTGAGAACCTGTGCACCAAACTGTCCACCAGGAGCTGAGAACCTGTGCACCAAACTGTCCACCAGGAGCTGAGAACCTGTGCACCAAACTGTCCACCAGGAGCTGAGAACCTGTGCACCAAACTGTCCACCAGGAGCTGAGAACCTGTGCACCAAACTGTCCACCAGGAGCTGAGAACCTGTGCACCAAACTGTCCACCAGGAGCTGAGAACCTGTGCACCAAACTGTCCACCAGGAGCTGAGAACCTGTGCACCAAACTGTCGGAGAAGTTGCAGTCTAAGACGTCCAGTAAAGTCATCATTGCTCACATGCCGCTCCTCATCTGCTGCTTACAGGTTCCAGCTTGGTGCTTGTCTTTTACACCCTCACCATCACTCTCTTCCTGTGTCTCTTCCTGCTTGAAGACCCCGTGAAGAAGAAGAAGAAGAAGAAAGAAAGGGATAGAAATATCGCTGTGAGGTGCTCAAGCGTATCATTTACACGAGGGCCAAACTGAGAACTGACAGCACACCTCAAGAGCGGCCGTGCGTTCTTACTGACCTCTTACTTCATCATTGTTCATTTTAAGCACACAATTCTTGATGTTATTTTAGAGGCAGTAACGGTTAAACCTAAATTCTGTCTGCCAGTAACAAAGTTGCATCGATACATCCAAGAATTGACGTAGCCATCATATGACATAGATTGTGCTTAGAAAATACACGCCATATAGGAGTACTGATCCAATATTGAGGCCCAAAACCCTATAGGTCCCTAAAAGTCTGCCTATAAGTTGTGTGTGTGTACATTAGTGATGGGAATTACGGCTCTTTGAAGGGAGCCGGATCTTATGGCTCCGTTCCTTTCCGAGAGCCGTTCAGAATAGCGGCTCCTCGTTCATTTTTGTTTCTTTTTTTAGGGGGCGGGCACTAGACTACTGTTTATCTGCGAAATTACTAGGATAATGATATGGTAATTTTTGGATCAGATTTTATGTTCATTTTGCATCAATGGACTGCAGCAGCATTAAATTACTCATACAGTAGTTCCAGACCTAATGTCAATGATCTGCATTGTAAACATGACACAAGGTGACACCATATCCATCTGCTTAGTCAGTGAATTTACTTCTTCTATGAAATGTGTTGTGTAAATAAAGTTGGCTTTCCTTGAATGCAATTCATGCAACACTTCGCTGCCCAGAAAGTCGGCAGATGCACTCCGCGGCGTAGCCCGTTTTGATATTAAGCTGAGTCCGCCCACACAGGCCAGTTACAGCATGCGCCGGTAGCAATTAACGAGTGCACCTATCCTCCCGGCTCAGCGGGCTAGCGGAGGGAGGGAGGTCTACCCTGTGTGTGTGGTGGGGAGCGGTAGGCAGTGAAATTTAGCCACAACATTAAAATGAACGGCTCTCAAGTAGGACTCGGTTCCCTTCATTCATAGCAAAGAGCCGTTCAATATATTCGGACCGTTCGCGAACATCACATCACTTGTGTACATGTATGTGTGTGTATATATATATATTAGATTGTAGATTAGTCGACAACTGTCGTCGTCTTATTTGTTTTTGATCTTTCAAACAGGCCCACCAACGCTGCAGAGGTTCTGCAGAGGCTGTCGTCAAAGGTTCAGCCCAAGATCTCACAGAACCTCATCAATGTGACTGGGAGAAATGTTCTCGGCGGGGCTCAACGGGCCTTCCTCAGGCAGCTGTTTGATCCTCAGTGTCTCATAGACGTGTGCTTCATGTCAGATACAGTCCTTCTGGAGGGGTCTACTGACGAGGGCGGGCCCACCTGGGAGTTCTGTAGGCGGGCCCACCCGGGAGTTCTGTAGGCGGGCCCACCCTGGAGTTCTGTAGGCTGCTGATGGCACAGCTGAGCCTTCATTCAGTGTTTGAAGGCCCTGTTGAAGCGAGGACTTTGGCTCTCAATAGTCTCGGTATGTTTACATGCAAAGAACATGAACACAGTACAACCAGCTTTTTATATTTGTTCAACACAGCTTTGTTTTGACCGCTTCATATATACATAATACAAATTGACCATTGGACATTTTTTGGCAGTTTCATTAATCGCTTGTTCATTTTATATTTTCCTTAGCTTTCGACAAGCACATGTATCGGACTGTGGGCCAAATGCTGTCCGTCTGCCTGGTCCAGGGGGGGGGGTGGGGGGTCTCACCCCATTTTTTCTCGCAAAGGCTTTTCAGCCAGGTGGCCGGGATCCCCTCTCGCCCTGCGGACATAGATGAAGTGGTTGACACGGAGTACAGAGCCAAACTTCTGAAGGCAAGAAAATAACATTACCTTTTTGATTTGGACTAAAGGTAGGACTGCCAGACTTTTTGGAACACAAGGATAGACACAAGGTCATAGGCTTTTATGTTGTATCGCCCAATTCCTTCTATGTGTATGCATACTTGGCCAATAAAGCTGATTCTGGATTCTGATCCCAAAAAAACAATTCTGTCAAAAGAGAGACCTATCAAAGTAGCTACATTTTATCCAAGATTGGAACAATGCTAGTGCTTGGCAAAATAAAACAAACCTACACGTTTCTACATATTAATGTCAGTGTAGTTGCTCATTTCCTGTGTGTGTACATTTGTGTGTGTGTGTGTCTGTCACACTGATTTTTATTTTTATTGACAGATCAAAGCTGCACAGACGCTGGCGGAAGCGCAGGGTGCCGTCCTGGAAGCAGCAGATCAACTCCTGTCACTAGGGGCCCTTAAAGCCTGTGCGGGGCCTTGCTGACATGGACGATCTGCTCCAGGCTGCGCTCAATAGACCCTTCTCACGGGGGCCATTTTGTGTCGAGAAGCCAGGGTAAACACAGGTGCAAGCAAAACACTAATGAGGGTTTCCAAATTCCAATCATGGAAGTTGGAAACCCTCATTAGTGTTTTGCTTGCACCTGTGTTTACCCTGGCTTCTCGACACAAAATGGCCCCCGTGAGAAGGGTCTATAACCACCTTGGGGGACCAACGAGAGATTGCCTGGAACAGTAAGTGTTTTATGCTGGTACTACTGTTAGAAAACTAAATAACTGCACCAAAGCAGACCTGAAAGAAGTGGAACCTTTGTTATTCAACTTAAACATGTACGTCTCACAAGCGATTGACAAACTAGTTAATTATGATAATAGGCCTAACAATACGAGTAATAGGGACACTGATGTACTCGGAAGAAGGAAACATCATTAACAAATGGGATGCACCTCATGTTTCCTTGTGCAAGAGCTAGATTTTTTTTTGGGGGGGGGGGGGGGGGGTTACATTACTGGTGAAGCTTTACACCATGATGGGCTGCTTGCAGCTACTTCAAATGTTTCAGTAAACCAGGACAATAATTAATGACACTGTTTTGAGTTATGCTGTTTCTTTTTTCTATAAGGTTCAAGGAAGGTCTGAGCGCGCCCTTGGTGTCCTGGCCCGAGGTCACCGCGTGCCCTCAGGCCTTCCAGGATCTGTTCATCGAAAGCACAGAGGAACTGACGGCCAGCAGCACAATCAGGGGGCTTTTCAAGCCTACATTCTCCAGTGCAGCACCAGGGTCCAACAGGAGGATGGCGGAGATGGACACGTTGGGCTTCTGGGGTGATTGGCTGTTGGATGTGGCAGGTATGGAATACTGGTCACTACTGGTAGATGTCAATTCATAGAAAACATTCTTCTGACTTGCATTCACTAGCACAATAAGTAACCAGTGGGCGGAAGGATTACGATTGGTAACTTGTATGTTTCGATCCTTTATTTTCCTGTATTTCTACAGGAGGACTGAATGAACCCGACCTGCAGGATGATGACGAAGCCCGTCGACTTGCAGGTGGTCCCATCAACCTGCAACGGGTTTGAATTTTTTCCACTGGCCTCTCCCGCATCCCTGCAATGGGTTTTGACCACCAGCCAGAACTCCACTTCCTCCACCCAGAGGCTGGAGAAAGTAAGTTCCCCACGGCCAACACCTGTGGTCTGGTGGTCAGTATTCCTGTTCACACTGACTATGTGTTTCACAATCACATGGTCATGGGAATAACCTCCAGCCAAATGTTTGGGAACGCCTGAGGACTGATTGTCGTGAAAGGAAAGCACTGCTGTTCTCAAAACGGTTGCAAATGAGTATTGTATCCATTTCAAATATTTAGTATTGATCTGTGGTTCCTTTATGTGTGTCGTGCTGACGGATTATTCAGTCCAGGACCTACACACGCTTTACGTCTTCAAACCTCGCACAGAAACTCTTTAATTCGTATCGAAGCCTCTATATATATATATATGTGTACAGTATGTGTATATATATATATATGTATATATATTTTCCAACTCTCTCTGCCTTAACTGTGCTGTTGTCTTTAAACTATGATGCCTTAACTGTGCTGTGCCTTAAACAGAGGCCTTAACTCTACTGTGATTTAAACTATGTTGTGCCCTCTCTGTGATTAATAGAATCATGCATTCATGACTCAATTCACTGCGTTGTGTCATTGATCCTTGATGCATGTTTTGGTAACTCAATGCCATTGTTTTTAATATGAAAAATGTGACCTTGTTATGTGACCTCTTCCTGTTAAATTAGGAAAGACACTTTTTCCATATTTTCTTCTGTCTCCCATTGTTACGGCCACCATAAAGACTCGTCATGGAAGCCAATAACATATAGGAGACAAGGAGTCGTTTGCACAAAAAGTTTGATTTATTTGAAACTAAAAAGGTTTTTCTTAAATTCCCCCCAAAAACCCCAAAACAACAACCAGGTCAGGTGGGACGGCTAAACAGAACAAAAGAGTGGGCACGCACCGGCCAACTTGCAGTCGTCGGACCGGGCACCACCCTAAACTAACCAAGAACATAACAAAACCTAAACTGAGGAAATAAAGCCGCGAAAACTAGGCTACCGTCCCACCTTCCCCAAAGTAAAGAAATTAAATACAAAGGAATGAAACCATAAACATAACAAACCCAGGGATGGCCATGCAGCTGCCACCAGCATGAACCAGGAGTAGAATGAGAGAGAGAGCACGCCTCGAGCTGCTGCTGTATATCAGTGCTAGAAGTAATCAGCGTAACTGAAAGCAGCTGAACCCAGGCAGATGATTGGCAGATGACCAGGTAGGCAACTGGTGGCAGAGAAAGAGAGATGTTACACTCAATAAAATACACCTATAAGTGGGAGCGCATAACACCCGTTGACTCTAATTCAGAGTGCCTCGGATGTCTCCTTTTGCTGCCTTCAACACCTGGGGAACTTCCTGCAACCACATTGGACGGGATCATGTCTATGTTCCCCGGGTTCTATATTCCCCGTTTTTCACTAACATCTCCCAGCCCCCACGCCAAACCTAACCTCCCCCAGACCCTAACCCCAAAACCTAACCTCTCCCACCCCCCACGTCTAAACCTAACCTCCCCCAGACCCTAACCCAAAACCTAACCTCTCCCACCTCCACGCCTAAACCTAAAGTCGGCATTGCGGGTGGTCGGCATAGCGGGTGGACACCATTTGGGAAAAACGGGGGAACATAGGACCCGGGGAACATAGGGATGACCCCCATTGGACAGCTACCTCTTTTTTTTTTTTAATCTTGTATCTATATATGCCCTGAGAAGAGCACCTGATTTTTACTCTGCTAACCTATATTGATGTCTTGACCCAATGTAGCACTCCCATTTGTACTACCCATCTTTATACTACTGAGATGACTGTTCTGCCTATGATTCAAAATGTGTTATGCAGACCGTGGTCTAGACCCTGCTCGGCGTAGCATGCTGCTGGGCCGGTTCAGGGAGGAGCATCTTCTGTAACGCCAAACATAACTGTATTTCCATTGATGCAATAAATGGTTAAATCTATGACGAGTGTTCTTGAATGAAATGTGAGATTTTGACTTTACAATGAACTTCCAATGGGCGACATTTCAATGGGTACGGACCGGAAAGTATAGACCGCAACGTGACTTTTTGAAAGCAGCACCTGGGAAGTTTGAATGGTTCAGTCATTGGTACTGATCCACAACCCTTTAAAGCCCCACATACAGTCTGGTCATTTTGAGTTAGGAAGCTGTTCAAATCTTAAGTCTTATTGGCTCTTTTAAAACTCAATACCAGATTCAATGTCTTGTTTCAATGGAGTATTCTGCAGTGGGAGTGATAGGTGCAGAACCTAACTATCCTGTGTGCAGTGTGCCAACAAGCTATTATGCTATAAAAACATCTTTGTATTTGATCACCATGTTCTTTTATCAGTTCACTTCTGTTTTATCACTGTACAAACGACACATAATCCCAGTGCTAAATCCATTCTGCCTCTCCCCTTCTGCTCTTACTCAAACTCCTCCTGCTTCTCCTTATCTGTTCTCCTCTTTTGCACACTTCACCTCTCTGCAGCCTTTTCAGTTTAGAAAAACACCATTTTATCATGATTTCACGCAAAAACTCATGTTTTTGTGTGAAATCATGATAAAATTGTGTCCTTGATATCTCAACAATACAATAGGTTAATATTCTGGCCATTCGTTTAATTATTTTACTTTCTGAGAAATAGTTGTATTTTGGATGTTATCAGAAGCAGCTACATTAGCCTTCTCATGATCCGCTATCATCCAAAACAAAACGACTTCTCTGAATTGAAGGTGAAGACATTATAATGGATGGACTTTGCATTGCCTTTATTGCCACATCATGAAGAGGTCCTGCTCATTTCACATCATGTTGGCTGCAAAATCACATGCTACTGAGAGCTGATTTTCCCTGGATAAATAAACTCCACCCTGCCCCTCTCTGACCGCCCCCCCCCCCCCCCCCCACCCTGCCCCTCTCTGACCGCCCCCCCCCCCACCCTGCCTCTCTCTTACCCCTCCCCCATTTTTTTTCAGGCGTTCACATGACAGTCAATTATGGCCAATAGGGGGGGCTGTGTCGTAGCATGAAGTCTGCAGTGTAACAGTGGGAGATGTACCAGTGAGGGAGAATGTGTGTGTGTGCGTGTGCGCGCGCGTGTGTGCGTGTGTGTGTGTATACGTGCGTGTGTATTTTTACCACTAGCTTGTGGTATTGCAAGACTGGAGAGAGAGAGAGAGACAATAACCTCTAAATGTGTTTGTTTATTGTGTGAAGCGAGAGGACGGGGCGTGATGGAGGGAATACGGAGGAGGAGAGGACGGGGCGTGATGGAGGGAATACGGAGGAGGAGAGACGCTCAATTGGACGATAACACATTTTATACATCTTGTTTTTCTTTCTGTCCCCAACTTTTCCACTCTCCGTTTCTACGACTAGAAAGCATTGATCGTTCAGACACAGACTCTCTCTCTCTCTCTCACACACACACACACACACACACACACACACACACACACACACACACACAGGCACACACACACACTCTCACACACACACACACACACACACACACACACACACACACACACACACACACACACACACAGGCACACACACACACACACACACACACACACACACACACACACACACACACACACACACAGATATAGACCTATAACTACTATAACAACTTCATAGAGCTGAACCATTGCTGCCAGCTCTGTTAAGGAAAGTGTCATGTATTTGCAATGTCCTCTGCAGTGTGTGCGTGTGCGTGTGTGTGTGTGTGTGTGTGCGTGCGTGTGTGTGTGTGCATGCGTGCCTGCGTGCGTGCGTGTGTGTGTGTGTGTGTGTGTGTATAGCTATCTTAGTGAGGACCAATTTTAGTTTTTTTTTATACTTGGGAACTGGAGACATTTTTATGCCTCCGCTGGCAATAGCCAGGCCGGAGGCATAATGGATCCGGGTTGTCCGTCCGTACGGCCGTCCGTCCGATGTTTGTTAGCACGATATCTGAGGAACGCCTTGACGGAATGTCATCAAATTTGCCTTAAACATCCACTTAGACTCAAGGATGATCTGATTACATTTTGGTGGTCAAAGGTCAAAAGGTCAAGGTCACTGTGGCCTCTCGAACGCCATTTTCAAGCTTGTTAACGCAATATTCCAGGAATGCCTGGCTGGAATTTCATCAAATTTGCCTCAAACATAGACTTGGACTCAAGGATAAACTGCTTCGATTTTGGTGGTAAAAGGTCAAAGGCCAAGGTCACTGTGACCTCTCAAATGTCATTTTCAACCTTGTTAACGCGATATCTCAGGAATGCCTTGACGCAATTTCATAAAATTTGCCTCAAACATCGCCTTGGACTCGAGCATGAACTGATTCGATTTTGGTGGTTAAAGGTCAAAGTTCAAGGTCACTGTGACCTCACACACCCAATTTCCAAGCTCTTTAATGCAACATCTCAGGAGCGCCTTGACGGAATTTCTTCCAATTTGCCTCAAATGGCGATTTGGATTTAAGAATGTACTAATGGCGGAGGCATAAATCCGCAGTGCGGTCGTTCTAGTTAGGAAAGTGAGGACATTTTGGCCGTTCCTCACTTTCTCACACACCTTCAAAGGGCTGTTTGAAGGTTACGACTTGGTTTAAAGGGTTAACTTAGAATTGGGTTTAGGTTAGGGTTAGCGTAAGCCAGGGTTATAGGCATTTAGTAATGGTTAAAGTTAGTGGAGCTAGGGAATGCATTATATCAATGAATGTCCTCACTAAGATAGCTAAGGCTTGTGTGTGTGTGTGTGTGTGTGTGTGTGTGTGTGTGTGCGCGAGCGTGTGCATATGTGTGTGTGTTTATACTAGGGCTGTCAAATGATTAATTTTCTTAATCGTGATTAATCGTGCGATTAAGTAAGGGATAATGTATTGTGAGCCAGTGATTACTGGCGAAATAATGACCGACAGGTGAATGATTGAGCCCGACGCGCAGCGGAGGGCTTAATCATTCACACGCTCGTTTTCAACGACAGAGCGGTTTCATTCATAATTGGCACACAAGACACCACAGCTGCAACTGGTTGGCCTAATTAGTAGTGTTTCCTGACAAAAGGCTCTTATCAACTGATTAATCCAGGTGTGGCAGAGCAGCGGTCGGTTGTCGAGAAATAATGACCGGTGAATCTTGTTGATTGACCAATCAGAATCGAGTATTCAAGAGAGCCGTGTTCTAACTATAGTTAATCGCATCTTTGTATCGCCATTATTTTGCATTGCAAAGCATTTTTAATTAGATATTAATAATTCTTACCAGTGTGTCATGATTGCAAATCAAATGAATGCAAATAAATGTACTTTGTGATCTTGAATTTTAGATTTATTTTCAATTCAATATAAGTGCAATGTAGACAGGAGGTCACAAAATGTCTACAAAATGCATCTTGAATAGAAAATAAATGCACAATAATTGTAAACGCTCCAGAACCGATACTTCCGGCGGCGGCGCTGTGGAGCAGTCGAAACCCAAAATGACACAGCCGAAGAAGGTTGTGTCTGAGCTAAAAACTTTGGCACTTCCATGTGAATAATGGCTCGGTATTGGAAACTGTGTATTGATAACGTGTATATTGCGTGAAGCCATTGGAGCCGACCTCCCAGTGGTTAGAGGACCCGCGCATCCGAGACTCTGAAGGAAGAATGAGTGATGAGTCTAGCTGGCTAGCTAGCTGGCTGCTAGCTGGCCGCTAGCTTCTCTGGTATGCTTAGCTTTTAGGTGATAGCTCAAACTCGATGTACTTCGGTGATATTTTAATTCCGTTTTACACAAGGTGCAAACTACTGCTCTTGCTGTCTTCCATGCCTCCACAGGCAGGAGACAGGAAACGGCTGTGAACGGCTTGACTACAAGTACGGGTGCGACGAAGGGACAAAATAGCGGCATGCGATTAACGCGATTAAAAAATAATTATGTTATGGGTGGCCCTTAATCGCATCGCGATTAACGCGTTAACGCTGACAGCCCTAGTTTATACAGTACCTAGCATCTGACCTACACTATGTTGGCTGTGAGCACTTAAACTCTTCTTGTATGCTTAAGACAGCTGCTTACCATGCAAATGTGCAATGTTTCATGAGCGGGAGGTGGAGAAAGTTGAAATATTCAACACAGCCTTGATGATGTTCAGCCAAATGATGTATTTATGACAATGACTCGAAAGCTTTGTGACTCTCATGTACCAAACTCATACTAATTTGCATAATCCAACTTATTATGGCAGCCAGCCTAACTGTACCAGACAAATGGCCGTGCAGGTATGATGCAGGTATGATGCAGGTATGATGCAGGTATGATGCCTATTTGAATATTGCCCCCACCCCCTTTTTTCCCTTTTTAAAATGTTGATCCCACACAGCTGCCAACCAAATGATGCATTTGCATTGGGGAAATAAATGAGCTTTCAGAGGCTGACCTACCAAGCATGTTAGTTTGAGTAGGAATGCCCCGAATATTTATTCAGAGTGTGTGTTCTGATCTCAGACCAGACAATGAATCACTGTCTTTAGCAGCATGGGGAGAGAGACGAGAGAGAGAGAGAGAGAGAGAGAGAGAGAGAGAGAGAGAGAGAGAGAGAGAGAGAGAGAGAGAGCTTGTGTGTGTGTGTGTGTGTGTGTGTGTGTGTGTGTGTGTGTGTGTTTGTTTCACGGGTGACTGCCATTCCCCTTTGTTTCCTGCTCAAAACCCAGTGGATTGGAAACACATTTTCACCCAAAGCCTACAACTCTCCTCTGGGTGCTTGCACACACACACACACACATACACGCACGCACACACACACACACACACACATACACGCACGCACGCACACACACACACACACACACACACACACACACACACACACACACACACACACACACACACACACACATACACGCACACACACAGCACCGACATCACTTTCTCACTCTCTTCCTTCCTTCCTTCCCCTCCCCCCTAAACAGCCAAAGGCCAGTAGTAAGCGGCCATTTGCATTGGTCCCCCGTCCTGATAATCAACCTCTAATCAAGGGCTTATCAGATCGTTAAGGCTCGTTAGGGCTCGTTAAGCGCTGATTTATACACAGTGTATGGATGGTTCCGTCCCACTGCCTCATATTCATGGGGACATTAGGAGATGGACATTGACATTTGCATTGATATATTGCTCTCTATGCCGCCCTGTGTGTGTGTGTGTGTGTGTGTGTGTGTGTGTGTGTGTGTGCGTGC